>NC_141700.1:438531198-439011198 GCF_964263255.1 Lissotriton vulgaris
GAAAATAGTGAAACGTAACTTGCACGTTCTCCAATCTGATCCAGTTATAGGCAGGAATCTTTCTAATTATATAAAAATAACTTACAGGAGAAGTAGATCGTTAAAAGATAATCTGACCCACAGTCATTTAGAACAAAGAAGAAAGAACCCACGGATCAGTGATCTAACGGGATTTTTCCTGTCTACAAAATGCAAACCATGCAAACACAGCAGTAATAGAACAATATATCCATTACCAGGATCAAATACACAACGAAAAATTAACAAATGTCTTACTTGTAATACACCATTCTGTGTTTACATACTTAGATGTCCATGTAATTTATGGTACATAGGCAGTACGATTAATCCGGCTAAAAAAAGAATTCTTGAACATGCCAGAGCAATTGAAAAGAAAGATCCAACATATCCTGTTGCCAGGCATTTTGCTGAATTTCACTTGAGCAACAGAAATCTGTTAAATTTCTTTTGTATTGATCATGTCCCACTAACAGAGAGGAGGCAATAGGGAGCTCCGACTAAGGAGACTTGAGTCAAGATATATAATAGATCTTCAGACAAAGACTCCGGGAGGTCTGAATACGGAGGAAGAGTTAGCCATTCACCTAGGTTGAAAAGCAATATAGAAGCCAGTTCCTTAGGATCATAAATATGAAGTACAGAATGAGTTTTGATTCATTTGAAGTGCTGTAATGTCGTTAAAATTCCTTTTTTTAATTAGATTTTTCTCCATGAAATAATTGTTTGCCCATTCAGGGCTGGATTTCTGAATGAGAAATAGCAGTGAACTTTGATACATTGAAATAATGATGAAATTATGAAAATGTAATAGCTATTAATTGATTGCAAGCCATTCCAGGGCTTAATCATGTATACATAGCATGTATAATTGTATTGAGAATTGTAAATAGTGTACATAGCTCATGCATGGATGGATGTACATTTAGAAATGGCGCTGATATTTACTTACGGAAATGAGTATGTCCGTTTTCTATGTTAATGAAATAGACATTATGACGCATAGCCGAATGAGAAATAAAATGGCGAAGCCGATTCTGTTTGTTATAGCGGTCGAGGAAGGCTTACGCCAAAACGCGTCCCGCTTTTTTGCAATAAATATTTAATTATTTTTTCCCGAGAGTGCGGCACCGTCTTTGGCAATAAGGGAGTTCTGATCTGTGATATATATATATATATCACATTTGACAGGTGTATCAATTTTAAGGCACTTTGTTTCATGCATAAAATCAACTCCTTATCGGGACTTACGTATTTGGAAATACATAGTGCCCTCTCAGCACAACCTCTTCATAGGGGCAGTACTGGACACTACTTTGTCGTGCCTTTCCGCCCCACAGAGAGTCCTAGACATCCAGGCTTTGATTCCAATTTTTCAAGATGAAACGGGTGTTCCAGTCCTGAAGGTCTTATGCCTGCTCGCTTCCTGCATACTGTTGGTCAAACATTCACGCTGGCACATGAGGACACTCCAGTGGTGCCTCTGCAGGCGATTGCTTCAACACAGCGGAGATCTCAGGGAGGTGGTCAGAATCTCCAGAGACACTTCGGCAGATCTAATATGATGTAGTGTTTCAGACAACATATCTCAATGTAAGCTGTATCTGCCTCCTTCGGTGGCCACCATGATAACGGATGCCTCTACTCTAGGGTGGGAAGCTCATCTGGGGATCTGGAGGTCAAAGGCCTTTGATCTCCAGAGGAAAGATTGCTTCACATCAGTCTTCTAGAATTCCAGGCGATATGTTTGGCTCTCAAGTCTTTCTTCCCTCCCTTTGTGGTCAGTTTTTTCAGGTCCTGACAGCCAACACTACTGCGATGTAGACATCAACAAACAGGGAGGAGTTGGGTTGTATCCGCTCAGCAGAGAGGATCTGCAACTCTGATCCTGGGCTCCGGACCATCAGATTTGCGCGATTGTGAATCTTGTTGGAGTGCTGAATGTGCATGCGGACAGTCTCTGTCAGCAGTACTCGGCCGATCACGAGTAGCGTCTCCATCCGGAGGTTGCCCATCACATTTTCAGGATGTGGGAGTGCCTTCGGTTGGACCTGTTTGCCACTCAAGGGTATGAGCACTACCTGTCGTTCTGCAGTCTCCAGTATCCGATGTGGGGAGCGTTGGGGGATGCATTTCAGTTAGATTGGGGCTCACAGCTTTTTTTCGTGTTTCCTCCCATACCCTTGATCCCTCAGGTTCTGAAGAAGATTCGTCAAGATCGGGCCAAAGTCATATTGATCGCCCCGGACTGGCCAAGAAGGGTGTGATAAACAGACCTCCTTTACCTCTCATTGTGCCCTCCACACCATTTTCATCTCAGGACAGACCTCCTCTCGCAGTCGCAGGGGCAGGTTCTACACCCCCACCTCCAGAGCCTGCACCTCCATGCCTGGAGATTGAACGAGCCAACCTGAGCTCTTTTTTTCTCCCGCCAGACTTGGCAGATGTTATTTTATCGACCAGAAGACACTCCACCAAGTCTGTTTATTCTGGCAGGTGGACCAGGTTTGTGAAATGGTGCAGAGAGAGATCGATAGATCCCTTACGAGCCCATTTGTCTGATATTCTCAATTTCTCTCTTTCCCTAGCATTACAGGGTTGTGCAGGAGCAACAGTCTACTTTTCTGCCTTGTCATTAGATTCATTAAGGGTCTCACTAATTGGTTTCCTCCCACTTCATTTATCATGCCTCAGTGGGATTTAAATGTAGTCCTGGCTTTCTTGATGGGTCTCCCTTTGAACCCCTGTATAGCTGTCCATTGAGATTTCTAGCCTTTAAGTTTTTCTGAATGCAATTTCGTGTTCCAGGAGGGTTAGTGAGCTGCAGGCTCTTAGCTTTAAGTCCTCTTTTACCTTAATTAATGCGGATAAAATGGTTCTGAGGCCCAGAGCTGCTTTCCTGCCTAAGGTGGTCACTTCCATCTATCATTTTACCCACTTTCTATCCTTCCCCGTACTCTTCTAAGGAGGAGGAGAGACTTCACCGCCTGGACCCTAAGAGAGCCGTCAGCTTCTACTTGAACAGGACTAAGGACTTGTGGTTGGCCAACCAGCTCTTCATTGGATATGTGGGCAAGAAGAAGGGCAAGGCTGCCCACAAGAGAATACTGTCCGAGTGGATCATCCTCTGCATCAAGATCTGCTATGCATTGGCCAAGAAGGAGCCTCCCAAAGGTATTTGAGCTTATTCTACTAGAGTAGAGTCTTCTTCAGCTTTAGATAGAGGTGTCTCTGTGGTAGACAAGCAGAAACTTGGACCTCCCTTCACACTTTTGCGAAACATTATTGCTTAGACTCTGAGTTGAGGAGGGACGGCCACTTTGCACGTTGTGTGTTACAAGATGTTTTGGTATAGGTAGGCAGGCACCCTCCGAGAGCAGGACTGCTTGGGGATTAAATTCTAAAGGTGAGGAATCTATAGGCAGATGTATCCATCAGAAGAACAAGTTACTTATCTTCGGTAACGCTTTTTCTGGTAGATACAGTATCTGCCTGTAGATTCCTCACTGAAGCCACCCACCTCCCCATTGCCTGCCTGTTTATACCAAGAAAATAATTGGCATGAAATCATGTATTTTATTGTTATTTGAAATAATGTGGGGTTTGCCACTGGGAAATGTCTATATTTTTGAATGAACAGGTTTCTTTCTTTATATTGCATATTGTGTATACTTGTGAAATTGTGGTTGGTTCACCCGTTCGCCTCAAAGGAACGGAATAAATGGGTGGAACTAATGTCAGCACACCGATGAGGTCTTCTTATGGCTCTGATGACGTCACGCAGAGTTGCGTGTGGAGCCGTTCCATTGTGACGTCCTCGTCGACGTGGGAGAGCTGTGGAGAAAAGTTTCCATGGAATACTGCGCATGGGGTAAATCAAAAGTTGAGGAATCAACAGGCAGATACTCTATCCAACAGAAAAAGCATTACCAAAGGTAAGTAACTTGTTCTTCTGGTGCTTTGCAGCAGTTCTAAGATGATCCTAGAGTTTCTTGTTGCTCAAATGACTGTAATTTGTATTATATTTGTTTCCCTCGTCTTCATTGCTTGATTTTTGCTCGTGATAAAGTGTCACTCATTGTCGTTGAATGTCACTCTTAATTACACTGAAATTATGAAAATGTACCACATTAGCAATCTAATACTTTGGCAGCTATGATGAATTTAATACTCTTAACAGATGACAGATCGATTGCTCAAGTAGCATGCCTATCTTGCCCAAAAAAGAGTTGTTATCCTACTTCTGGAGACTTCCTCTGCTGGCAAGAGAGTAACCCAAAGGGACGGATTCCATTATCATTATGTTTTTGACTCCCTTTTTTGTAAAAAACTTGCCCGGCACGTCAAATTATTAGCAAAGTCTATTATCGTTGTTCGTTTTCGACTGCACTCTAAATATTGACCTGAACCACGTTAACATTTGGTTGAACTGACAGATGCCATCCCCAGTATTTTACCTGGCTTATTAATACGATAGTAACAATTGAGGAAAAGCCCCTCCGGCTTTGTTTGGTGCAAGTAAAATGCTACTCTAGGTGACCTAAACAGCATTTCTCGTGGTTCTGACGTGAGCCGCGCGGAAAGTGAAAGCCAATAGGGTTTTAATAATTGATGTTCATTTGACAGGAGTGATTACAAAAATGCTGCTTCGCGGATAGGTGCTCAGTATGAAATGCAGTTTCATGCGCAGATTCACATTCAGTGTCATTTCTTAGTTGGGAGGAGAGGGGCAGCTAAATTACTTGTGGAATACTAGTTCTGTGGCACTGTACATTTTGCTTTATATCAATCCCTTTACATTTGTGTTGAAATCTGTCTTCCAGTTATTGCACCGCTCTGTCTTGCCTCCCTACTCAAACACCATGCTTAAGACTGTTGACACAGTAGAAGTACTTTGACATACCAGATGCATTCCACGGTGACCATTAAGTAACTTTCCTTTATTTCTGGCATATTAAATCGTATACACGTGCCTTTCTGTAAAATTATTTTAATCTTCCCCAGTGAAACGTTCTGCGAACTCTTTTTCAGCACATCTTCACTGCCTCCACTCGACTGGCCTTTGCCAAGTCATTATGGGCAATGTGAGTTGAAGGTGGAAATACAACCCAAAACGCATCATAGAGCGCACTACGAAACGGAGGGCAGTCGAGGGGCAGTAAAAGCATCCACTGGTGGACACCCTGTCGTGAAGGTATGTTTTTGCAGAGGCAATCTCTTATTGTTAAAAGAAATTTGCTGAAATATATCTGTTCTCACATAGACTTCAGTTTGCTGTAACATGTCATATTACTTAAAGTATACGTTAACGATTCAGGTGAAGCTTGTCCTAGTCCCTATAGAGCGATTATATGTAGCTGTCATTTTTTATAGATTTTTCACTCCTTTTATGCTGGGGCATACATGACAGCTATATAATGTTATCTTTGAAAGTTGTAACGTGCCGCTATGTTCATATCATTTAAATAGCACACTATTTTTACCCTCAAGTTGTTTTTTTCTGGTGCTTAATATAATGATGGAAAATTGTGCTATCAACCCCGTTCCCTTTTCGAGTTAACACTAAACACCCTTGTGGTTTTAAGGCTCCTTTCTCATCCAAGACCTCAAAACCCATGATCTTTTTTTTAAGCCATGTTCACTCACAATGAACTGAATAATACAAAGTAAGAATGGCATTTGAATCATATCTGTGGGAAGTTTACTGTGATGCTCTAAGATAACGATCTCTTCCATCTCATTTGCTTCAGCACCTCCTAAAACCCTTAGTCCTGCTGAATCACCCTTTAATTTATCTCATAAAGTTAGCTAAATTGTTAGAGCGAGTACATAAGATACATTTCTCATAGTCCATTTATTTTTTCAGTGTTTTATTGTTTTGTCTTTGCAGTATGTTTAACAAAAATAAGCATTAGTTATTATTTACACTGTAACAAATGTAGGTTGTTATACATGATGTAGTTAAGAAACAGATGCCATCCTTAGTTAATATATTTAAACATGGATGTTGAATAGCAAGGATAACCTTACAGTGCTGGGGCACCTAATATTGACAAACGGTAGTCCGTAAGGTTGGAGGAAGGTTCAACTTAAGCGAGTCAGGATTTCACCCCTTAGGAGTAAAAGTTCTGGGAGATGCGATTGTTTTTATCCCCTATATTTCTAGTCCGGCGTGGAAATGAGTAAGTCATTTATGTTTATTTCGGATTTTGCAATATAAATCAAGGATACCTACATAATAAATACAGTAAATAATTAAAAAATTGGGAAAAAACCTAGCTTAAAACTGCATTTTCAAATCGAAGATTATTGTAATTTAAAAACAGACTTAGCAATACAACAAATCCTGCAAGCAACGGTAAAAATAAATAAGTAAGCGAAGTACATAAGATTTGCACCTCCTTAATAAAAAATCTCTTGTGTGACCTCCTCATAACTTAACATGTATGTTAACCATGTTTCTGTGGTGTGGCAAACCTGGGGTAGGAGAATGAAAAATTAGAATTATTCAGCACATTTGAAGCAATTATCGGATCCCGAATACTACTGTCCCCAAAACCTAGTAAATGTGGCTGGGGGAAAATGCCACATAATTTTACAGATTTTTAACTGTTTTATTTTCAATATCCTCCAGGCAGGGTTCAAACAGGTACACATTTAATAGACAAGTAAAGCTCTGTGATCCTGCTGGAGCCTTATTAATGTAACATGTCCTTCAGGGCATCCCTACGCTCGTGTAATTCTGGAGACCTCTAAATTGTAACCCAATACAGCACCGGTCTCAAATGTGCAAGGGTAGTGATATCTTGCAATCCAAGAACCATATATAATGGAATGCTCAAAGTTCCCATGGACATCCTAAAGAGGTTCTTTATGAAAAGTTCCTCACATGTGATCGGTTCTGCATTGTTAATAAAGCTGAGCCTCACATAGGGCTGCAGATCATGCCTCGTGCAGAACGGAAGGCACATTCGTACAAATTTCATATGCCAAGACTAGATTACTCTCACATGTCTGCTTCATCTATTTCGCATCACTACTTAATTTTAATTTCAAATAGTAGATACATTTTCTAAAACCACTTCCTCCAGTTTGAATCCCCAGCTGTCAACCCATCCCCTCCTTGCCTCAAACTCGTCATTAGGCCTCAGATGAGTTCCGATATTCCTGAAACACAGCATCAAAATCGGTACTATCAACGGGGGGCACAGCCCACCTCAACTGTCATTCCTTTTGCTCCAAACTTTGGCCTTTTAATTGGACACCACCTGCCCTCGTAAACCACTCACTCTGCCAGCATGCACTAATCCAGGTCTGTCTTCCACTCATTAAGCTGCGGTGCCTAATCAGCCCTTCACAGCTGTGCTTTATTATGTTTAGCTACTATACATGCCAGTGTTATCTAAAGTTGGTCCATTTGAGGAAGGCCAGTCATATACCAGATATTCAACAAACACCACTTCGCAGTAGCCCCCATGTCACTCCCACACACACACCATTCATACATGCAGTCCTTTCTAGCCAGTAGTCTGGAGTATTGGACAGCTCCAGAGCATGTGAAAAAACATACCAATTTCACCACATTTCCTAGGACATAATGCATCCAATGCCTTGCCCATCTTTACCATGGAGGTCCAGGCGTAATAACATCGATGTAGGATGTGTATGGACCCATGAGAATCTAGATCATATAGCCATCTTAAGGGGGACGCCAATGCCTCATGCCATTCATCGTTCTCTAGACGCTCAAGATTACAATCCCAACATTCCCTCAACTGAGTCTGAGTATCGGGAGTGTTAATAATCAGTTTGCGGTAGCTAAATGAGATCGCATATGGTCAGTCAGAAGTCTATCCTCTAAGGGCGAAGATTCAGAGAGAACTTCTCCCTTTGGCAACGCCTTCTGAAGCACATGTCGGATTTGCAGATAGTGGTAGGTTTCAGTGAGTTGCAGCTGGTATTCGGTCGGCAAACAAAATCACTCCACCCTTTGCCCACGGGTCACTCACCCTGGAGAGGCCAATCAGGTCCCACCTATCACAGCCTGTAAGAAAGTGCCCTCTTTTTGCATGGTTACCAACACTTTTTGCCAAACTGTTGATGCCAACCAGGTACCCAGAGCCTATGTTTTTTTCCTTAACGGCATTGAAACCAAACCCAGTTGACTCTCTTTGGCCACATGTCGGTCCCTTGTAAATGGTACCATAGGTACCAAGGGCACTGTGGCCACGGAAGGCCTCTAAGGGCTGCGGCACATATTGTGCCACCCTTCGAGGCCCAGTACCTTTACACACACACACGCACACACTGCCATTGCAGATTGCGTGTTTTGGTGCAGAACAAAGTGAAGAGTCGACATGGCACACATCCCTGTAGTTTTGCACGGCACGGGTTGGGGAGTGAACAAAAATGGATGGGTGTTTAAGGGGAGGCAGAACGTTTGAGTTTAAATGCAATTTATTCCGATTACGGTGTTGAGTAATAAGCACAAGGGGACAATTTTTTGTACAATGAGTCATGAATTGATGTGGTGATAATGTTACATAGAGGACATTTAGTAATGGTTGTTTTCAAACTGTTAACATGCAGTTACCCCTGACGAAGGGCTTGACATAAGCCCGAAATACATTGGGTTCCTAATAAAGAAGATGCTGCTATCATGATTCTCTGCATTTAGTTTGTACTTTGGAAGAGGTCCGGATGGGCACACTGAAATATGGGAAGCATTCAAAATGTAGGACGCTATACATGTAGATAAAGAAAAGGACAACATGAAAGTTCTGGCAAACCTTGTGAATTAAATGGGATGAATATGGATAAGGTTAAAAAGTCGAATCTAGAGCAGGATACAATATCCACTCATGCTCTGGGTCTGGGAGTGGAGCGTTTACACGCGCTCCTCACAGCATTGTACACATCCCTGTGTGCCATGCCTACAACCCACTGCCGTGGCATAGGTCAGCCACCCCTCTAGCTGGGTGCACTATACCAGTGGTTAGGGTACATGTGCATTAGCCCTGTACCCCTACAGTGTCTAAGCCAATTCTTAGACATTGTAAGTGCAGTAATGCCATTAAGAGTATATGGTACTTGGAATTTGTCATTCCAAACTCCACAGCACCATATTGGCTTTACTGGAAATGGAGAAGTTTGGTATCAAAGTTCTCCGCACATTAAACCTACACTGATCCCAGTGTGATATTTAATGACAAATGCACTCAGAGGGCATCTTAGAGACGCCCCCTGAAAAACAACCTAACACTAGTGTCCTTGCTCAGTGGCTGCACGCCGGCACGCCGGCACGTCTGGAAGGCACACCAGCAGACCCCCCTAACTACGGAGAAACGCGCTCAGCCACGAAATACCTAAATCTGGAAGAGGCCACCTAGTGAAACCAATCCTCTTCACAAATCACAACAAGGAATGGTGTTGTGTGAAAATATAAACAACGATGGCATAACCGTTATGAGAATATCCTTCCTTCTACATCAGTAGTGTTTAGATCATAACTATGGAGTGAAATAAGCGGTGCCGGCGAATATCTACCCTATCAATATAACATATCCTATGAGCAACCCTGTTTAAAAATAAGAAGTGGAATCAACACTTATCAGTTATATATTTCCTGCTGAAAACTCTTCATCATTAAAAACATCAGAACTTCTGTTCTAAGAAATTGGAATCTACTCCACAGGATAACTAAGTAAAGAACTTGTTGTACACCTGTCTGTGTGTAAAAAACGAAATGAGGGTCACCTGATGAAGGCCTCAGGCCGAAACGCGTTGTGTTCTACTCTACCGCATTTGCCTTCATACAATTTTCCATCGACCGAACATATCGTACAGCACCTTTTTTGTATTTAACTGTATATTGTATGTTTTTGTTTACAATAGGTAGTGCATGTCATTTATTGTCACTATTATGAATCATAATGGTAACTATGAACTAAGTGAATTTACATTTTAAAAAAGAAACACAAAACTTTGTTGTCTAAAATGGAAAAAAAGATATAAAAATGAAACAAATAATAAGAAAAATAAAATAACCATATATTTTCCATACGTTGCTGTCTAAGCGAATTATTAATGTCAATGTAATATGTAAAATGAGGTTGTAACAAGGGCACTAATATTATCAATTGGTTTGCTATTTTTTCTTCTCAACCCATGGTTGTATATTCCCTACGATTAGCAAGCCACTAGGTTGTAGGGGTCCCCTCTTTCCAAACTGTGCACGCCAGCTGCCACCACAAGACAGGTTCTGTAGTAGGGGATCTCTGTGTATAGTCATAATCTAGTGAATAGTCCCGCCCATGTGCGTGGACCCCGGCAATCAAAAATAATCTCTTAAGTTGGCAAATCATGCAGAATTGCAAGACACTTAAGAGAGAATTTAAAGACAAATAATGCAGCCTATATCCACAGGCTACACTGTCCAGTACTTCAACTAAAAATTCCACCAAACAAAACCACACACAACACAGCCTGCCCAGTTTCCTCCACAGAGAAACTTGCCTCTACCAGTAAAATACTCTGGAATGATAGAGAGGAAGGCATGGACATACAAGCCCCATAGGCTGCCATTATGTGGCTTAAATAGGATACTGTGCCTTTAAGAGAACCTTCCAGAACTTCTCCCAGTATCCCAGAATGCACAGCAGGTCCCTTTTACTTTCAGTTCTTTTTTCCGGCTCCTGCTAACAGGACCCTGGCATTGAGCTCTCCCTTTTTACAAGGGTATATTGGATTTTTGTTCACTTTTTTGATAAGTGTTTGCAGTAATATTCCTTGTTGCTTCTCTTCTCTCCTGTGTGTTTGTTCAGGCTTTTTAGGGCTCTAAAATGCCTGGTCTTTTCGACAAATGCCCAGCATGTGGAAGGAAGAAGGCCAAGAGTGATCCACATGACGTCTGCATCGTCTGTCTCCCTGAGGCACATGTCCCTGAAGACTATGACATCTGCCAGCAACTTTCAGCGAGGACCCTGAGGGACAGGCTGAAGATTATGCTTCAAGGCCTTGAAGAGAGACGACTGCAGGCTGCAGGTGGGTCTGGGCAGCCTGGGAAGGTTCCCTCTGCCTCTGCTGAAGCCTCTGGGGGGCTCCCCAGAGGCAGGAAGACCAGCAAACGGTCCCGGTCTCCGTCGGCGTCGATTGCATCGACGACGTCGAGAGGGATGACGACGGTGTGTTCCCCATCTCCCCGGGGCTCTGGGTCGAGACGGCGTGATGATACGACGTCGAAGGGCCTGGATAGGCCGCCGTCGAGACCACCGGCGACTGCATCTTCATCGTCGTCGGCGGCGTCGAGCTATCGACGTCGAAGAAAGAGCGACAGGCGTCGGCGCTCGCCGTCGAGGCGACACCGCCGGTCGCCGTCGTGCATACGATCAGCGTCGAGGGGATCCTCGACGTCGAGGACCTCGAGAAAGCGGTCGGCGTCGAGGAGGAGTCGACGCTCGTCGTCAAATGGATCGGTCGACGTCACGGAGGCGGCTTTCGACGCCAGAGTCGCGGAGGCGACATTCGACGCCTGAAAAGCGACGCTCGGCGTCGAGAAGGAAGAGATCAGCGTCTAGGAGTCGTTCCAACTCTCCTAAACGCCAAAAGTCATGCTGGATCTAGTGGAGGGCGCCGGAGAAGGCGATCGCCTGCTGGAGGGGCTGGGTCGCAGTCCCCTCCCCCGAAGAAGTCACTGGGCTCGGTGTACTCGGTGGTATATACACCACCTCGGCTTAAGTCGCCCCCTCCCCCTGTACCTAAGGAGTACCCTCCCACCAACCCTCCGCTTCCACCACTTCCACCCTCAGGACGACCACTACCACCGCTTCCACCTCATGGGCCCGCCCCTCGGTCGGAGATACCTCCTGTTCCTCCGCCAAGGTCGGTGTCCCTACCTCCTCTTCCTACACCACCTAAGGGGACTCCTAGACCAAGGCCCCAGGATAGACCACGGAAGACACTCCCATGGAAATCTGCGGAGCGTCCACGAACCGGGAGGTCACGCTCTCGCTCCAGGAGGAGGGAGCGATCGCGCAACAGGTCGTCCACGCGGTCGAGATGCCGCCATAGGAGGCACAGATCTCGCTCTCGCACACGGTCCTCGGGGACCAGGGACTACTCTCTGACTTTGTCGGGATCACCGGACACAAGGGTGTCGCCGGTTGATGACCTGGTGGCGTTTGATGATGTCCTATTGAAAGGCGCAGCCAAACTGGGCATATCCTTGACGGTGCCCACGCCCAAGACATCGGTAATTTTTGAGACACTGCACCAGAAACACCTGTCTCGTCCGCTACTACCTCTGGTGCCGGGCCAGGAGGAACGGGCCATGGACCTTTTTCTCACCCCGGCGGTGACTAAGGCGCCCCCCTCGAGATTACAGAAAAAATACCGGGCTCCCGATTCGGATCCGGCTTTTCTGAGGGTGGAACCACTTCTGGATTCTGTGATTGTGACGGCGGCCCGCAAACAGCATGCCACCACCCCGTCATCCAGAGTCCCCCCCAGACAAAGAGTCTAGATGGATGGATTCAGCTGGAAGGAAAGTGTGTGGAACATCAGCAACCTCTATGAAGGCTGCGAGTGCAACAGCTTTGTTGGGACGCTACGACCGTGCCCTCTGAGACTCCCTCCAGCAGTTTGCGGAACACTTACCTCGCGAGAAGCGGGAAGATTTCCAGGAAGTGTTAAACGAAGGGATGCTGGTAGCGAATCAAATTATCAGCGCTGCAGCAGATTCGTCCCTCTTGGCGGCGCATGGCTTTTGCCATGGGATTAACCAGCGACGACATGCCTGGCTCCGCCTTTCGTCACTGAAACCAGACGCACAGCAAAGGGTTGCCAATCTTCCATTCTCTGGCGAAACCCTATTTTGGAAACATGCGGATGACGAAATGGCCCGCATGAAGGCGGAGGCCGAAACACTCACGGCTGTGGGTCTAGAGAAGCCCAAAGAATCAAAGAAATCGTACCGCCCGTTCCAACGGCGGTTTGGTGGCAGGGCAGAGGACGTGGCCAATCTTCGGGACAGTCACAACAACAACAGCAGTTCCGTAAGCCGTTCCAGAAACGCCCGAAGGGCAGAGGAGTCCAACAGTCGGCACCAGCGACCAAGGGCCCGGCCGGGTCTAGGCCCTAAGCACTTACTTCCCCCGGATCCGTTACCCACTCCGGTAGGGGGAAGCATCCAATTTTTTCTGGCAGAGTGGAGAAAAAATACTTAGGACAAGTGGGTGCTGAATATTGTTTGCAATGGATACAGTCTTCGGTTCACCAGCCCGCCTCCAGCAATTCCACCGGTCAGCTCGCAGTTTCAGCTGCGCGAGCTCCAGGCGGAGGCAGATATCCTGTTAAGGAAAAGGGCGATAGAAGACGTACCTCTGTCTCTGAGAGGAAGAGGTCTGTACTCCCGGTTCTTCCTGGTTCGCAAGAAGGACAAGAACGAGTTCAGGTCCATTCTGGACTTGCGACAGGCAAACAAATGGATTCGCTGGGAGAAGTTTTGCATGCTGTCATTGCATCAGATCTATCCTCAGTTGCAACAGGGAGACTGGCTATGTGCTATAGACCTACAGGATGCGTACTTCCATGTGCCCATTGCACACAAGCAAAGTTCCAAGTCGACACCAATCATTATCAATACACAGTACTCCCATTCGGACTAAAATCTGCGGTGGCAGCACACCTGAGGAAGAACAAGGTTTCGGTCTACCCGTACCTGGACGATTGGTTGATCAAGGCCTTCTTCTTTCCCGGAAGCTCAAGCACACTTCCAGAAGACGTGCGTTTTATTGAACAAGCTGGGGTTGCACATCATCATGTCCAAGTCTGTCCCGACTCCGGTCCAATGCATACAGTACTTGGGAGCCTCCATCAATACGCTGTCAGCAAGCGTGTCTCCTTCGGAGGAGCGACGATTATCACTCCTTCGGAAGGCTCAGGCTCTTATGACCACTCCATCTACAACAGTGAGGACGGTGTCTTTTCTCTACTGGGATCGATGGCCTCTTGTATCTTCCTGGCGCCACACGCACAGCTGCACATGAGACCTCTGCAGGAGTGCTTGGAGGACCAGTGGGATCAGAGGAAAGGATCTTCGGACGACAAGATACGACTGTCTATGCATGCTCTTCAGTCTCTGAAGTGGTGGTGTTCAGCGGAGAATCTCCTCAGAGGGGTTCCCTTCCACAAGGACATTCCCTCGCAGACTGTGGTGACGGATGCTTCTCTCCACGGGTGGGGGCGCACTCCGGAAACTTGCAAATTCAAGGAACGTGGTCCCCGATGGAGGCCACGTATCACATCAATTTCCTGGAACTCAGAGCGGTTCACTTTGCACTGAAGGCCTTTCTTCCGTCCTTTTAGAACAACTCTCTGCTTGTACAGACGGACAATACAACCACGATGTATTACCTCAACAAGCAGGCGATCTGGCACTGGCTTCTGGCCAGAGGACTGACGATAACGGCTACCCATCTGCCAGGTGTGCAGAATGTTCAGGCGGACGCACTGAGCAGACTGATTCAGGAAAACCACAAATGGGTCATAAACGACGGAGTACTAGGAGAAGTCTTCGCAAGGTGGGGAACTCCAGACGTAGATCTGTTCGCCACCGCCTCCAGGTACTACCAGCAGGGGACGCTGGGGAATGTGTTATGGATCAACTGGTCGAACAGCTTTCTGTACGCTTTTCCACCCATTTCCCTGATTCCAGCGATACTCATCAAGCTGGACCGATCCAGGGCTCGGATGATACTCATTGCCCCGGAATGGCCCAGACAGTGGTGGTTCACTGACCTGCTTCACCGGTCTCTCCTTCCTCACATTCGGCTGCCGTGCAGGCCGGACCTTCTCACGAAGTTCGGGGGGGCAGATGTTGCACCCCAACCTCTCGTCTTTGAGTTTGGCGGCATGGCTCCTGAAATAGTGCAATATGGCCATCTAAATCTGCCCGAAGATTGCATGGACATACTGAAGGAGTCTAAGAGACCTTCCACTCGGACTTCCTATGCTTACAAGTGGAAGAGGTTCTGTATCTGGTGCCAGTCCAAGAACTATGACCCAACGACGTGCAAGGAAGATGTCATCCTTCCTTACCTTCTACATTTGGCGCAGTCTGGCCTTAATGTTCATTCCATTAAGGTTCATCTTGCTGCATTGACTGCCTACAGGAAATGCCCTTCACAGACTTCCTTCTTCCAGATCCCTGTGATCAAAGATTTTTTGGAAGGCTTGAAGAAAGTGTTCCCTCCTGTCAGGCTTCCTTCGCCTTCATGGGAATTGAATGTGGTGCTGTCCAGATTGATGAAGGAGCCTTTGGAACCTATTCATAAGGCTTTGTTGCAGCACCTGTCCTGGAAGGCGGCGTTCCTCGTGGCCATTACATCGGCCCACAGGGTGAGTGAGATTCAGGCGTTGTGTTGCCAAGAACCTTATACTGTATTTAATACTGCTAAGGTTGTTATGCGTACTCACCCTAAATTTCTTCCCAAGGTTATTTCTGATTTTCATGTCAACCAGACTATAACATTGCCTACGTTTTTTCAGAATCCTTCATCTCCAGCGGAAAGGTCTCTACATTCCCTGGATGTTAGGAGGGTGTTGACATTTTATCTGGATAAAACCAAAGATATTCGTAGGTCAGACCATTATTTGTCAATTATGGATCGGTCAGGACGGGTCTTGCTACCTCTAAGCAGTCCATTTCTAGGTGGATTGTGTCCTGCATACAGTTGTTACTAAAAAGCTAATAAGACCTTAGGTGGTAAGCCTAAGGCTCATTCTACCAGGGGAAAAGCTGCCACAACAGCTTTACTCCGTAATGTTCCGATTGCAGAGATCTGCAAGGCGACCACTTGGAAGTCGGTTCATACCTTGGCTAAGCATTACTGTCTGGACACTGATGCCAGGGCAGATGCTCAGGTTGGGCAGGCTTCGCTACGGAATTTGTTCGCACAATAGTGGTGTTAATTTCTTTTCTTCACCGCCGCTTTGGTGTGGGGATGGGCTTGCCATTCTATTCACTAGATTATGACTATACACAGAGATCCCCTACTACAGAAGTAGTAGTTTCTGTCCTGTAACTCCAGTTCTGTAGTAGGGGTATCTCTGTTATAGTCATAAGCGCCCGCCCTCCTCCCCGGTGGAGATAAATATTCATGTGAGGAATGCTACAGATCTGGCGTTCTACGCCTTCAAAAAGAACTGAAAGTAAAAGGGACCTGCTGTGCATTCTGGGATACTGAAAGAAGTTCTGGAAGGTTCTCTTAAAGGCACAGTATCCTATTTAAGCCACATAATGGCAGCCTATGGGGCTTGTCTGTCCATGCCTTCCTCTCTATCATTCCAGAGTATTTTACTGGTAGAGGCAAGTTTCTCTGTGGAGGAAACTGGGCAGGCTGTGTTGTGTGTGGTTTTGTTTGGTGGAATTTCTAGTTGAAGTACTGGACAGTGTAGCCTGTGGATATAGGCTGCATTATTTGTCTATAAATTCTCTCTTAAGTGTCTTGCAATTCTGCATGATTTGCCAATTTAAGAGATTATTTTTGATTGCCGGGGTCCACGCACATGGGCGGGGCTATTCACTAGATTATGACTATACACAGAGATCCCCTACTACAGAACTGGAGTTACACGACAAACTACTCCTTTCTCGACCCCTGGGTCGAGAGCCTGCCACTCTTGGGGGTATAGAACAATTCACATCCTGGGATTAGGTGCCAAACCTCCTCCCCCAGGATGGGAAGGGTAATCGAAGGACAAGCTTCAAAGGCTTGCCGCCTTGGTGAGCTACCCCAGCCATTTGCTGCTTCCAGAAACTGGCCCCCACTGGTTCCTACCACCACTTTAGGCGGGAGAATTGGTGGGAAAACCAAGTGAGGACGGGACGTGTGCCCACCTATGCAACCCCACCCCCTCAGTTGGGGGAAGCGAGGTGAATCTCAACTAACAGTCCTTGCCATCTTACAGATGGGGGGACCCAGGCAACCAGAGAGAGGCATATGCCCCCCTTCCACTGGAGGGTGGCATACTAGGGGGTGTGCCTCCCCAAGGAATGGAACCATTGGTCCCAACCTTTACTTAACTGTAACACCCCTAAATCTAGTATTTAGGGGCAACCCTGAATCTTGCCTCTACAGACAAGAACTGACCAGAAGAAGGACCGAAGAAGCCGTACTGAACTAAGAGGAGGACGCCCACTGACTTGGCGCCAGCCCTACCAGCCGTCCGCATCTCAAACCTGCTGTAGCGAAATCACGATGTGTCCTGCAGCCAGCATCCCTCAAGAACCTGAAGGACCTGACCTCCCTTCCAATCCCAAGACTTTGTCTCCTGTGATCACCGGATTTGCTCACCAACAAACTCTGGCTCCGGCCAAAAACCGTAAGTCTGCACCACTCTGCATTCAACACCACAAGGCGGTCTCCCTGGCGATCCTGACCTGAGATCTGGCGATCTCTGATCTGAGATCTGGCGATCTCTGATCTGCCTCGAATCTCTGAATCGCCGCCTGCAGCCCCTTTCTGGAGGATCCCCCTGCCCGCGACCGGAGCTGGTAAGAAAACCCGACTCCTAAAGACACTCCTACATCCGACGTTCTAAGTCAATTGGTGGCCCTAGGGATGGTGTCCCAGCATCCCCAGGCAACTTCCCTTTCCAACTGATGGTCAGCTCCAGAAAATCTTCTTACTGGAGCCTGCACTCTTTGTTGCAACCGGAGAATCCCATTGAAAATAACAGGGCACTAGATGCTAAAAACAGCACCCTGCATCCAGATGCCCCTGCGCCCCTGTGGGTGCACTTTAAGTGCTAACTTGGATCCCCCTTTGCCCTGAGCCTAACACCTGGAGCTTTGCTTCCACAACCCTGTGGCATGCTCGTGAGCAGTCACCAACCGGAGGCCCCTATCCCCATTGGATAACAGTGGGCCTCCGCACTCTGCACCCAGCCACCCTAGTGCTGCTGAGGGTGATTTTGAGAGTGCATCCTTGACCCTGGGGGAACCCAGTTCTAACCCCTGAAACCCAACTCCCAAACCCTAAGTGCTTAATGCTTAACTTGAAACCCATACCTCATTGCCTCCACAAGGACTGCATTGACTCCTTTCTTGTGAAAATTGTTTCAAGTATGGAGTTGGTTTTGTATGAAAACTGGAAAAACTGCAAATCTTCAAAACTACTTTACTTACCTTTTTCTCTAGGATATGTCCCAGTGTGATATCTAGGCATATCACACTTAGTAGAAAAAGTAATCCATAAAGTAATCTGTAAAGTAATCCAAAGTAATCTAACCATAATTTCATTTTTTTATTTTTTTATTTTATTGATCTTAGTACAGTAAACTGCAAACAAGCTCAAAAATTAATGTAAATCACATTAATCACCAAATAACAATGTCAGTCTCTTTACTTTCATTAGAGAAAAATACTCATGATTCGTAATAGTCCCGAAAGGCGCTCCAAATTTTGATACCCAGTCTCTTTTTCCTTTATCCTTTAATTGAAAATAAACTCCACTTCAAATTATATAAGCTCAGCATTTTAGCACGCCATTGATGAAAATCCGGTGATTTTTCCTGTAGCCACTCCTTGGCTATACATAGACGTGCCACAGTCATCGCAAAAAATATAAAATGTCTATATTGAAAAATTGTTTCCATGTTATTATCTTTTTGAATTTTACCTAGCAGCATCATTGCTGGAGAGATAACAACCGTTGTTTTTATCACCAAAGAGATACATTTTTCCAAATGCTCAATAAAGTCCTTCAACTTAACACAACTATAAAAAATGTGAATCGCCCCCAGCGCCCTCACCCCTACAGCGAAAACATTTACCATTGTTTCCGGCTCCCCATTTTGCCATTCGCTTAGGTGTATAATATAAATCATATAACGATTTAAAAAACTAAGCTTTCAAATTTGCAGACATGAGCGCCTCCTTTGACAAAATTAAAAGATCCTCTACGTCCAACTCTACATCCCCTAGAGATTCTCTCCATTTCAACTGCACTTTCTCTACATCATCTTTCTTAGCAGAGACCAAGTACTGATAAATCACTCAAATTTTACCTGATCTGTTAATTTCTTCAATGACTTGATGTTGAATTAGGTTCCTACCCCTTTGATTTAAATAGTCCCGAATTTGTAAGTATTTAAAAAATTACCACCTGGGCAGTGAGTATTCATCCTTGATCTCTGCAAAAGATTTACAAATCCCATTCTCATTAGCAATGTGTCCTAAGATCTTAATGCCTTTCTGCTGCCACTTATTGGTCATTACATCAGAAACAATTCCAGGTAAAATCCTATGCGCATTGAGCGGAGTATAATATGACACTCTTGGTAAATCCATATTTTTCATATACCATTTCCAAACCTTAAAGGCCCCCATGGTTACCTTGAACCTTGTTCGCTTAAAATAGCTCCCATCAATTTCTTTAACTAGAATATACTTTGCATATGTCCCTAGCTGTATATCAAAGATATTTGACATATTAGCATCAGCACTTTCATGTTCTCCTGTTATCAGGACTTTCATTTTCAGTAAAAAACAAGTTATATAATAAAGAAAAAAGTCAGGTACACCCATTCATCCCCTTAAAACTGGCAACGTCATGTAATTCATTGCCCTTCTAGGTCTCCCAGGACTCCATATGAATTTCCCGCATTTAGATTGCAACGCCTGTATTTTATCTTTAATTATCTCTAAAGGTATAGATCTGAATAAATACAGAACCTTTGGCAATATATTCATTTTAATGACATTTGATCGTCCTATAATCGTTAAATACAACCTCTCCCATCTATCCAAAGATGACGTAATTTTTGCCATTAACGTATTCCAATTAACTTGCACTAATTCCGTCATATTTGCCCTGATTAAAATTCCCAAATACGTCACTTCTTTGACCACCCTACTGACTAGCCATATAATCGTATCAGAGCACAGAATTTGAGTTTTTGACTCATTCAGTTTATAACCGGTTATAGAACCAAATACCTGTGCTAATCGTTCAATTTCCTTTATTGCTGTTACAGGATTAGTTGTGGCCACTGCGATGTCATCAGCATATGCAAATACTGAAAAATAATAGTGCTGGGCTTTATAAGGGGGAATCAAAATGTTCCGACTCAGTAACTCGAATAAGGGGTTTATATAAAGGGCAAATAAAAGGGGGGAACAGGGGCAGCCTTGTCGTGTACCGCGTGATATGATGACAGTTTCAGAGAGTTGGCCCATTACTGATATCTTTGCCACAGGATTTAAATATAAAGACTGTTTAGCTCTAATGAATTTAGCCCCAAATCCCATTTTTTCCTTTAATTCCCAAAAATACCCCCACTGCACACGATCAAACGCTTTTTCTGCGTCTAACAGAATCAGTGCTAGATCATTTTTGTTCACCGAGGCAATATCAAATAAAGAGATAACTTTATTGACGTGTTCTACCGTCCCCCTTCTGGGGATAAATCCATGTTGGTACTGTGATACTAAGGGGGTAATGCAATCAGACAACCTATTAGCTAAAATTTTGGAATATATTTTGTTGTCAGCATTTAACAGCGAAATCGGTCGATATGCCCCGACACGTTCTGGTGGTTAACCTTTCTTTCGGAAGACTGCAATGGTAGCTTCTGTCCATGTTTTTGGTGGATTTCCCATCTGGGCTTCTCGCACTGTTTTTAGTAGTTCATTTTTAATATCAGAATAAAATTGCACATATACTTCACTAGGTAATCTATCGGGCCCTGCAGCTTTCCCTTTAGCTAAACTTTTAACAGCCCTGTCCAGCTCCTCCTCTGTAATTATGTCCTCTAACCCCTGTGATTCAGTTAAGTCCACCCTATTTAAGCCTTCTGCTAGTATTGTATTCCAATTTGATCCCGAAACAGATGGTCCTTCATATAGCTCAGAATAAAATTGTTGGAAAACCTTAAGTATCTCTTGTGGTTCCGATTGTACCCCCCCTGCAGCATCTATCATTTGATCAATATTTCTTGCCGATTCTTTAATACGTAACTGAATCGCCAATTTTCTCCCATTTGCCTCTCCATATTCATGTTTATCCATCTTGGAAGAAAGAAATTTCCTAGCATTTTCCTCTGCCCAAATACCTGATATTTTCGCTCTGTCCCTGGCTTCCTTATCCTCTAGTATGATTAAACAGTCCCCCTTATTAATTATCTCCTTCATTAACAATGTTTCAGAATGTGTTAATTGCTTATACAATCTATCTAGCTCTTGTCTAGCTTTTTTGACTCCTACATGAAAAACTGATGCATTCTCCCCGAAATACAGCTTTAAAAGTATCCCATATTATTGCCTGTGTACTGGACCCCTTATTCTCTTCGAAGTATAACTTTATCCACTTCCTTATATGTTCTCTGAACTCCATATTAAAGATTAATTTCCTGTCAAATGTAAAGCTGTTTTGACCTGGTTTATTTAACGCCATATCTACTTCTAATAGTAATGGTGAGTGGTCTGATGAGATTCTGGGATATACAGAAATTGTTGCACCTTGAGTTATTGAAACAGGGGTAAAAAATAATCAAGTCTAACCAATTTTTTGTGAGGGTAAGAATAAAACGTATAGCCGCTGTCTTGTGGTCTTAAATGCCCCCACACATCCACCAACCCATGATCTTGCCCTAAGCCTTGTATACTTTAGGTTTACGGCCCTTATACTTAGCCAGCCCCTCCTTCATAGCAGTATTAGTCAAATTGATGCTCATGTCCCCAAAAATCACTATAGGTTGGGGCCAAGTAGTTAACTCCATATTTATCTCTACTAGAGCCTCCGAGTCGTCTAGATTCGAGCCATAGATGTTACAAAGTGTTAGCTTCTTACCTTCTACAATAAGCTCAGCTATTGCCCATCTTCCCTTTTTGTCAGCCAAAGTTCTACCTGTTGCTACATTGTTACCCTTACACATAATAGCGACCCCCATATCAAACTGGTTTGGCCTGTTGCTATCACGAGTTTAAATCCAAGTTCTCTTAAGACCGCTCTATTAAATCAGGGTATATGCGTCTCCTGTAGGCATACTATTTGTGGTGTTATGTATCTTAATTCAGCAGCTACTTTCTGTCTTTTTATCACATTATTCAGTCCTGATACATTTAGAGAACAAATTTTTAATCGCCTAGTTGCCATTATCTTTTATATGAATCTGCCAAGGTAACCGTGACCATATTCTTCCTCTTATGTTCAAATTCCAAGTTATTTCAAACCAATCAATTACAACAAAAGACAAGGTAATCCATAACAACACAAAATCGTAAATGGTATCCTCAATATGCAGTTCACTGTACCCAAGAACTATTTTTTCCCATTTTTTCTCCCCACACCTCCCCACTATGCCACCCATACACCCCCCCCCCCCAACCCAGTGTCCCCCTCCCCCCTACCCAACCCTTTATTGAGGCTTTAGGACTTATGGTCCTCTTGATGCGAGCTTGCCCCCATTCTACCTGCCTTCGCCCGCGAACTCAGTACTAATTTGAAAAAAAAAAACCCAGAAAAAAATCGTATGCGTCAACCTCATGAAAAGAGGCCTATGTCGTACTCATCATTACCAGTCTCATAGATAATCCCTTAAAGTCATGATGTGCTCATTATATACTCATTTCGCTAAATAAACTTTATACAATGTCCCCGCCAGATCACATTGAATCCAAAAAAGTCTTGGCTGCAAGTGATGATATAAAATAATGAGTACGTTCTTTATAAACCACTTTCATTTTTGCAGGAAACATGAGGTAGACTTGAGCACCCTTAGATTGAAAGACGGGTATGAGCTGTCGCATTTGCCATCACAAGTCTACCGTTTGTTTACAAAGGTCAGGCCGAACAAAATAATCACAGTCAAGAGCGCTAATTTTCTTGTCTGGTCTTGCCTTCCTCAATACTTCCTCTCGAGCTGAAAAGCAATTGAATGCCACCAATATGGCTCTTGGTTTCTGATCACGCTGTTCCGGATAGTTTGATCCGATTTTAAAACGAAACCGATGCACTCTTTCCAGTTCCCGATCCCAATCTCATCTAGTTGAATCTGGAAATGATTTTTTCAGGTCCTCAATTATGAAACCTCGTGGGTCTGACCCCTCCTTTCCTTCAGAAATGTGTAGAAACCGCAGATTATTTCTCCGAGAGCGATTCTCTAAGTCAATAACCTTCCAGTTAATCTCGTCTTTATGGGCCAATTGTTCTGCTATGATCCTCTTCTGTTGTGTTACCTCAACCTCTAATGTAGATATGCGCGACTCAGCCCCGGTAACTCTGCCCAAAAACTCTAAGTGCGATTTAGCTAAACGCCTGACTGCATTTTGAAGTTTTTTGCATGAGTTCTGTACTCTTAAACTGTCCTGTCTATGCTCCTCTCTGTGCTGCATCATAGTCTTGTAGATAAGATCAAGTGATATCTCTTCATCTGGCTCTTCTCCAGAAAGAGATGCGGCTCCTGTGCGATCATACGTTCCTTCCTGTGTCAGCCGCAATGGGCGTACTGTCTACCCATTTGTATGCTCAGGTCCACACTCTTCAGCCTCATAGCTGCTATTAAGGCTTCCTTCAGCCATACTCATCTGCGTTGCATACTGTTGAGCAAGATCCTCAGTGGATGACATGGAATGCTCTGAAAGAGTAAAAATCAGCCGAATCTATACTTTCAATATACTTGACGGGGGGGGTACCAGCAGTAGAGTTACCATTCGCAGCCTGTCTCTGCTGACTCTATCACATTTTCCTCAAGCTGCACTTCATCCTCCTCATCATCGTCATTTAAATGTGCATCATTTAACACCAAGTTGCCAGGCCCTTCTTGTGACCCCTGCCCGGTCTCAACACGCTCTATCAAAGCATCAACAGATTCTAAGGGCATAGTAGATCTGACAGAATCTTGACTCAGAGTATGCTTAGTTCCTATTGAAACCTCCTTGTTTTTCATAGAGTTAAAAAGTTCAGGAATACCTTTAGTCACTTTTGCAGTCTCCTTATCCTTCTCTTGTACTCTAGGAGTGCCTTTTCCAACTCTTTCAGCTTCTTTCACCGATGCCTCTGCTCGATTAGTGCCTTTGCTTGCGGTGTTGCACGTAGGTGTAACATTATCCGCTCCCTGATTCCGCTCCCCCTGCATCTCGACTCCGGGGATTGCCTGCCCCCGGCCCCTTCGTCCTTTGGGAGGCATTTCTTGGCTGCTTTCTAGGTCTGTCGAGCTCGCCGTGTCTTTGTTCGCGTTTGTATTCCACTCTGAAACGCCAGCACCCGCTCCACGGTTACTGCAGGTGTGCCGTTCTGTTAGACCCACCCACCGTATCCAACGCAGCCGCTGCAGTCTCCTCAGCCCTGCTCCAGCTGCAATCGGCCCCAAGCCCGAAGGTGAGCACATCCGCGTGTAAAACTTAATTTTCAAAGGCAGTTTCCAATGCAATCCTCAAGTGCTTTAATTTCACTCGATAGCAGTTTAGCTATTCCATCGGCTTTTAGCCTCCCGTTCGGCGGTCAGACGCCGAAGTTCGCTGAGGTTCGCGAGGTCCGGCAGGAGCAGCTAGCTCACGCGACAGTTGCGGTCGCCATCTTGCCTCCAATTGATCTATCTAACCATAATTTCAATTTTATTCAAAGTATTTACAGACCTGTAACAAAGTCACTTTTATCAGCTTGCTTGTATTGTTTAACCCACCTACTCCTTTTTGTGCCAGACTTGCTTGGTTTTAGAAAATAAATGTAACAAAATAATATTTTTATACAAACAAATTGGTCTGAATTCAGTCTTTGAGTGTGTGACATCATTTCTTGCCGGAGTATGTAGAACAAATGCTTAACAATACTCTCTGATAAAGCCTTACTACTTGTCCACACTACCACCAATTGAGAGTAAGGTATTATTCACTTTTACTTCTGCCTACTTTTGGGGTTCCACTGGACTCTGTGCACACTGTACCTTACTTTAGTATAGTATATACGGAACAAAAGCCTTTCTGAGTTCCCAGGGTGCTCAGCTGTGGAGTGTCCCACAAGGGTGTAGCCTGAGTAATTTTTCCTCTCCAGTCTAATGCATGTAGTTGGAAACATCGTTTACAATGCCTTGCTATGATGCGGTTGCAACAACGCAGCTACCATTACATCGCAATGCCATTATAAAACTTGGTATTACAATGCATATGCTTTTACCATGCATGCCTTTACAGCGAATTTCGTTGTAAAGGCATAAATGGTAAAGCATATCAGTTTTACATGTAATTATAAGGTAAGTATAGAGTTTAGGGTGGGTATTGGTTTTGGGTAGCAACAGTAATTTTAGGCTTCAGGGTGGGTATGGGTTTGGGGAGCCGGGGTAATTTTAGGGTTCAGGGTGGGTTTACGTTCTGGGGTGCAAGGGTTATTTTTAGGGTATAGGATGTTTGGTTTTTGGTTTGCCAGGGTTAATTTTGGAGTTTAGGCTGAGTATGGGTTTTTTGGAGCTAGGGGTGATTTTAGGATTCAGGGTTTTTCTGGGTGTCAGGGTTAATTTTAGGGTTCAGGGGGGTATGCGGTTTGGGGTGTCGGAGGTAATTTTAGCGTTCCGGGTGTGTTTGGGTTTTTGGGTGCAAGGGTTAATTTTGGGGTTCAGAGTGGGTATGGGTTTTGGGGTGGAAAGGGTAATTTTAGGATTTTAGGGTGAATGGAATTGGAATAGTAAGGGTAAATTTAGGATTTTAGGGGTTTAGGGACTGGGGAAGATGGGGTCATTTTAGGGTTTTAGGGGGCCTGGGTTTTGGGGTAGTAAGGTATATCTATCTATTAGTGTCGCTGGTGTTGAGAGTGCTCTATACAGGAGCTGCCTTCCACCTAAACTTGGAACCTACCCAGAGTTCTCTACTTTTTTGCATAAATTATGCATCACTCTATGCCAGCAAGGGAATTGTTTTGATATATATTACCTACTGGCGGTCGCCAGTAGGTAGTTATAGTTAGGATTGTTTTCCATAGGAAATCCTCAACATTCTATTTGGAATAACTTTGGCCCTGGTTGAAGAATCTTAGCGAATTTCTCATAGAAGATGGCTCGGTCCGCTGCGCTCCTTCCCTGAAAGTTTGGGGGGGATTGGTCAAGTGGGGGCTGAGATATAAGGGGGGTCCCAAAACGTGTTTTCTACATGTTATTTTCCATAGGACCTTTAGACTCGGCTACAGGTCGAACGGCTGAATGGATTTATAAGAAATTTGGCAAAACTGTAGAGTCCGGTTCGCAGATTACGCTTTTTTCGGAATGGTGTAAATCTGTTCAGTAGTTGTTGAGAAAATTAAAGTTAAAGTCAATTATATATCTATAGGCGCGCACGCGTGCGCGCACTCAAGCGGATGCGCGTGAGCTGAATTTTTTTTGCTGCGTGACGTCTGTTAACGTTCGATTCGAAGGAAATCAGGAAGTTTTGTTCGCCATTTTGTCACTGCGAGTAAATATATTGTTCATTTCAAAGCGTTGAAACATGGAAAGGGGAGAAGGTAGAGATTGTTTTGCTGCGTAGCTTTTCTCGGGGTGTGCAGTAAGGGCGTTAAACGCAAAAAGATATAATTTTTTCCCGAAAATAAATACGGGGTGCGCGCACCCGGTCGCGCACACCTATTTACAAGAGTGTGAAAATGGAGATAAATCAGAAGTTTGAGTGGCTAGATATAAGGTGACTCTGAAAAGAGCCCTTGTGTTAATTGAGTGTTTTCTGCATTTATAAGGAAGTACCGATGCGGAGCCTGATGTTGCAGAGGAAGATTCTGTTTCCCTCATTCGTGAAATGAACACCGTCTCTCCTATAGACGTCTTGCATGTGGTATCGCAAGTTGTTGTGGTAAATAGAACCCATGCTATAATCTGAGGAACGCAGAAACAGATTTATTTACATGTCTCCTTGCTTTCTCAAATTGTGCACAATGTTGATTGGACCAATTCCATTTCTGTCTTTGGCATATATTGGAATATACCAAGGCAGATCGTGGAAAAAGTGTCATCAATTGTCGAAAGGTGTCTTTTAGAAGCATTTCCAGACCTACCCCAGTGATTGTGCCTAGATCGTTCCAACAACAGTGCACAATTATAAGGTCTGGTTCTGGGAGATGCATAAAAGTTTTCACCAATGGAATCAATTGGTGACATTTCAATCCTCTTTTGCCAATCCATGTTATGTGTACATTTGGTAAGCCGAGGTTGCTAATTCGTCTGCTTACTGCATATTTTTCACTCCAGTGAATATAACTGTGTCCTATTAGCCAGACCTTCATTTTCAAGGGATTTGTAGTCGTCCTCCGATCGGTTCTGGAAGTGGAATGGGAGTTAGAAGTTGAAATTCTAAATAAAGTAAAAGGAAGAGGCTGGGTGTGGTTAAAAAAATAAAAATGATTGGTTGATTGTAATAAGTGGAGATTGAACAGTACGTTGCATGTTAATGTTTGTTAAACGAAAAGTACTATTGGGTGTGAAAAAACAAGACATGTAACAGAGCTGTGGATTGGCAGGTGTTTCTGGAGGGAAAATAGTCTTCTTAGTTTGTTGTAGAACGTTGAGACATGAACTTTTGACCTGTGCCTTCAGCAAGGTGCAGAATGAGGTGTAACCATGGAAACAGATGGCAGTTGGTGATGGGTTCACTCTTTGGAGCCTCTGCATCTGCACTCTGTTCTGTGGTGGCAGGCGGAGAACTGTTTGTTATTGTGGAGATGAAAGTGTGATAAGGAGAGAAATACGACATAGCGTTTGACCTGTAGAAGCGTGGGAGCAGTGATTAAGTCTGAGTGAAGCGGAACTGTGGCGGTGCTTGGTAACAGTAAAAAAAATTTTTTAACAGTGGTATAACTGTCTGTACGGTGGGCGACCTACTAAGAAAGAGTTCACGGGCCGTAATTGGCTTGCAGGTTCTAGTATCAGTAAGTGAGGTCGAGAAAAGAAAACATTCAGGACTTTATTTATGAAGGCCTTGCGCCACCGGTGCATCACTTTTTCTCATTTTAAAAAATGAGGCACCGGCGGCGGAAGGTCTTCATAAATAAGGTCCTCAGTGTCTACAGTTAAGGTTATGTGGAACCCATGAATAGTTTTTCAATATGAAATCATTTCAGTTGAGATTATGGATTAAAAGAGAAACCGTGAATATTTGAAATGTTTATTTAGAAATGTACTGTTTTAAAGGCAAATCATTATGTAATATGAGTACAGAAATTGCAAAAAACACAGTAATTGGTATTGTCAGTAGTACATGGAATACAAACGCTATAGTTGAAGAAAAATGAATATAGTTGGAAAAAAACATTGTACACTCTTATAAGGAAGTATATCATATTTTAATAAATGGAAGAAGGTCTCTGGCCTTTCAGTTGGGGAACGATATATGAAAATGCAAGTGGTTATACATCATTACTTTATCAATCAGCTGTCTACATGCGAAGCACTATCAAGTTTGTGTTATGTTACTGTTTACGGGGAAAAAAAGGCGCCAAAAGGGCGAGAGGTGCATGTATGTAATCTGTTGGATGGTGCGCAAATCAGTATTGAGGAGAACTACTGTATTGACATATCTTTTGAAGGTTGCAGTATTGCATTTGAAATACAGCACAAGTAACAATGGAAATATTGTTGAAAGAACATATTTTTCTGTAAAGTATTTTAAATTAATAATTTTATAGAAAATTAAAGGAGCAGAGGCGTGTGAGGCGGAAATAAGCAGTTGAGATGCGAAATGGCGTTTACAGTTATAAAAAACTCGTTTAAAATTTACACATTAATTAGGGTACATGTAGCATATATTAGCGAGTTTTGCATCGAGTATGTTTGAAATAACCTTACATAAGATATGCAATAGAATTGTTGAGATTAGACTGTAAAAAAATAAAGTTGAAAATCGAGTAGCTGAAGAAACAAATGTAGTCCACATAAAAGATCAAAATTTAAACAACACGAAATCATAATGTCCACTGTTAGTAAAGCCAATAGGTCTGTTCTTCAAAAGAAATTATGGAAAAGAACGTGAAGAATATAGGGAAGCAAAAGGAAATGCGGACGTCAATGGTTTGTATAAGAGTTATTTAAGCATTGTTTAGGCAAAATAGGTAGCTTCTGCTTGTAACAGGAAATCACTTTTATCATTTGAAAGTATGTCAGCCATCCAATGGAAAAGAGTAAAGCAGTACTCATGATCTGTTAAAATCGGAGCCTCTTTTATTATCAGAGGGCAGGTCGGTGGGTTTTCGATGTAGTTCTCTGTTAGGAAAGAGTTAACCGTCCATTGTGTAGGCAAACTATGCAGCAAGTGCTTCTAACAGGAAATCACTTATCATCTGAAAACATGTCAGCCATCCAATTGAGAAGAGGAAAGCAGCATTCATGATCTGTCATTATTGGAGCGTCTTTTACCATCATAGGGCAGCTCGTGGGTTTTCGATGTAGCTCTCTGTTAAGAAATCTTGCGCCGCTGCGAATATATTCCAATGACCCAGAACTCCTTGTATCGCTGCAAAGGCCATAAACCCTCCGTTGTAACAAAGCTGTTCATGATCAAGTAACGGATTCATGAGGTGATTGTAATTCGGTTCAGGAGGTACCAAATTGCAGAGACATAAATCCAGGGCCCACGTGAAATCAGAGCTCAGGCAATGAAATACAGGCTGCACACAGGTGAAATACGAATATCGAAATGATAATCGATATGAAGTATTCAAAGTTGAGAGTGGTAAGGTGCCGTAGTACAGAAGCATTCTCTGTCGAAATAGTTCTAAGTGGTCCGGCTCGTTTGCGAAGGCAGGATGGACATCCATTTTGAATTTCCCAAGATGGTAAAGGAAACGGCGCAGCACTGCCGGTTGTATAGCAACTCCACAGAATTAGGTCGCCGGCTATGCAGTGGAGAGGAGCAGAATGACTTGATACATTTTCTAGGAGTCTAGTCACTTATATATTGCTTAGTAGTTATCAAAAAAGTAGCTTTTCTTGAACTGGAGGATGCGTTAAAAAATAAGGGAGTGATTTGAGGAAGTTGTAAAGCAAGGTCAATTTTTTTTTTACATCAATGCTGTTGTCTGTGAATGTTAGCTAAGTGAAAGATATGTGTGTGAGCAGATGCAACGTTCAGTTTTAAATGTGACAATGGCGCTCTTGTTCATGTCTTCCGATTCAAGGTCGGTATTCGCTGCCAAATACAAAGATCAAGAAACGCATGCGTGGGGTAGATAGTCTGCATTCTTAAAGGAAAGCAAATGAAGGGTTATTTTTACCGCGTTAGCATTGTCGTTTAAAAAGTTAGTGATTTCCATTATATGTTAAGAAAGTGTCACTGATGAAGACTGAAAATAAATCCTTATAAATAACAGGGACTGGTGTATTTTAGAAAAGGTGTGTAACATTACATGAATTGTGAAAAAAAAATAATGTAATTGAAAGTGTATGGTTTGAAAATGAAAAGTAGAGGTTTATAGTTCACGTTTTGAAAGCAGTTCTAGAGGGTCAGATGCATGATAGATTTATAAAAAATAGAACATGTTTTTCAATAGTATTATGGAAAAAATATGTGCCTTTATGTACTATTTACATTATCTGCCTGTTGCCTATTCTTTGAGTTTTAGTAATCCTGTGTCTTATAAGTTTTCCAGGGGCGATTTGAGGTTCATGGTGGGTTTGGGCAGGGAGGGTAGGTTGGGGGTTTGTAATAGGGGGTCCGGGTGGGGTGGAGTGCGGAGTTTAGTGAAGAGTGAGGGGGGCGGGGGGTTAGGGTGTTTGGTAATGGAGCAGAGTCAGAGGACGCCACATTTCTGTTATGGGGTGCCACGGAAATATGTATTTATTCTCAGAGGTTTATTATATTAAGGATATATATCAACATGGTGGCTCTTGTCGTTTTGTGGTTCTGTGCATGTTTATAATGCTGGCCCTGTAGTTTTTGTTTATGGACCTTATTACGACACACAGGGGAGCCACGTTGCACAGTTGGAGATCAGGGACTTAGGAAATAAAACTTTATAATTGTAAGGGCTCTAAGCGATACAAATATCCCGTTCTCGGTGTAAAAAATATCACCGCTATTGGTGGTATTTTCTACGGTGTTAATGCTCGAAGGAGAATAGTAACATATATGTGAAAGAAAATTCTGTAACAGGCTCAGCATTTCACATTATCACGTGAAAACAAAAGTTGTTCTCACATAGCAATAAGTCTCTTATAATCTAGTGCTATTTACTACACTGCTATGTGAACGATGTCGAATGTTTCATAAGGGGAGGCTTTAAAAGTTTTTCGATAAACTGGTTTTCCAGGGAAGTGGGTGGAGTGTTCCGTGTAAATTGCAGAATAGAAACTAGTAAGAACCAATTGGAAGTGTTGTTTTAAAGTCACATGACTGCACATGCGTGTCTCGACGCCTGTACGCGATAGGTGGGTGCGCGCACCCGGTCGCGCACTGAAAGAAAGCGGCGAGAAAATATCAGGTAATATGCTCTTGAAGCTTGTTTTGGTACAAAGAGTTAGTTCTGAAAAGAACTTTTTTTTTTTTTTTTTTTTTTTTTTGGAAACAAGTGTTATGATGCTTTTGATTTCTTAAAGTTGCTACGACATTTTTCAGTATGTCATACTATCCAAATAAAGTGAAGAAATTTAACTTTTCTTGGAGCATTTATGACTTTCAATTTTGTGTTTAATTAGAATAAAGCTTTGCTCTCCGTATACAAGAAGTTTTCCACAGTTCTTTCATTTCATGTGTACGTTCGCCAGATATGGTTTCAAGTCCATTTCAGCACTCGATGGAGTTACAGGTCGTCCACCGGAAGATGCGCTGATTACTTCTGATGGTAATAGCGTGGCCTCCGTTTTTCTTGTCAAAGGTGGTCGCTCATTTCCTTCAGATTCGGAAGATGAATGCGGAACGGTAGCCATTGTAGCGAATTCTTCGGGAAGATGTTCGACGTTGTTCTCTTGAGAGTAGAAAAGAAAGTGATGGAAGTGGGTGGAGTGCTGCATGTAAATTCCAGAATAGAAACTACCAAGAACCAATTAGAAGTGTTGTTTTGAAGTCACATGACTTCACATGCAAGTGTCAGGTCCTGTACGCGATAGGAGGGTGCGCGCACCCGGTCTCGCACTAAAATAAAGCGGCGAAAACACATTTCATAATATGCTCTTGGAGCAGGTTTTGGTGGAAAGAGTTAGTTCTGAAAAGAACTTTTTTTTTTTTGGAAACAAGTGTTATGATGCTTTTGATTTCTTAAAGTTGCTACTACATTTTTCAGTATGTAATACTATGAAAATGAAGTGAAGAAATGTATCTTTTCTTGGGGCATTTATGACTTTCAATTTTGAGTTTAATAAGAACGAGGCTCTGCTCTCCATACAAAAGAATTTCTCCACACTCGTTGCATTTCATGTGCACCTTCGCAAGATATGGTCTCAAGTCCATCTCAGCACTCGATGGAGATACAGGTCGTCCACCAGAAGATGTGCTGGCCACCTCTGATGGTAATAGCGTGGCCAGGGCTCTTGTCGATGCTTTTGCATAATGCTCAGGGTGCCTTTGTTTAACATGCCGCAGCATGGTGTGTATAGAAAAGGAATATTTTCTATTTGGATTTCCCCTTGAGAGCTCCGAATTGCATATCGTGCAGGTTACTTTTGGCGCATTCACTTTCTTTTGGTCTTCAGGATAAGTAAAAAATTGCCAAATGAAAGATTCCTTTTTTCTTCTTAACGGTGGTCGCTCATTTCCTTCAGATTCGGAAGATGAATTCGAAAGGGCAGCCATTTCAGCAAAGTTTTCTGGAAGATGCTCGACGTTGTTGTCTCTTGAGAGTAGAAAAGATTGTGAGGAAAGTGGGTGGAGTGCTTCGTGTAAATTCCAGAACAGAAACTACTAAGAACCAATTGCAAGTGTTTTCAAGTCACATGACTTTACATGCGCTTCTTAGGACGTGTAGGCGGTGACACTATGTAGTTACGAACGTGATTTCATACTTAGGAACTAGCATTCAAAAAACCTATGAAATTCACTGAAAAAACCATAGGTTTGACACCAGTTATAGTTAGCTGGAAATTTTACTGACATAAAACCAATGAAATTCCATGTTATAGTTAGTTGGACTCACTATAACTTGCGCGTGTAATGCACTGCTGATGACATTACATATTACATCACTCATGACATGGTCAGTGACATCACTTATGACATCATCCAGTGAATGTGTGTCTTTCTAAAAAATAAATATGTTTTATATATGTATATGTAAAGGTCGAGGGAAGAATAAATGTTTAAATTATTGTCTTAATGAATGTTTTTTTCAAAAAGAAATGATTGGATAACTGGCTTATTAAGTGTATCTTAGTGAATACATATATTAGCGAGTAATGTTTAAATATTTAAATATATGTATCAGTGTTTCACTTTGTGAATAAGTGGCTGCATGGGTTGATGAGTACCTACATGTGTGTGTATATGGGTTATTAGATGTTTTTTTAGTATCAGTATGAGTGTCTCTATGGTTTGGTGGGGGTGTTACTTATCATATAGATCCATCAATGACTGACTCACTGTTTCTATGTTTTTGAAGACAGCATATGTGCAGGACTGTATGGGTGGATGAGTGTGTATATGTGTGTGTTAGTGAGTGAATGCCTGCCTCACTAGTGTCTTTATCAGTAACGAGATATGTTTTAATTTAGTATATGTGAGTATTGATTTATATAAGTCAGTATATGTGAGACTAAGAGATAGAAAGAGTTCCTGTTTAAATAAGTATGTGTTTCTATAAGTGATTGTTTAAGAGAGTAAGTATGTATAAGTTTCTTTAGAAGTAACGTGGTAGTGTGTGTATAGTTTTATATACAAATAAATGGATGTTCAATAGTTTATTTGCATGTGTGAGTATGTGTGTGAGTAACTTTTGGATGATTGTCGGTGTGTAACAGGATGTATAGGTGTATCACTACATATGATGAGTGAGTATATGTATGAGTGACTATATAGAACTGTTGGTGAATGAGAGAATGTGTATATAGATGGTGGAATTACTGAATTGGTTGTTGTAACTGGTATGGGTATCCATTTTTTTGAAAATGTTAATTTCTATTTTCCAATGTGTTTTAAGGGTTACATTACACTTAAAGGAGGTCTGTCATCAGTGATGTCATGAGTGATGTCACTGACCATGTCATGAGTGATGTAATATGTAATGTCATCAGCAGTGCATTACACGCGCAAGTTATAGTGAGTCCAACTAACTATAACGTGGAATTTCATTGGTTTTATGTCAGTAAAATTTCCAGCTAACTATAACTGGTGTCAAACCTATGGTTTTTTCAGTGAATATATATATATATATATATATATATATATCTCCACGCCTCTCCATCTGACAGCACCACGCTTGGCTGGCATGATGTGGTATTGGTGCATGAAGTGCACAACTCGGCCCCCTCCCCATGATTGTTTGTGGCAATGAGCGAGAGAGCAGCAGATTCACTCCTGAATGAGCCGGTCCACAGTGAAGGAAAGCCGCCACAAACCCTGCAGGTGAAAGGAACTGACAGTACAATGGTTGATGGAGCCAGGGCATCATTGTGTGCACGAGCTAGTCACTGCATTATGCTCTCAAATCTGAACTGTTTTGTATCCTTGGCAGGATCTGCGCATATGGCTTAATGGAAGGAGCCCTGGAGATGAACAAATTGAGGAGAGTACTTACTTGTGGTACTGTCCTGGTCCTCTTTTTGTGTCTGCACCACAGATCCAATGAAGCTCCTCTTCCAAGCATTTAAATGAGCCCCACGATTCTCCAGTATTAGGGGTGTCTTTCATAGATTCACATGCTTGAATAATTACCTGTCGTCGAAGTGGGAGTCTTACGGTACATAAAATAGTAGTAAGAAACATATATACATTAAAAAAAAAAATATATATATATATATATATATATATATATAAATAAATATACAAGTATAAATATCAAATAATATGCATATTTAAAAGCAAACTTTTCGAAGTACCATAGAACAGCATTGGCCCATAGAAAGCATTGAGGGAGAGCTCACTTTAGTAACATATCCATGTCATTATAATGGTCCACATTCCAGCCAATCAGGCTGTAGCACCCTCTAGAACCTTCTCCTCAGAAGTCCAAGCCCTCAGATTTTCTACCACACGTCGTGTGAAGGGAGTCTCCCTGAGCTCCGCTCAGCTTCTTCTTCTTCAAACCTACAGTACTTCAAGAATGTCTTCTTCAAAAAAGTCTTTGTTCAGACCGTGTTCTGCCTGTGGAAAACTTTGCGTTTTCTCTGAGGACCCTCATAAAAAAGCATTTATTGCTTCTATCCGGACCATGAGGTGAGGAGTTGCAAGATTTACAGAATGTTTTCTTCTAAGACTTTAAAAGATAGAGAGGCCCGTCTCCTTCTGTGGCTTCAGAAGTTGGAGCCCTCAGACAACCCAGTGTCTGACATAGAGAGTGTGTCTTCCCACCATTCTAAGACTTCTCTGAAACGTGGGTCTGAGACTGAGATTCCTTCTCCTTTTCCTAAAAAGAAGAAGCTTGTGGTCACTCAGAATCCAGTCTGCCCACAGGGTCTGCCAGCCTCTACGCCTGCGGGACCTAGTTCTCTGGCATCGCAGACCCCCGCCCTTTAAAACAGGTGCCAGCCCTTCGACGCGTCCGTCGACTACGACGAGATCCGTTGACGTCATCCCTACATCGACGACGACCAGCACTCTGCCGACGATGACATCATCTACCTCGTTGACGATGGTCCTGGAAGTCTGGCCTATCTCGTCGACGATTAAAAATCTCGTTGATGGCCACGAAATCCGGTTAGTCGACGGCTCCCCCAAGATATCCCTCGTTGACGAAGGCTTTGTCGACGTGTCCAGTGTCGTCGACGCTAACTTCTTCGTCGACGTTGGTCTCGTCGTCAGCGAGTACCTTGTCGATTGTAGTCTTGCCGTCGACGTTGGCTCCATAGACGCCGAAGGCCTCGTCGACGCCAGCAACCTCTTCGTCGACGCCAGTTTCGTCGTCTATGATGGCCTCGGTGGCGACTTCGACGACTAGCTCGTCGACGGCGCAATTTTCTTTGGTGACTGCAACCACCTTCACAGTGGCAACAGCTACGACTGGTGACACAAGAAAAAAACGTCCATCACCACTGGTTTTGAGCCCTTTACAACATCCCACAGGCCCACCTGCTCAACTATTTGCATCTGCAGGCGAGGATTCCTCTGATGATTCATATGCAGATGACAACTTTCGTGCTACAAGTAGCCCGTCAGAGTTGCATATAAAATGCCAAGACTATGATGACGATCGGGAGTCTCCTATCTCCATTGCAGATGACAATAATGATGATGATGATCAAGGGGTTCCTCTGGCTCACTTACCAATGTCGTTGGTTACAAAATTTCAACATATGCAGGAAGACTATAATCGTCATTTTCCACCCTCTTCGCAGGCCTCTCCACTGCCACCTCCAATACCGGCGTCCGTTCCGGTTCCACCTGCCCAGTCCCCAGTTCCTTAAGACGCCGATGTTGATGATAATAATATGGACCAGGATGTTGACACTCTTCTAACAGATTGGGACAATAACAAGCTCAGACTCCGTCCCCTCCTCCCGATTACCCTCTGGCATCTCTTCCAGTGGATATAGGAGGTTTCACCTTTTAATGGTACGGGCGGCGAAGCACGTTCACTTGCCTTTGATCACCAGACAAGAGGATTGTTTCCTCTGATTTTAAAGACCAACCTCTAAAACAAGTACATGCCATTCCTATTATAGATTTCATGTGGCAGGAAGGACGCAAACTCATGCAGCGGCCTAATTCAGTTCCGGCCGTACTCCCACGAATAGACAAAAAGTACAAAGCGCCTGAAAATTCACCTGCCTGCCTGGTTTCCCAGCCAAAGCCAGACTCTGATTACACAGGCTGCCCAAAAGAGATCGCTTAATCCGACTTCTCCTTTAACATCCCGCCTGACCAGGAAGGTCGACGCCTAGATACCATCGGCAAGAAGTTCTCCACCATGGCTGCAACTTCAGTAAGGGCGGCAAATTCACTAGCCATCCTCGGGCGATACGACCGACAAATGTGGTCGGATATCTCAGCCTTCATTGACCTAATTCCGGAATCCTCCAGGGCGGAAGCGCTAAAAATCCTACAAGAGGGTGAAAAAATGTTGGCAGAAATTATCGATTGCGCAATTGATATTTTCTGTACAAGGTTTAGACAACTGGCTGTCGCCGCAGTCTTGAGAAGGCAGGGCTGGCTTAAAGCCACGTCCTTTCGACCTGAGGTGCAAGCAAAGATACTTGACATGCCCTTCGATGGGGAATGCCTTTTCGGCAAGCATGTGGACGATACCTTGGAGTCCATGAAAAAGGACACGGACACTGCTTGTGCCTTAGGATCTCTCCAATATCGGAAGCGGCCCTTTCATGGAGCACATGGCGGGGGCGCATCATCCACTTTTCATGGCTATTCCACTCAATATCGCTCCTATGGTGACAACAGACCGCATTATTCCAACCAGAATCAAGCAAAACAAACTGATTCAAAACAGTATAGGAGAAAATCCACCTACAGGGGTTAAAGTTCCTCTAAAAAGCAATGACTTTTTCAAAACCAAGTCACGTACTACTCCGAAGATTGGAGGTCGGATCTCCCAATACTCTTACAATTGGTAAAAAATAACATCGGATCGTTGGGTCTTGGATGTAATTTCAAGAGGCCACGCTCTAGAATTTTTCAAGTTTGTTCCCACCCGCCCTCCAACAGGTCCCCCTCCTGCACTCTTGAAGGAACTGTTTGTGCAAGTTGCATCATGATTCAAAAAGGGGCAGTCAAAGTGGTTCCTCGATTACAACAGGGGACAGGTTTTTATTCCCGATTTTTTTCTTATCAGAAAGAAATCAGGAGAGTTGCGCCCAATATTAGACCTCAGGGCCCTCAACGAGTACATCAAGTCTCAGACTTTTCGAATGCTGACCTTGACAGAAATCTTACAGTTCCTAAACACCAACGAGTTCCTCTCCACAATCAATCACCAAGATGCCTATTTTCATGTGCCAATCCATTAGAGACACAGAAGGTACCTCCGCTTCAAAGAAGGAACAAAGCATTTTCAATTCAAGGTTTTACCTTTTGTCCTTCGTTCCGCTCAAAGGGTCTTCACGAAGATCATGGCTCCGGTAGCGGCTTATCTACGCCTGCAAGGCATACAAATATACCCCTCTTTAGACAATTGCCTGATAAAGGCCCCAACCTTTCTCGCAGCTAAGCAACACACTCCGATTTGCCTGTCAGTCTTCAAAAACTTGGGTCTTTCAATTAACCATGAAAAATCGCAAATACTTCCAGCACAAAAGAGTCTTTCTGGGAGCATTAATAGACACAAACCTAGCAAAGGTGTTTGTTTCAACAGAACGCCAAGCACGCATCTCCAACATGGTGACGCACAATAAGGTCTGTTTTAGTCCGAACATTGAAATCCTTTCTGGGCATGACCTCATCCTGCATTCCGTTGTTCCCCAACTGCAGGTTACACATGAGAGTAATCCAGGAAGAATTGGACAAGCAATGGCGACAAGTATAAGGGACGTTCAACGACAAGGTCTCACTGACGCTTCACATGCAAGGAGCATTGGATGGGTGGGCTCCCCCTCCCAACGTCGCAACAGGGCGCTAGTTTCAAGAGACAGCCCCCACACTTACCCTTACTACAGACGCTTCCTTAGAAGGTTGGGGTGCACACCTCCAAGGACTGTCTATCAATGGCAAATGGGCTGCGATCCAACGCAGGTGGCACATCAATCGCCTAGAGCTCTTGGCCATTTTTCTCGCTCTAAAGTCCTTCTGTCTACTCGTGGAAGGAGAGTCACTGTTAGTGCGTACAGACAACACCACCAGTATGCACTACCTCAACAAACAGGGAGGTACGAAATCACTACTGCTCTCCAAACAGGCACAACAGATCTGGGAATGAGCAATAAAACATCGAGTCCAATTGACTGCAGTTTACGTACCGGGCATCTCCAACGCCCTTGCGGACTCTCTCAGCAGATCTGCCACAGGCAACCACAAGTGGGAACTTCACCAACCAACTCTGGAGTATGTTTTTCGCCTGTGGGGCCAGCCAGAGCTGGATCTATTTGCGACTCCACTCAATCGCAAATGCCTACACTACGCCAGTTGGCATCCCCACAAAGGATCAAGCGGGAATGCATTTTCGATCAACTGGTTTAGAAAATTTGCATCCGCTTTTCCACCGATCCCTCTTCTGCCTCGCCTCCTGCACAAGATGAGAGCACAACCATGTCAGATCCAGATAATTTCGCCTGGGTGGCCACGCCGACCATGGTTCACCGACCTCCTTCTTCGCTCTCGATGCGAACCGATCCCTCTTTGCCCCCTGCCTCACCACGGACAGATCTGCCATCCAGACTCTGCATCTCTCCAGCTTACCGCTTGGAACCTGAGCACCTTGAGTTTGCCCATCTAACTATTGCACCTGACTGTAGGGAGGTCCTCACTCATGCACGGGCTCTTTCTACCATCAAACCGTATAAATTAAAATGGAAACGCTTTTGTATTTGGTGCCACTCATAAAACATTGACCGTATGCTCGCAACCCCTGAACAAATCTTACTTTTCTTCCTCCTTTTGGCTAAGTCGGGCCTTTCTCATTCCACTCTGAAGGTCTTCTTGGCTGCGCTTTCCTGTTTTCGACATGATTGTTCCACATCTCTATACACCTCTCGGATCATTTGACATTTCTTTAAAGGTCTGTTCCGGATGTTATGTTATGTTATGTTATAGGGGTCTCTTTAATAGCGCACGGCTACTCCAAGGAGTGTCCCGGCGCTTTGGCAAAGAGAACTGAAGAAAAGTACACAACACAGCAACCCACTGAGGGCCGAAAAAATATTACTGGGAGAAGAGCCAGGTCTTCAATTCCTTTCTGAAAGAGAAAAAACTGTTAGCTTTCCTTAGGGAAACGGGAAGCTCATTCCAGCAACGAGGTGCCAAGTGTCGAAAGGAGCGACCTCCAATGCGAGCACGTCTGATGGCGGGAACGACGGCTTTGGCCAGCAAGGCCGACCTTAGAGTCCTCCTGGGAGCGTAAAAAGCCATACGCTTCCCAATATATTTTGGGCCAATCGAGTGAAGGGCCTTAAAGGCAAGGGTCAGAACCTTGAAAGTAATTCTCTTAGAGACAGGAAGCCAATGCAGTCTCTTGAGCAACTCCAAGGCTTTTGCCCTACGCTGAAGGCCAAAAATGGCTCTGGCAGTAGAATTCTGCTTGATCTGCAGACGTGCCAGAAGATATTTGGGAAGGCCGAGGTAAAGGGCATTCGCGTAGTCCAGACGCGAGCCTATCAAAGCCTGAACAATGATTTTTTTATGTTGCAGAGACAACAATGGAAGAAACTTCCGCAACATTTTCAAGATGCCGAAGCATTTCCCTGTCAGCCCAATAATCTGGGGTCTGAAAGAAAGATAGTCATCGCACAGAACACCAACATTTTTGGCTTTTGAAGAGGCAGAAACATATCCTAAGGCCACCATGTCTTCCAACTGGGATCAGGCGGACATCCGAAAAAAAGCAACTCCGATTTATCGGAGTTGCATTTCAGACTGTACCGCTGAAACCAGTCAAAAACAGTGCCCAGGCATTCTTTGATCCGACTGCCGTTGAAGGCCTCACCCTTGTTGCACGTAAAAAGGAGCTGGGTGTCATCAGCATAGGATATGATCCGGGCACCAAAAGATTCCACCACTGCCTCCAGAGGGGCCATATAGATGTTAAAAAGGGTGAGGCTCAGGATAGACCCCTGAGGAACCCCCACCTCCAGTGGCGGCATTTCAGCGGAAAACAAAGGTGCCCAGACCACTTGTTGGCGGCCGGTCAGAAATGACTTAAACCAGTTCCACACCGTCCCACGAAAGCCGATCTCCCAGAGTCTTAAAAGGAGACCGTCATGGGGAACGGTGCCGAAAGCCGCAGACAGATCCAACATAACCAAGATGGCCTTACCCCCTGAGTCAAGAGTCTCTCTTATGGCATCAGTGATCTCAAGAAGAGCTGTCTCCGTGCTAAAATTAGCACCGAAACCCGATTGAGAGTCATGCAAGATGTTATTGCTCTCGATAAAGCTGGAAATGGAGAGATGCACATACTTCTCAATCACCTTTGCTAGAGAAGGGAGGAGGGAGATTGGTCTATAGTTGGCGTGGATAAGGGGATCTAAAGTGGGTTTCTGATGTTTCCACCTATCTGGCGTCCTCCACCTTCATGGCGCCTGAATCTCGTCTTGGCTCAGCTTCTCAAGCCTCCATTTGAACCAATCCACTCATTCCTTACGTGTTAGGTTTCCCTCCTACTTGCACTTACGTCCTCCCGGCGAGTGAGTGACATACAAGCTTTTAAAATTCAGCCACCTTTTCTACTGTTTTCATAGGACGCTGTCGTACTACGTACAAACCCTACGTTTATACCAAAGGTTCCGTCAGACTTCCACCTTAATAAACCTGCAATACTCAAGACTTTCTTTCCTAACCCTCAGTCTCCCGCTGAGCGCACTCTTCATTCGCTAGACCTGAAGCGATGCCTTAAGTTCTATATCCAGCGCACTGCTGTATTTCAAAAGTCAGACCAACTTTTTGTGGCCTATGGTCGGACGCGCAAATGACATCCGGTCACCAAACAGACCATCACTCGCTGGATCTCTTCTGCCATTTCCTTCTGCCATCAACGGGCTGGCAAGCCTCTTTCTGCTCTGGAGCAAGCACACTCGACGAGAGCAGTAGCATCCTCTACTGCCCTGTTTGCTGGAGTGCCTCTACATCAGTTTTGCAGGGTGGCAACGTGGTCCAGCAGGCACACGTTCACGAGGCACTACTGTCTGCAGTCCGCTAACGCTGCGTACACTGCTGTGGGTCAAGCGGTGCTACGAAATCTCTTCAAATAAAGGTGAGCCTCTGTTGCTTCCGGCCTCCTGTCATAAAAGGTTTTCTTGTGCAAGTAATGCAATGTTACCAATATGTATTTATATGAATCTATGAAAGACACCCCTAATACTGGAGAAGAACAAAAGTTACTTACCTGTAAACTGTGGTTCTCCAGTATTGGTGTCTTTCATAGATTCACATGCGACCCACCCTTCCTCCCCTCAGAGGCTCTCTTCTCCTTATGCACTCTTTGTTCTTTCTTGTGCTACGAAAATCTGAGGGCTTGAGCTTCTGAGGAGAAGGTTCTAGAGCAGGGTTACTCATAATACGGCCCGCGGGCCGGTGGCGGCCCGGCAAGCCTTTCCTGGCGGCCTGCGGACCTTGCACACATCATTACAAGTGTTTTCTTTTATTTTATTTTTTAAAAGAGTGTCTGCAAACTAAGTTACAGCAGTGCGACTCGGAGACTCTGCTGCTCTGTGGGGGCCGCCGGGCGATTCCTGCCATAGTTAGAGTGGAGCTGCAGGGGCGCTAAGAGGTGAACAACACCGCCTCATTAACATGCTAATGGTCTTTTAAAGACCTGTTAATGCGCTTGTGCGGCTATGTGTGTTCTCCGAAGCTGTATCAGCCCGGGCTGACACAGAGGCAGGGTAAGATGGCAGAGGGAGGTAGAGGGAAAGAAAGGGAGACAAAGGAAAGGGAAGGGAAAGGGAGATCGGGAGAGGGAGTAAGAGAGGGAAGGAGGGAACGGGAGGGAGGGAGGAAGGGAAAAGGATGGTGAGGGAGGGAAAGGGAGAGAAAGGGATCTGAATTTTATAGCAGCATCGTCAAAATTGTGAATCGAATATTATTTGCAATTTATATGCTCTTTAAAAAACATTCACAGCCTTGGGTGGCTACCCCCAGAAGTCTGTGACTTGAGGGAAGTGGTGACGGCAAGCCAAAGGTATGCAAATCGTGAGTCACCCACAATTAAACAGTGTAAAAGCCTGCACGCAATTCGCAAATCATTTAACCTGCAAGTTGCCATTTTGGATGCCAGATTCAAGCACCTTTTTATAAATGATTCACAAATCAATTGTGATTCACAAGTTTTGTGTGGTGAAAATAAATCCACAGACAAAGGGAGACACATTCATGAGTTTATGACCCCAAGGCATAGGTGGGTGGAAAACACAAGGCTGCTGGCAGCAGTTTGGCTGTTGATGAGGTTAGGTGCAGGGCTGGTTGCAGCCCAGGCCCTATACCCAACCCCACTGTGTGCAACCTGTGGCCGTGCGCAGAAGGGGGTTGGCCAACTGCAAGGTTTGAACCCTGCGCCCACTAGATATCTAGCTAGGTAGACAGCAGACAGACAGATTTTTTTTTTTAGAGCTGCAATGACCCCACTTCTACCTGTGGTCCACCTGCTCTATTAAAATATTTCCACTTTATTAGCATGATGTTTAAGTCAAAAGCGATTTCATCAATGTGGCAGGAGCGCTTTTTGAGAAAATACATATCTGTTAAATCCAGTGGCGTAATGAACCTTCAGGGAGGGAAAGGGAGACCAGGTGAGGGAGTGAGAGAGGGAAAGGGTAGGAGGAAAAGGGAGGGAGGAAGGGAAAGGGAGGGGAAGGGAGGGAAAGGGAGTGACAGTGGGGGAGGGAAAGAGAGACAGAGGGAGGGAGTGAGGGAGGGAAAGGGAGACAGAGGGAGGGAGTGAAGGAGGGAAAGGGAGACAGAGTGAGGGAGGGAAAGGAAGTGACAGAGTGAGGGAGTAAGGGAGGGAAAGGGAGATAAAGCGAGGGAGGGAAAGGGAGACAGTGTGAGGGAGTGAGAGAGGGAAATGGATACAGGGAAAGGGAGGGAGGGTAAGGGATGGAGGGAAAGGGAGTAACAGAGTGAGGGAGTGAGTGAGGGAGGGAAAGGAAGGGAGGGAAAGGGAGTGACAGAGTGACAGAGTGAGGGAGTGAGAGAGGGAAAGTGAGGGAGGGAAAGGGAGTGACAGAGTGAGTGAGGGAGTGAGAGGGGGAAAGGGAGACAGAGGGAGGGGGACAGAGAGAGAAATAGAGCAGGAGAGATATATGTATGCCAGGTCTGGTGGCTCAGTGGACGAAGGTGTCCGCTGCAGAGATCAGTGATCAACCTCATGGTCAGTTTTTTTTTATTGCTCTAGCCCCGCCCCTCCCCCACTGACCCCGCCCCCACTGGTGCGGCCCTCGGACACAAACCACAGTGTAAATTTGGCCCCCGAGAGAAAGTTTGTGAGTACCCATGTTCTAGAGGGTGCTACAGCCTGATTGGCTGGAATGTGGACCATTATAATGACATGGATATGTTACTAAAGTGAGCTCTCCCTCAATGCTTTCTATGGGCCAATGCTGTTCTATGGTACTTCTAAAATTTTGCTTTTAAATATGCATATTATTTGAAATTTATACTTGTATATGTGTGTGTCATCAGTGATGTCACTGACCATGTCATGAATGATGTAATCTGTGACATCATCAGCAGTGGATTGCGGGTGCGCGATATATAGTTAGTGCAAGTAACTATATATGGAATTTCAATGGTTTTGTGTGAGTAAAATAAGGTTTTGTAAATGCTAATTCCTAACTATATATGGTCTATAACCCATGGTTTTTTCAGTGAATTTTCAAGGTTTTGTAAATGCTAATTCCTAACTATATATGGTCTATAACCTATGGTTTTTTCAGTGAATTTGAATGCTTTTTTAATAGCAAATATCAAAAGCTGTAAAATGTGAAGTACGTGGTAGGTAAAAACATTTTCGTGTCTATGCACGCTGATGTGCTTTGAACGCTGCCCCCCCCCTCTTTTCTTTTAGGAGTATTCTCTCTTTGCAGATATTGAAGGGTAGGTAACGCAGGCCTTTGCCCCCGTTGTAATCCTTCGTGCCTGCTTCCCTCTCCATTTGATTGATTGTTATCCAAGCATTTACTGTTTTGGAATTGGTTCTCTTTGGTTCATTCTCTATTTACAAACAAGCAGAGAGTCGCAATACTCTGTTTAGTCTTTGTCAATCCGTTTGACCTGATGACACGTCCTGCGGCGCCCTGGTCCAACCATCACATATACCTGCGCCAGGAGACGGCGTGGGGTGCACTGGAAGGGAGAGGCGGCGCGAACGAGCCTCCCCCACCTCCCAAGGTGGAGGTATCTCAGCTACAACCCAACGCTTCACTCGGCCACCTGAGTTGCACCCACTCCTGCGGCACAGAGCCTCGCTCGGCCAGCTGAATTGCGCCTGCTCTTGCTATTACAGCGTCTCACCCGCCATCCGGCTGAATTGCACCCACTCTTGCGGTACAGCGACAGGCGGCTGCCACGGAGCTCAGGAAATGGCGGTCGGCTCCACAGACTTGGGCCTGGCCTGCAAGGATGGCTCTGGGCAACCCTGGAACTCGGACGCTTGACTGCTAGGGCATGGGCCCCATTCCCAAAAGCGTCCCCTCAGCCTTGAAGATTCTACAAGAGTCACCGGGGTCCCGACTCCCGCAGACTTCCGGTGGGGAGCGACTGCCATGATTGCTCGCGGAATGGCCACGACGTAGCCACGGAATGCTCTCATGCTGACGCCAGCTTCAGTCTGAAACATCCAGAAACACTGTAGACTACCAATTCGATCAGTTCCGGTGGAGCCCCAACGTGACCCGGTAGAGAAGAACTTGCCCTCCCCTCTTTGACTGATGGTTCTTGTTGCCTGTCCCTTCTGTTAACGGAACTTTTTGGACTGCTGAAAGGGGTTCTGTTCCGACCGCTGGTTGGTGGAGACATTTTGACTATATTCTTGACCTGCCCGGCCTCGCCCAAAATGGCGTCGGTATAAATGAGACTCGCAACTCCTTGATGTGTACTGGTTGCTCAGCCTTGATATCGCGAGATATGTATGCAGTTTTGGAGCACATGGCGGGCGGGGACGGGTACTGATTGAACATTTGGACATCCCTATTGATATTAAGTTCTGATGTATTATTCATTACTGTACTATTGTAAGATGACATTTTCCCAGAATGCAAAACCTATTCTCAGGGAACAAAGTCTGAGCACTAGCAAAGCCGTGTCTCCTGCGGTTGAACTTTTTAAATTTAAAGTACAGCCAGCAGTGCTTTATGGCTCAGAAATTTGGGGCCCTGGGTCCAAGGGCACTTTCAGTGTCCTGGACAATAATTTCATGAGAAGTTTGGTAAGGGTCCCTAGAAGTACTCCCCTGGTGCCCCTCCAACTGGACCTAAACTTTCGAAGAACGGACCACCACATTATAATACGCCCACTGCTGCTATGGGTTAGGCTATGGCGGGTACCAGAACTACAAGATTACAGGGATGGGCTAAAAGAAATCATGGAGCTTGACAACTTCAAAGTTATATCGTGGTTCAACCATGTCATAACTTGGCTTAACAACTTAGGCCTGAAACATTTTTGGGAAAACCCAGACTTATTACCATCTAACTCGAAACAAATATTAAAAAGGGCCTTTTGGACCTACATCACAAACCTGATCACAAGTGCCTCAACTGGTGGGACATTAGTAACAAAGTTCCTCACCTTTAAAGACGAACCAATCTTTGAGAGCTTTTTGGATGAAATAGAACCGCCACTTGCAACAACTCTATTTTTAAAATTTAGATATGGCAACCTCCAAATAAGCTCAACTTTGGCTCGCTGGACCAGCGGTCCAAATATTTCAAACCTAGTGACAGACGAACTTTGCCCTATGTGTGGAAGCCATCAAAAAGAAAATGAGCAACACATCCTCTTTTTCTGCCCATTATATGCACAGGCCAGGAAAAGATGGATCAAACCAATATGCCTAGCGCTAGACGTGAGATCATGTTCACAGGCTCTGAGAATTTTCTCCACTAACACAACTCAACCTATAATATTTAGTGTTAGTAGATTTTTGCATTGTATTTTTTTCCAAAGGAAAAAACGGGGATATCAATTGTAAATGGGTTTAACTCCAGAGACAGAATTGTCCCAAAAATTTTTTAAGTAATTAATGGGGGATCCATTGCAGAACTCTAATGTTGTTGTCCATAATTGTCTCTAACATTAATGATTTGTTTTTTAACTAATGGTTTTTATGTTCCACGCTGTACAGTTTTATTCTGATTTTATTGTATGTATATGAATTGTTTCTTTTATGGCATCAATGCCGAAATAAAGAATCTTTGAATTGAATTGAATACTGTACTATTGAAAGTTCGAATTAACGTTACTCATGGTACTTGCCCGCAAATGTATATCTAGATAATTTCATTGTAACTGCTAGACACCTTAATTCCTGCAACCTAATGGCCCGCCCGTTACGTTTTTCTACAGTGTAAAGGTCCCCTCATCATATAAGATTCCAGTTTGCTCCGTGGCCGGCCCACATGGTTGTAGGCCCGTATTTGTATACTGAAAAAAAAAGAGTTTTCGAAAGAAGTATGGAATCAGCGTCATAACACTCGTCTAGGTTGGTAGGGTTTTAGAATAATGGCTGTTATTCCCAAACAATAGAAGACAGATAATGCAGACCCTTTGCCTGAATTTTGCATTGATTGAAATTTGTATCCGTCACACCAGCCCTTTTTCCAGAATTGTTAGAAAATGGTCGACCGTAGCTTAAGGTATCTGCCGAATGTAAGGTGTGGTATTTTTTCCCATAAAATAAGACTAATTGAGAAACAAATACACAAAGAGGGAACTCGAATTTAGAGACAAACAAAATGAAACATTTTTTGGCATCATAAAAAGGGGAGGATATGTTACACAGAAAAATAATGCGAAAGGGATAGCCAAGATCTGTATCACACGTTCCTGCAGCTAGTCTGATACATGGTAAGTAGAAGCTTTTTCGTGTTTGCGCGCGCTGACATCCTCTGAATGCTGTATCCCCCCCTTTCTTTTCTCCTCTGTAGGTTACATCGGATTTCCGACTGAAGAATGGAGTGGACATGGACCGCACCATGCTCCATGTAAGGAAAGACATAGACAAGCGCTGTGAGATATTGCATGAAGTGCAGACCATCACTGGGAACGTAAAAAATTGTATGGTGTGACTGTGCGTACATGCCCTGATTGTATGGTATGAATGTGTATATATTCCATATGCCCGGCCGATAAACGTTCTGTTTGCGCAACTGCCGCGTTAGAAAACAACATCGTGACGCGTCGCGTAACCGCGACGTATCGCGTTGTCGCGTAATGCGTCATATGACGCGCCGCGTTAGCGCACCCGGAAGTGCTCCGGTGCGCGAGGCGCGAAGCGCAGCTTCCCGGAAGCGATCCGGGGCGCGGAGCGCGTAACGTAAGCATAACAGGTCATGTGACTTGTTAATAAAACTTTTCATTGGTTCATTTCACTTTTGGGTTCCTAATGATGTAAGACTAGGTCATGTGACCTAAAAATAACACTTTTCATTGGTTGAGAGCTATTTTTTGTCCCAAATGATGAAAACCCCTCCTTGTTTCCTCACTCTGACTTTCATCTTTGTGAGAGGAAGACCTTTTTTCATCACTTAGCAATAGCAAGTGTTGTAGCTTCAGCTGGTGCATCACCACCACCACCACCACCACCACCTCCTAGGAAGAGAGTACACCCTCCTCAGGTGGTGGTTGAGCAAGAGGTGCCCCCCCCCACACCTTCTTGTTGCCTGATTCGGCCAGCTCAATCGATCGAGCATGAGATCTGAAGAACCGCTGCCTGCGGTGCCTCACTGAGCCGCTTGACGGAGGCACCCGAGGGGCAGTGTGGTGGCGCGGACTGGGAGGGGGCGCTTAGCTCCTGCCCCCTCCCCAAGTCTCTCTTGGCCAGCTGAGTTGCGCCTGCTCTTGCTATTACAGCGTCTCACCCGCCACCCGGCTAAATTTCACCCACTCTTGCGATACAGCGACTCTTCCATTCTGGACCTTGTCCCACAATCCGTTTGACCTGAAGACACGTCCTGCGGTGCCCTCGCAATGCGGCCTGGTCCCTGAATGTGTGCAGGGGGACGGTATTTCTCGCTCGCCCAGCAGAGTTGCGCCCACTCTTGCGGCCTACGACATGGGGCCGGGGCGTTGACTAGGCGGGGCCTCCGGCCGCAACCACAGCGCCAACGATCGCTGCTAACGGAGGGGAGCCTTGCCGGTGAGAGCCACTGATCTGAAGAACCGCTGCCTGCGGTGCCTCCCTGAACCGCTTGACGGAGGCCCCCGAGGGGCGGTGTGGTAGCACGGACGGGGAGGGGGCGCTTGGCTCCTGCCCCCTCCCCAAGTCTTGTTGCCCTGGTGTGGCCTGAGATCGCCCCCGACATAGGCGGCCGGCTCCCGGGGTCCGGCGGAACTTTTTGCCTTTTGGCGACTCTTCCATTCCGGACCTTGTCCCACAATCCGTTTGATCTGAAGACACGTCCTGCGGCCTGGTCCCTGAATGTGTGCAAGGGGACGGTATTGATTGGATCAAGATGGCGGCTTCACACAAAGCTGACTCAAGTGTTGCTGCTGATGCTATGCAGACAAAAACTGGTTTACAGTTTGTACATTCTTCAGGATTTTTCCATCCAAGGCTGGTTGAGAGTTTGTAGAACGATGGCTTCAGATTTTCAACATACTACTCTTCAACATTCTTCATAAATGTAATTCTGGTCCTGCCGCTACTTATTGGAGACATTAAACTATACTCTGGACCTGCCTGGCCTCGACCAAAATGGCGCCAGTATGGGAGCGACATGCATCTCCTTATGACGTTCTAGTTACTTAGCCTTGACGTTATGGGGGATGTATGCGGTCTTTGTGCACATGGCGGGCGGGGAAGGGGCCCTTTTAAAGCCTCCACTTCAAACCTAGGGGGTCAGGGAGGATCTACTATGCCCCTTTATGGTCATTTCCCCCTTCGTTTTGGCCTCCTCTTGTCTCTCGATCCTACCGAGAGACAAGATGGCGGCCGCTCCGGACTGTTTAGAATGTTGACAGACACCGGAGAGCCAATCAGCTTCGCTTCGCGAAGTTCCGTTACGCGTCAAGTACGCCAACCGGAGCGCTACCCGGAGCGCTGTCACAGATATATATATTTTTTGGAACGTTAATTTATCAAAATCCACTGGAGCACATATATTGAGACCTAGCAAAGGCACATCGGGCTAACAGTCCCTACAATTTTGCCAAGTTTCATGCAAATCCATTCAGCCGTTCGAGCTAAAAGTGAGGCCAACCGCCCTATGGAAATTAACATAGGAAAAATGCGTTTTGGGACCCCCCTTTTTTCTCGGCCCCCCCTTGACGACCCCCCCCCCAAATTTTCAGGGGCTGCTCAGAAACAAAATGTGCCATTTTCCTGAAAATTTCAGCCAATTGCGTCCACAAACGCCAAAGTTATTAGACATAGAATTTTCAAAAATCCCATAGAGAAAAAATCCTAACTATATATACCTACTCGCGACCGCCAGTAGGTAATATACAATATAATAAATATATATATGTACCAAAAAATACCTCTTCTATTCCGAAGTAAGCCAGGACACACAGAATGTGTTAGCGAAAATGTATTCAGCAAGTGAAAAAGTGCGACGCGTTTCGCCGATAAGGCTTGCTCACGCTCATCAAGCATACAATGACGGCCATTTTTAAAGTGCTCAAAACACACCCCCAGTGTGCGCATATTACCACCATGGTAATGCGGGCTGCCATCTTATACAAGTACTAATAATACACATTCATTATGTACATAATGCATTAATGTCATGTTTGAACCTTGTACCGTATTTAGAACCAATATTAAAACGTCTACATATAAAACGACGTAATTATAAGCAAAAGTTACATATTGTGCCTCATGTTCATAAATGTGAAAAAACATGCAAAACAATTTTGACCAGGCATATGTAAGATATTTGAATTCCTTGATCGGACACATATTAAACCCAATGCTTAGGAGTTGTCACAATGTCAAAAAATAGTTGCAAATCGTACATCGCGGTCACGTGTTCACAGTTTACATGACATCTAGATTGTGATTGGATGTTTGACTGTAGGCCTGTAATACGCCGAATACAATTGGATCTCGCTGTTGGGACGCATAATGTAAACAACGGTGCCGGCTATGCTCATATTGTTGACTCGTAAAGCCCAAGTGGGCAAAGTAGATATCAATACACTAACAAAAAGTCAGGTACTATATGATACATGTTGTTCAGATCCTTGCCCCAGTGGGCTAGTGTTATGCCAAGATATTCCCAGAAGAAAGTTGGCACATAATTCTCAAAGTTCATCTCCAATATGTCCAAACTCGTGCAACAAGTCCTTGCCCAAGTGGGCGATTACAACTCCATACCGCATTAGGCATTGACAAGGTAAGTATATGAGGTTCAACAAGGTCATTTTTCAACTGATTCATTGTATCCAGCAGTTCCCCACATTACCTGTGAAAAAATAATAATTAAACTTTACAAAATAATTTAAACCATTTTAAAATACAGACAGCGAATGTGTTAATTCATCAGATACATCTAATCATTCTTCATACAAATGAACTGACAGTTCCTCACTGGTGTTAAGCCCTAATGGAGTCAAGCATTGAAATTCAATTATGTATTTGGACTCTAGCTTCCTCATAGAGAGTTCATGGTTCCCACCTCTTATTCCCAGTTCAACACAATCAATGACCACCATATGTAGTTTAGTTTCATCCTGCATATGGTATTCAAAGAAATGCCTGGCGACCGGATATTGTCTGTTGAGGTTCCGTATCGCTCTCAGATGTTCTAATACTCTCTTTTTTGCCTCATGCTTCGTGCTGCCCACATACCACTTGTTGCATGGGCATATCAGTACGTAGACACTGTATGGGGTATTGCAGGATAGTCTCTTTCTGATAGTAAATTCTCTGGAAGTTCCTGGTATCAGTAGGTTTTTACAATCTGTGCTGAATTTGCAAGCTTTACATTTCTTGCAGCATCTAAATCCAGCATTTGTAGCATGGTCAAGTGGATCATTCTCAGTCACCTAATTGTGACTAAGTTCGTCCCGGAGGGATTTACCCTTCCTGAACGTGATCTGCGGGTTGTCACCTAAATACTTCTTAAGATGTTCATCAGTATTTAAAACATGCCAGTCAGATAGCTCACCGGCGACGTCCTTGCACACGCTGAGGCTTGGCTGTATATACGGGCTGAAAAATCGGCAAGAAGCTATCTGATCTCACGAGTAGGAGCCCAAATTGAATGTTGACAAAACAGTAAATCAAGGCCTGCCTGTCTATATGCCTTGGAATCACCTTAAGAAGCTACCTGATATTATCAACAGGATCCCTCAAATAAGAATTTGATTAAACGACAATTATACAAAGGTATTAATTCGCCATGATGCATACATGAAGTATTGTACCCTCCCAACATATGTGAGGAGAGAATCTTATATTAAGGAGACTTGATGGGAAGTTGTAACTATGGACCACCTCCTATTGTTCTCTCATTTTTGAAGGGGTTATTATTATCGCTTGGTTGCCCCCGTCTGTCTTTCCAGTCCTGATGAAGACTCGCAATCCCCAGGTTCAAATCACCGGTTGGGCATAAGACGAGTCGAAACGTTGACGCTACCTTCTTATAACCTTGGACCAACTATTTAAAACCTTTTTATATAGTGCAAAAACCTTAAAACATATATGTCTGGATGTAATAATGTTTTGATTGTAAAAAGTTAAAAAGGTTTGGCCAGGTACTCAATACGGCAAATCATATGTCCGATATTGCTTGTTAAATAATGTGAATAATTTCTGTCCACTATTGTGAATTTTCCTTTCTGTTCACCTGCTACACACTCCTGATCACGCTTTTCTTTGCACGCTCCTTTTGGGCAACCATTCTGCTTTTATCTATTCTGAAATGATATATTGTGTAAAAAATGAACTGCCAAAAATGAAAAACATGAAAAAAAATTAAAAGTATTTTCTTTAACCGTGGTGTAGGTTTATCTCGTGGTACTAAGCAACTTGAGTACAATAGAGCAGACTGGTTGTGGTTGCTCTACACAAAAAACTGTGGGTATTATAATTGATTAAGTCAATAATCATAATTAATAGGTTCAGGACCATTGTTTTTCTATATCACTATATAGCCAGGTCCATACCTTATGGGTCACCCCACTTTTCTTAATGGTTTCATTTTTAACAGAGCGGCCTTTCCAAGAAGCGTCCGAGCTCTCCATTGTTGGACGGCTCTCCACCTTCTTGTGAGTGGCGACCCAGATTGTGCTCATAAAAGGCTTGTGGGTCCGCTGTGATGTATACCCGCAGATGGTGATATCTCTTTTCAACCATTTGAGCCTCATAATCCTGTGGTAGGCTTGGCACCGGACCATGCAATAATTGTCTAGATACAGACTATAATTCATTTAAAATGATTTGGGTACACGTATCTGGAACAAATGTTGAAAGTAAGTAATACATTCCTTATGAGATTGGAATGGGACTAATAATATTGATTGTTTGACATTCTTGATAATATGGAGCTTTATTTTACTTAAAGGAGAAAACAGATACTCCAGGGGTCCATGAGAAGAGCCTAAAAAGAAATGACGGAATATATAGAACCATCAGAAGGGGCTCAAAGTTGTGTGCTCAGGAAGTACAAGGCTTGCTATTTGGAAATATTTTCAGTTGCGATCGCTAATATTTGAATGAGATCCCAGTTGATTAATAGTGGTTCACAGTGTCGAGTCCGGACCACTGTGTGGTATATGCTGCTCTTAAGAAAGGGGAAAGCGCCCCTACCTCCAAAACGAGTACCGACTGCATGACTCCCAACATTACAATTATCTACTCCTCACCACACGCCCTGCGAATATGCATACACTGGACATAGCGCTCCCAGAATACTCTCCACTTGAGGACAGACTCCTTCTCGACCCTATCTCGGACAAGCCTACCTCTACCATCTACCTCAAGCTCATTAATAACATTCCTGACCCCCTGGCGACCCTGAGGGAGAGGTGGGAGGGTGACATTGGCAGCCTCGAAGATGACGATTGGCAGGATGCATTACAGAGTCCCCGTGAAATAGCAATTAGAATCCGGTTCCGTTTGGTGCAACTGAAAGTACTGCATCGGGTGTACCATGCTCGTACGCAGCTGTTCTCCTGGGGGAGGTGCTTGTCTCCTTTGTGTGCGAGGGGCTGTCGGACGGAAAGGACTTTTTTCCATATACTGTGGGACTGCCCGCAAAAAGTGCCCTTCTGGACTAAAGCTGCACAAACAATGGAGTTGGTGGTGGGTTGGACGTTGCTGGTGGATCAGAGGTGGTTGCTGCTAATGATTAAAGGGGCTACTGACTGGTCCAGATATAACGAGATCTGGCTGGCTATAGCTGCAGGAGGGGCGAAACGAAACATTGCCAGCAACTGGGGGGCGCTGGCGCTCCCAATGGGAGCAATGCATTAGGGACTTGGACTGGTGTCACAGGGCGGAGGAGACTGTCTATAATTCCAGAGCATTAACTGCTCATTCCGGTACCGGAGTTCCTGTGTTCCTGTGAAAGTAATATGTACTGTGAGCGGGCGGGGTGGGATAAAGCCAATTGCATTAACTGTCCATTCCGCTTCTAAAGTTGCTATGAAAGTAATATGTACTGTTGTTTATTCTTGATTGCTGCTGATCACTGCTGTACATTGTATGAGACCTTGAGCATAATCAATAAAAAGAGTTTGGAAAAAAAAATGAATGGGGAAAGAGATGTCTGCTCTTGATCCTGTTGAACCATAGGTCGCCCAACTAAGATTTCTGATAATAGATGTGAATACCCCTTTTATTAAGATAGAATTAACAGGATGTTGGTATTACACCAACCAAAGTTGGGAAAATATTTGAAGTAGAAATCAGGTAACAATCAACAGAGCATCAGGGAGGGGCTCACTACGCCTCATCCAGCGTATATTTAAAAAATGTATTGGGCTTAAAAAAAGGAAATGCATAGCTACCAAACAAATGTAATTACCAAAACAGTGAACAAGCACATACAATCAGAAATGTATAAGCATCAATCACATTGCCAGGTCTCTGGGAAATCAGCAGGACAGAAGTGATAGGAGGCAGAGATATGAAGATCCTTAGAGACTAGGGAGCGCAGTGCAGGCTTTGAAAGGGCACAAGTCACTGGGACTAATGCAACAGTTAAGGAAATCCTGATAACGTTAGCCACATTTTGGATCTGCATCCACAGAGAATACATGCCTGTGACAGCTGCAGATCTAAAAATTGCTGGTGATGCTACAAAGACATTGGTATGGTATTGTACTTGCTTTGGCACAGTCCAAAGCTTACCCTGTGTTGGAGAGAAGTACTGAATAGCATTGGTTAAATCTTGAGGCATCCATCATGCAAAATTTTGGGGATAGAGGACAAAGTGACATGTCAGCGCAGATCACGCAGGGAAAACATATCGTGATCCACCTCTGTACAGCTATAGAAGTGATTTTAGCATCCTGGGTCACGGTCCAGGTGCGAGACCATAGACTGTGTCTGTACAAGGTATGTGAAATAATAGGCATGGGGAAGATATCAATGTCAGTGGAGCAGAACTGGCAAGATTGTGAAAAAATGATGAGAGCAATGTCTAACACATCTGATAGACATCTAGCCACAGATTCCTTACTTTTGAGTTCTCCCTAGGGGCCAGAGTGGATCTGGAAAAAAGCATTTCAGCAGTACCTCTGCTGTGTTGGTAGAGGGTGTTGTGCGACTCCGAAGTGATGTCGATGGAGTTTATGTATGCCCCTTTCCCACGGGCTGACATCAGTTGCTTCTTTTCCACCGTTTCAATGTGGATCTGGTAAACAGTTCCCAGGCGTTTTTTAGGCCTTCTTCAATGTTTTCGCCAACTGGTACAGTGTACTTGTGAACAATTTATCATGTCCTCACGGTTCAAGCCTTGTGGGTCCCAAGGAAGACCAATGTCTGCCACAGATCCTAACTCTACCTGTATATGGTGCCTGGCGGATCAACAAGACTCTGAGGAGTGCGACTCCCAGCGCTAACTTTGCCTGAAGGCGCTGAGGGAACATTGAATGAAGCTCCTAGCGGCACGGTTGCTGCAGTCTTCCAAGACTTGCAGTCGTACTGGGCTTGCTCTAGAAACCATTCCAGTGGACGTCACTCTCCATCGATATCCAGAGGTAAGTCACGACGCAGGTGGTAAAAGTTGTGGCACCCATGGCTTCGCAACATAAAGCTTGTTCCCGATCTTCAGTTGAAGAGTCGTAAGAGTCTACCCCGCACGTCCTGACCTATCCTAGAGCACGGGTGACTCTGACTCAGATGCAATATTACAAATCCCTTCATGCTATCTTTGGGTCTTCATCTTCTCCTTGAGCGCCCTCGGTTTCCAAGGAGGTACACGAGGCAGTGACTGTGTGCATGCCGGCAGGTTTTCCCTCAGCCGGGCTTTGGATTTCAAATCCATTTTGACACCGGTGCACAGCCCTTTGGGGTTTACATTACCGCGCCTGAGTCCGATCAGCCGACTACAATGCAGATGGCGTCGATCGCAGTAACCGATTACAATGCAGACTGCACAGCTCAACGTCCCTCCCCTGTCCGACTCCGAGGTGTTGGCGCTTCGGTGCTGGACGGCGTCTGATGCGGCGCCAGTGAAGCCACCTGTTTTGGGCACCTTTTCTTGCCCTCTATGGATTCCTGTCCTGTTTTTCCTATTGAAGACACGATTATGGAGGTGATGGATAGGATTTGAAGTTTCCCACCCCGTCTGACACTGCCCAACCTCCTGTGGTGGACAACTGGCTGACTGAGCTGGATATGGCTATTGGTTTGGAGTATTCTCCAGTTTCGGGCCTCCTTTCCCCTCCTGGCCTAGCTACGGAGGGGAGCTCCTCTCTAGCTGACCTGCTCAGACTAGTTTGTTATGGATTTGACACTTCCTTCTGTGGAAATGACGACTGATCCCTTACTTGGCGTCCTCTTCAAGGCCAAACTGAAATAGAGCCGGTGCTTCCTTATAGTGAAGCTCTGTTTGACATTTTGTTGGGGGATTGGTCTAAACCCGCTACAGGGGTCCCTGTGGATCGCTTTATTTCTCACAAACCCTGTCCGGCTCCCGACGATCAAGCCTGTCTCCACCACTATCCTACTCATCACAGTTTTGTGGTACAGGCAGCTTGGGATTCCCAAAATCTCATCCCTCTTCCTACTGTCCCTCCAGACAGAGTCCAAAAGGCTAGGCACGTGTGATAGGCATATTTCCCCCCCTAACAGTTCTGCGCTGCTCTCCCTTAATGCTTATTGCATCCTCAAAAGCTTTTCCCATACATTGTGGGGCCCATTCGCATGTCTCCTCCCTCCCTTCCGGATAAGACCCGGAATGATCTTGAGCCGTTAATACTGGATGGGCAACAAGCAGCTAAATGAATCATTCAATGTGGTATGGGTACCACTGACTCCATAGGCTGGGCTATCACCTCTACATTGGCACTATTTCAGTGGTCTTGGTTGTGTACCTCTGAGTTTTCGGAGGCTGTTAAAAACACCTTGATTGACATGGCATTTGATGGAGCCCATGCCAATTCTGCATTACATTAGTTTCAGGACAGTTGGGGGGGGTTGAGGCCTCATAATTCCGTTTACTCTCTACGTTTGCCTTTCTACCGGACATGCTTCCCTAGATCCCCATGGACTTACTTAGTAGGGGAACTCTTTTTTATTTCTATTGAGCTATTGATAGACTTCTGATTTCTGGTTCTTTTTAAACATTCCACCTTCGGTTGGCACACAATGAGTTGTTCATGCCTTTGGCAGGTGTTATATTTTCTTCCTAACCGTCAAGACGGATTGGAGTAGACTTTATTTTATTTGTTTTATGGCCCTGAGTGGGTTTTAATCCCTATGGTATGGAGGTTTTACTATTTTCCAGACTTCATGCAAGTAGTCATTATTATGATATTTTGTGCGGATGCACTATTGCCTTGTTCCCTGTTCCTTGTTCCTCATTGAACATCTTCTGTATTGCTCATAGATGTTCAGTTCCTGGGTAACAGTATTTAGTGTCCATTATATGGGATTATCTGATAGAGACTACTAGCCGCAGATTCCTTCACCTAGAATTATCCACAGGTGTGAGACTGGATCCGGTACGTTTATTGCCACAGCAGAGCTGCACGCAGGGGGATGGCACCACGTGACGGCGACAGACCCTCATCCTATTTGTATGTGGTGTTTGGGCGAGCACCATGATTCTACGGACTGCGACGCTTGTCAGCACACTTTTCTTTCCGTAACTTTGTTTTGGGACGTGTGGTATAGTTCCCTTCATGCGGGGTCTTATGCCCTTATCAGTGCATCTTGCAATCCTTTAGCAGGCTGCTGTGGATATTCTGGACTGGACGGCTGCTCCTTTCTTGGGCGCCTGTGGTGGTTGTTTGTTTAAAAAACAATAATCAATAGACAGAACTTTATACACATCCAATTTATAACACTATATATACATATAGTAAATTATATATGTCCTCTTATTCATGGAACTGGGACGAAGTTTTCTTCCTTCCCTTTTTCCTGCTGGTTTGTTTTTGGGTTGTTGTGGCAGTTGCTCGGACTCCTACTATGAGTCCAGCAATTCAAGGGCCTGCTCTCTTCTACTACCGCCCTTGGTCTCTTTGGCTGCTTCATCCTTGCAGGCCGATGTCTGCTTTACTTTAGGGACTTACTTCGTCACTTCTTGTTGCCACATGCTCTTCTCTTGGAGGTCAGCTACCGCCATCGCAAGCCGGGCCGAAGACGGCTGTAATGCCAGAAACCGGTCCCCGAAAGCTTGTTTCCTTTCCAGTAAAAGAATTGGCTTGGTAGTTTGGTCTGCCCTGTTCCCATCATGCACTGGGCCAGGTACAGACTAATTTGCATGTAGCCAGGTTCTGAGCTGGGATGGTGCAGTGAGCTAAAAAACGGTGATGGATCAAGCCCTGATCTGTTGACTGGGTACGAGTGTTCTGCTTAATTCAGATACTCTGTCCATCACCACCCCCTTTTCTGAATCGTTTTTGTCCACCATAAGCGTGGAAGGGTATACTCCGATGTGAGTCCCTTGCTCACTGCACCATCAGGATTCAAGCAAGCCGGGCCGAAGATGGATGTAATGCCAGAAACCGGTCCCCGGAAGCTTGTTTCCTTTCCAGTAAAAGAACTGGCTTGGTAGTATGGTCTGCCCTGTTCCCATCATGCACTGGGCCAGGTACAGACTAATTTGCATGTAGCCAGGTTCTGAGCTGGGATGGTGCAGTGAGCTAAAAAACGGTGATGGATCAAGCCCTGATCTGTTGACTGGGTACGAGTGTTCTGCTTAATTCAGATACTCTGTCCATCACCACCCCCTTTTCTGAATCGTTTTTGTCCACCATAAGCGTGGAAGGGTATACTCCGATGTGAGTCCCTTGCTCACTGCACCATCAGGATTCAAGCAAGCCGGGCCGAAGATGGATGTAATGCCAGAAACCGGTCCCCGGAAGCTTGTTTCCTTTCCAGTAAAAGAACTGGCTTGGTAGTATGGTCTGCCCTGTTCCCATCATGCACTGGGCCAGGTACAGACTAATTTGCATGTAGCCAGGTTCTGAGCTGGGATGGTGCAGTGAGCTAAAAAACGGTGATGGATCAAGCCCTGATCTGTTGACTGGGTACGAGTGTTCTGCTTAATTCAGATACTCTGTCCATCACCACCCCCTTTTCTGAATCGTTTTTGTCCACCATAAGCGTGGAAGGGTATACTCAGATGTGAGTCCCTTGCTCACTGCACCATCAGGATTCAAGCAAGCCGGGCCGAAGACGGCTGTAATGCCAGAAACCGGTCCCCGGAAGCTTATTTCCTTTCCAGTAAAAGAATTGGCTTGGTAGTTTGGTCTGCCCTGTTCCCATCATGCACTGGGCCAGGTACAGACTAATTTGCATGTAGCCAGGTTCTGAGCTGGGATGGTGCAGTGAGCTAAAAAACGGTGATGTATCAAGCCCTGATCTGTTGACTGGGTACGAGTGTTCTGCTTAATTCAGATACTCTGTCCATCACCACCCCCTTTTCTGAATCGTTTTTGTCCACCATAAGCGTGGAAGGGTATACTCAGATGTGAGTCCCTTGCTCACTGCACCATCAGGATTCAAGCAAGCCGGGCCGAAGACGGCTGTAATGCCAGAAACCGGTCCCCGGAAGCTTGTTTCCTTTCCAGTAAAAGAATTGGCTTGGTAGTTTGGTCTGTCCTGTTCCCATCATGCACTGGGCCAGGTACAGACTAATTTGCATGTAGCCAGGTTCTGAGCTGGGATGGTGCAGTGAGCTAAAAAACGGTGATGGATCAAGCCCTGATCTGTTGACTCGGTACGAGTGTTCTCAGGGCTGGAAAACTGACGACTAAATTAGTCCAACACTGTTATCAAGAAAAACACAGCTTCACATGGACAGTGCTAGAGACAGTAAAGGGTAATCCTACTAATGTTGAGTCAATCTTGATCCCAAAGGAAGCTAAATGGATTTTCAGAGAGGGCAGTGATAAGCAGGCCCTTAACGAAATTATAGAGTGGAATAAGGTAAAATAACTCAGTAATCATTCTTAATGTCTGCATCTTGAGTCTGCGCTCCTGAGTTTAATACACAAATTAGCGTTATGTACTCCACTACTGGGATTGGACACCAGCAGTATCTCTGAACTTGATACCATGAACTTGTACACATACCTGAGGAATCTAGTTTTTCGATATTGAAGAGATTGACATACATTAAGGCAGGCCCTTCATTAGGTTTTTTAAAATTCTGGTTCAAATCACAAACATTGAAATAACATATTTAAGTTCAGATGGTTGTTTACCTTTCAGTTATTGAATCTGACGGGGGTGACAATCACCACAATGGCATTAATGGATATGTATCATAAAATAAAAATAAAAATTAATATTAGATAAATTGCCAATTACTTTCTAAGTTGATATACATCACTAATGTCTCTGTCCATGGATTTTTTAAGGTAATGTGTATATACATAGGCTGTCTGTAATCATCATGGTCACTTACATCACCGTGTATTTAATAGGTATCTGTCACGGCATGTTTGTCATGTCCTTTTCGGGTAATTTATACACCCTTTAATTCCAGCAAAATATGAGCTATATTCCTTTAATTCCAGCGAATTGTGAAATGTATATGATATTCTACATTAATTTTATTGGTATCAACTATACTCGTTTTTGCCATCGTGGTGATTTATATACAATCATAGAACTAATCTGCCACTTTAAAATGGCGCCCACATTGGTTAGCGGAGCCCTTTACCTACATCTATGTCTTTCCTGCCCTCCCCACGTGACAGGGGTCTGTCCCGATCACGTGATCATGGTGCGCGGGGCTGTTATGCTCGCGTAGGAAGGTTCAAAGGTGAATCTCCAGTCTCGTCCGATGTTCCTGGGACGATACAACGCCCCCGAATCTAGGTGGTACGGTAAGGAGAGGGCTCCAGGATGCGGGCTCCTTTTGCTGTCAGTGTCGGAATACTGGCTTTTTGATTTGTGGGTCCGTTCATACTCGAGTAACAACGCGTAGCATTTACACAGTGACTACGGTGTTTCTTGATCTGTTTGGTTGCAACAGCGCTCCCAGTACATCTGTAGTAGATCTGGCAGGCGGTTCATTAGTTGACCGTACTCTCTTGCAGATCATAAGAATTAGACTATGCCGAGTTCATGGGTCCTGTGTGGGCTGTTTAATGAGACTTTGGTTACATACCTTTTTAACTACAATAGGCAGGTTACCCTCATTATAGGTGTCAGTCATTGGTACAGTGGGGTCAGAGTAAACGCTTTCAAACTACATAAAGAGAGGTCCTCTTTTCGTTCAGTATTTCTCTGTTAATGCTCTTTCTGATTAAAAATGTATTGGGGAGAAACTACTCCGCTAAAGTAATGGTAGTCCATGCATGTAAGGTGGATTCGAAGAGCATGCTATCATATACATATTGTACTGATTGCACCTAAATATTCCACAGGTTGATATTACAACCGACAACCAGGCGGAGAACTGCTTTTTCAGCTGGTACGTGGGAGCGTAGCTGAATAAGGGTAAACAAATAAAAATATAACCCCCCCCCCCTATGTTTTTTATTGTTGGTGTTAGACATATGGTAAACTGGTGGAGGACAACAATTTCTTGGACCAAGAAATTGTTTTTACAATTAAAGAAGCATAAGAATCTGGATGTCTAGATTGAGAATTGGTTGTGATTTCATTTTATTTTTTCAACTCGGCAGCTTCCTGTTTAAAAGATGTCGGAAGTGGGTGCAGCAACAGAGTATTAACCCTGATGAATCTGCCATAAAGGTTATTGGGCAGTGAAACATGTCGGTTGCAGGTAGTGGTATGCGACATTAAGCTACCAGCCTTTTTACTTCAACTGTGCACACCCCAGTCAGTAATAAAAGCAGTTTAAGAGGTGTGACTGTTGATTTTATTTTTCACTCTGTTTTGTTTGTTTAAGGAGTTACGCTCTAAGCTCCTTGCTATGCACCGCCTCTTTACTATTTCCTTTTCTTCACTTATTCACTAAGTTCTGGAATAGGAACGGTCACCTATGATGAGAAAGGGGCCAAGTCTCTGGTAAACATCTGACCAGATCGCCCCGAGGGTTTTCGCCCGTGAGGTGCCTTCCTCTCCGCCACACATTTTTTCTTGATTATTTTGGTGTATGTGTGGGTATATGTATGGTCCTATGTAGGGCTGACATTTTTTAGGTTGCGCCGAGTTGAAAACATATGGAACCCCCCACAATTAGTAGTATTGACAGACTAGATTGTTTGTTTAAGGACAGTAGGGCATTAGAGACAATGAACACCTAAATATAGAAATAAGATCAGGTGTGCTCCATAATTCTACGATTGAGAATTCAGGCGGACAAGGGTCCCATGCCTGCTAGATAATTACTAACTAGAGTCCTGGGTACTGGGAATTCTTTTGGATTGATCCCATCATGCACTGGGCCAGGTACAGGCTAATTTGCATGTAGCCAGGTTCTGAGCTGGGATGGTGCAGTGAGCTAAAAAACGGTGATGGATCAAGCCCTGATCTGTTGACTGGGTACGAGTGTTCTGCTTAATTCAGATACTCTGTCCATCACCACCCCCTTTTCTGAATAGTATTATGTGATTGCAGTTACTATTGAGTGTTTGTAACTTCTGAAGCATCGTCCAGGTTGATGTTTCTATATGCCTCCACCATTGAGTGTGGCTCACTGGTTAGAGCAGGCAGACCCTGAAGCAGAGGTCAGACCCGGGACCAGGGTTCAATTCCCGACGCGGCAGGGTCTTGAGCGCAAATGTCCACGGACTCGATAATTCTCGCTTCGGTGCCTGAGCTATCATGGGTTCACACTCTGCAACTCTGGGCATTAAGCTTGCTTAATCTCCACAACGGCCCCCTGCGGCGGGATGCCTGGCTTTCAACTTGGGGATGCCTGTTAGGGGCTATCTCACAGGGAAAAGCCTGGACGGGTTCCCAAGGCAAGCGCCGAGATGCCTCCGGGTAGTCGAGCGCTATATAAGAACATACAAAAAAAAATAAAAAATTGTATCCCATTCCAAGGAGATTGGATGTTTCCTTAGACCACAGGCCTCCTCTCTACGCACCGCGAGATGGCTGCCAACGCTTCCTGGTTTAAAGTTTTGGCAGCCAATCAGATCTCAGTAGAGATCAGGAGGTTTCGCGAAGCCTTCGGGTCCCTATAATATGCACATTAGTTTTTCTTATAACATCTCAAAAACTGGCTCTTGGTTCACAAAGTGCCCTTTTTAGGTCTCGCCTTTACCATTCCGCAGGAATGGGAAATGGGGAGAATCCAAGTCGGCAAAATCCTCTTCAAACCAAGGGCTTTCAGCCCCACGGTTTTCTTGCAGTTCACGTGAATCACGTGAGCAAATATGCACGCGCATTCACGGCCAGGGCTTCTCCTCCCCTAGCAGCACTCCTCCCACACCAGCAACTCCCCCCTCCCACACCAGCACGTCCCCTCTCTCTCCCCGCAAACACAGCCTTGCCGTAGCAGCACTCCTCCCACACCAGCACCTCCCCCCTCCCACACCAGCACCTCCCCTCTCTCTCCCCGCAAACACAGCCTTGCCCTAGCAGCACTCCTCCCACACCAGCACCTCCCCCCCTCCCACACCAGCACCTCCCCTCTCTCTCCCCGCAAACACAGCCTTGTTTTCATTCTGTGCAGTGCAGCACCATCGTTGACCCGATTTTGTAAATTAAGATGCTTTGCCAACACATGCTTGTTATCAAACTTATGGTAAATCTATTATTTTTTCAAACGCTTTGTGAAGTGTGTGTACAAGCTTTGTTTATGGTAGGCACGGGAGAGCCAATGCAGCAACTGGAACCCAGTTCCAGTTCGGTAGCTTTGGATGTTTCGCCACTTCTTTCCTATTGAGAACTGAAGGAGAGTTCATTTGTTTTTGCGCTGCGTTCCTCATGCACGTCTCGCCACCTGCGCTGCTCTCTTTTACCTGCCTCTTTCCTGTTGCGTTGAATTGTGCGCTTCCCCAACTGCCTACCCTGCTCCCGCACCCTTCATGTTGCTTTCACGTCCCTCCGGCCCTCTCTACGTTGCTTTCGTATCCATTCCCCCACCCAACCCCATATTGCTCTCACATTCAATGGTGTTGCCTATGCACCGCCCAAACCTCTGCCTTGTTTATGTTAATGCCGTACAACTAATTGTGACTGACTTCCGTTCCTACTGAACAAGGCTGTAAGACTGGTGTTTCTGGCAGTGGGAATACAGATTTTTTAAAACAGATGTCTGTTCGGAAGTCTGCTTAGTTCGCCTAACTCTGTCATGGCCGCGCATAGCACAAGGCTCCGCCCAGAAGGTATTGTATTACTGACAGTGGCAGCATAGGTTGTAGGCTGTAATGCTGTCTTGCAGCAACAGATAGCTGGCTACTCATACTCTCAAGAAGCAGAGCAGGCAAATCACACGGAATTCAGGCAAAGGGCAAAAGCGGACGGGCTACAGCACCAGCACAAACCCCCTTCCGACACCACCCTTCCTTTAAAACTCGAGGACACAGGAGCAGCCTCATCACCCACTGGAACAAGCAGGAACACCCCGCCCCATGGTTCCACCCGTTGTCACACCTAGTGAGTCTGTGCCATCGGCTGCAGATGTCTTTGTTTGCACCCTTTCAAATTCATTTGGGAAATAGCTTTTAGGCGTAATATTTGTGTAGGTAAAAAATTAGATTGGCTGCTCAGCTGAAGCATTCTTTGCCCATGAATTTGCCAAGCCCCTCAAACTGTTCATCACAGAGCAGCTTAATCACAATATGTTGATGCCGATAATGTGAATATAGATCAAGTAGTTATCATGGCAAGCACAGTGCCTAATGCAGGGTTTGCTGCAGTGTGCTAAGTTCCTGACTGGCAGAGCGTCTGCACAGTAAGCTATCCCATCAGTGAGCAGCAATGAGATTAGAGCAGGGAACTTTTCTCTCTTGATTTGACGATTTGATGACATTGAGCTGTTTGAGTTCCCTGTCCATGCTGCTGCAGTCCAAATCTGGGTTAGTACTTTACTTGGAGCATGCCTAAAATAATTGGCAGAACCACTAGACCCCAAAGGCAACGCCACTCACACACGCAACGCCACTCACACACGCAACGCCACTCACACACGCAACGCCACTCACACACGCAACGCCACTCACACACGCAACGCCACTCACACACGCAACGCCACTCACCCACGCAACGCCACTCACCCACGCAACGCCACTCACCCACGCAACGCCACTCACCCACGCAACGCCACTCACCCACGCAACGCCACTCACCCACGCAACGCCACTCACCCACGCAAATCCACTCACCCACGCAAATCCACTCACCCACGCAAATCCACTCACACCCACGCAGTGCCACTTTCAGACACACAACGCCACTCACACCCACGCAAGCCCACTCTCACCCATGCAACGCCACTCACCCATGCAACGCCACTCACCCATGCAACGCCACTCACCCATGCAACGCCACTCACCCATGCAACGCCACTCACACACGCAACACCACTCACACACGCAACACCACTCACACACGCAATGCCACTTTCAGACACACAACGCCACTTTCAGACACACGCAACGCCACTCACACACACGCAACGCCACTCACCCACACGCAACGCCACTCACCCACGCAACGCCACTCACCCACGCAACGCCACTCACCCACGCAACGCCACTCACCCACGCAACACCACTCACCCACGCAACGCCACTCACCCACGCAACGCCACTCACCCACGCAACGCCACTCACCCACGCAAATCCACTCACCCACGCAAATCCACTCACCCACGCAAATCCACTCACCCACGCAAATCCACTCACACCCACGCAGTGCCACTTTCAGACACACAACGCCACTCACACCCACGCAAGCCCACTCTCACCCATGCAACGCCACTCACCCATGCAACGCCACTCACCCATGCAACGCCACTCACCCATGCAACGCCACTCACCCATGCAACGCCACTCACCCATGCAACGCCACTCACACACGCAACGCCACTCACCCATGCAACGCCACTCACCCATGCAACGCCACTCACACACGCAACACCACTCACACACGCAATGCCACTTTCAGACACACAACGCCACTTTCAGACACACGACGCCACTTTCAGACACACGCAACGCCACTCACACACACGCAACGCCACTCACCCACGCAACGCCACTCACCCACGCAACGCCACTCACCCACGCAACGCCACTCACCCACGCAACGCCACTCACCCACGCCAATCACACACGCAACGCCAATCACACACGCAACGCCACTCACACACGCAACGCCACTCACACACGCAACGCCACTCACACACGCAACGCCACTCACACACGCAAATCCACTCACACCCACGCAGCACCGCTTTCAGACACACGCCACTCACACCCACCAACCCCACTCTCACCCACGCAACGCCACTCTCACCCACGCAACGCCACTCTCACCCACGCAACGCCACTCTCACCCACGCAACGCCACTCTCACCCACGCAACGCCACTCTCACCCACGCAACGCCACTCTCACCCACGCAACGCCACTCTCACCCACGCAACGCCACTCTCACCCACGCAACACCATTCACCCACGCAACGCCACTCACCTACGCAACTCACTCAAAGCCACTCACACACACGCAGTGCCACTTTCACCCGCACTGTGCAGTGCACAATAGGTCTGGCAGTAGGAAAGTTGGAGCTATTGGTTTTGTAAATGACAAAGCCCTTTATGTTTTTTAAATGAAAACAAAAATAAAAGGCATTGTTATTTGCAATTGTAATAGCTCCAACTTTCCCACTGCGAGACCTATTGGCAACGCCAGTGCTTGTTTTAAATGGTGTAATTCAGTTCAGTAGTTTTTGAAATATTAAAGGTAAAAGAAATATAGATGTCTGGGTAGAGCCTAACCACACATCTCTTCCCGAGTACGAGCTTCATTCTAATTGGTTGCCAGCATTCCAAACCAGGAAGTGTTGGCAGCCATCTTGTGCCTCGCATCAAGTGAAAATCAAAGAGGTGAGACATACATTGCAAACAAGAAAAGGGCGCAGGGTAAAAACACCCTGACGCCCCAGACCTGCTCAGGGGGTTCCACAAGGACTCCCAGACCCAAAAAAAGCATTTTTGTAAAAAGAAATTTGGGCAGGGGTCGCACCAGTGCGCGAATTCATATGAAAATTCAAAAATCGAAGCGTGGGCTCCTGCCAGGTCCCGGGGCAATTTGAGGCAGCAATCCATAGGGTACGGATATCCACAAGGAAAAACTTTCAAAAGGTCGCGGTTTTCTTGAAAGCAGACAGGCAGAAATGCAGTAACGAGTTTGAAGTACGTTTCTTGAGTCACCTATCATAGTGACCTGAAGAAACTTTTGGATTCTTGGAATGTATTTTACTTATTGATGAACTTGCGACGTGTTTTTTTTAATCAAATTTGTTTTTATTGGGCTCAGCCAAGCAGTAGTATACAGTATGTGAACCAACATAACTTTGCACTCGATTCCCCATCTGGTGTAGCTCATATACCCCGGACTCCTGGGAACGACTGTCCTGTGTCCATGTAAGCTCGTATGGTGGGAACCTGAATAAACATTGCAAGCTGGAACCCTTGTACCCATGCCCCTCCCGTGGCCCTCCCTAACCCCAATTGCCTCCTCTCTCCCGCTCCCATCCCCCCCGCCCCCCCCCCTCTCCCCTCGGTGTGTTCATCCTTGGCAAGTGCCTGAGGGGACCCGTTCTAGGCCTTGTGTTTCTCCTTCGCTGTCCTGTTTTGGAAGTCATCTGAGAGTCTGAGGACCCTTCATTACGAGCATGCAATGGGAGGGTGGAGCCCGACAGGCCTGGGAGAATTACCTTCAATCGATTAAACAAGACTTCTGTGATTGATTACATATTCATTTCATGGAAGCCAGGTACTGGGATAGGTTGCTTGAGTTTAGGGTTGTTGACCGGTATGATAGCGACCATAATGCTTTAGTTCTTTCTCTCTAACCGGGGAGTTTTGGGTTAAATAATCCACCACCTTCCCAAAAAAGTGCTTCACAATCACTAATGATCACCAACTGTAGGCGAAGGGTTAAATGGTCAGACTTCCAGGATTCCCCGAGCAAACTTGCTGACTTGTATGAGACTGCAATTCCATTTATTGCTGAAATGGGGGATCCTGACTGTATGGGAAGGGCCACTGACATACATAATCAATTGGTGGCCACTTTAAAGGATGCCCTTTGCCCTTTGGTAAGGACTAGCCAGCCCGGGGCCAACAAGCATTTGTGGTTTAACGCCTCATGCCGGAAATCCAAAAAAGCCTTGTTATCAGTATTAAAAACCAATGACGTTGGAGCTATTAAGGTTCAACGTACACTGTACAAGAAGGCAATTAGTGACGCTAAGAGGGAACAGGAGGTTCTCCTGTGGGAGGAGTTGGGAGCTGCACTTACTTCTAGGGACTCCAAATTATTCTGGTCTATTGTTGCAACCGGCCTTCACAGCCTCAACCCTGTGCCTGGCCCTAATATTGCTCCGAAAATTTGGGAAAGGCACTTTGGTGGCCTATACGGAATCTTGAGACTGACACCTTAACTTGTGATATTTCTGAATTTCAACACATTTTAAATGTTCCTTGGCCTGAAGAGTGTGGAAGGATGACTACAGTCCCCAGTCTCCACCCCCAGGTTGAACTTTTTACACTGAGAGAGGTTGAGGCAGCAATAGGTAAACTGCTTCCCAACAAGGCCCCAGGGTTAGATACATTGCCAGGGGATCTGTTTCGAACACAGCCCAAAATCTGGGCACCTTATCTGGTCGTTCTATTTAACGGGGTTCTTCAGGGTGCCGATTTGCCCCCTACTTGACTTTGGGCTGAGATTGTGCCAATCCTTAAAAAGGGTTGTCCGCTTACCCCCTCGAACTATAGACCAATTAGCTTAATTGATACATCACAAAAGCTAATGGGGAGGATTATCCTTGACAGGATTCTTGGGTGGATTGACGAGAATGAGATCCTAACTACATTCCAGGCAGGCTTTAGGTCTGGCACTTCCACCTTAGAACAGATATTTCGCTTGCAGGTCCTGTATTGGAAGGTAGCAAAGGTGGAGGGTAGCAGCCTCTACCTTGTGTTCGTGGACCTGCGGGCAGCTTTCGATTTAGTTCCTCGAGCGAAATTGTGGAAGGTACTTGCAGACCTAGGACTTCCGTCTTATCTGCTGTGCATTCTGTCTAGGCTCCATACAAATAACTATGCCCAGGTTAGGTGTGGTAGGCATGGCGATCTCACGGACCAATTTCCTGTTCAAAAAGGGGTTCGCTAAGGGTGCGTATTGGCTCCCACGTTATTCAGCCTTTACATTAATGGACTTGGGGACCATCTGAACGATGTGGTAGACAATGATGCCCCCAAACTGGCCACGGGGAGGGTGTCCGCTCTGATGTTTGCAGACGACACTCTGTTGTTGTTTAAAACATCTTCGGGCATCCAAAAAACACTTGATGGCTTTGTAGAGTTCTGCGCGCTCCGGGGATTGGAAATCAACCTGGAAAAAACAAAGTTCATGATATTCAATCCCCCGAAGCGGACACGTCCAAACCCGGTCCTACATGGTATTCTCCTTGAGAGGGTTGAGACATTTGTCTACTTGGGTGTTACCCTTACAGAGAACTTTGAGTGGAACACACAGATTGCCAAGTCGGAACTAAAACTATCACAGCTAGTGGGGGAAATTAGTAAAGTAGCTAAGAGGTCAACATTTAAGCCATTGTCCCCGGCCTTGGAAATATACTGTCGCCAGGCTAGAACTGCTGTAATCTATGGGGCGGAGCTTTGAGGGCACAAACATATATCGACCATTTCAAGGCTGGAACAAACCTTTATGAAGAATCTAGTTGGATTACCGGCTAGTACCCCCTTGACCCCCCTTAGAATGGACCTTGGGATGGAGCCAATAGAGGAAATTGCGAGTGCAAGACCAATTATGTACTGGAAGAGGCTGTGGTAAGTCCCAGAATTGGCCGCCTACAGAGCAGAACTATCTGAGATCTGGATTTCTCTTAAATGCAAAAAGATACAGTGGCTGGAGCATATTAGGGCAGACAGTGTCCGGTTGGGTCTCCCGGACTTGTGGGAAAAACCGGAGACTTTTTCCCCTGGGATACCTAAACGAGAACTCCATGCTCTGATACGTATGCAGAATTTCCAAACACTTTTGAGCTCTGCAACTATGGGCAGGCTAACGTATGAGTTCCTCTTAGTTAAATTGGAATCTAAAATCGAGGAATTCATGGATGTAATTGAACCCCCCCTCTTGCTAGAAAGTTGTATCTTCAGTTAAGGCATGGCACTTTACCCATTAGGTCATTTACAACCAAATGGTCCAAAACTAATATTGAAGTTTGCCCTGCCTGTGACTACAAAATTGAAAATGTACCACATGTTTTGTTCTTTTGTCCTGCTTATTCTGCAATTAGAAATTGTTGGCTGATTCCAATCTGTAAGAAACTCAAATTTCTGCATTTTTCCCAGGCATGTAGAATATTGACTTATGACACCCATCCCCCCATTGTGTTTGCTGTATCTTGATACCTATTCAGTATGTGGCGTAGGAGACAAACATTTTTAACCTAAATGTTAGCAATTATGAAATTTTACCGTTCTTCTTCATTGATAACTCAGTTTAATTCTCTTCTTAAACGTTTAATGATTATTTATTGTTTTAACATTTTTTGCTGGTTTGTATTTTATGTGCACTTTTATGGTCATTGACCGAAATAAAGTTATCAATTGAATTGCATTGAATTGATTTGCATGTTCCTTGTGCTGGTGCGCCAGATCTTCCAGTATGGAGCCATGATTTTTCACTGTCAGGCAATTTATTATGGTCTGCTTTCAGTAGGGTGAAACAGTTGGTGCGGATGCCTATTTGCTGTTCAGTAGCTCTCCTGGATTCTCTGACTTCATTCAGTATCAGTCCAGTTTATCCTGCACTCCCACGTCCTCTGTGGGGGGTGTTGTGTTGAGTGATTGCATGCTCATAAGTGCATCTCTATTGTCCAGATCTTGGGAGTTAGTGGCTGCTACCTCTTGAGTTTTGCCTCGTTAGCGGCTCATCGCTTCCACTTCAGGTTATCGGGCCAAGGGGGTCAGTGTATTCCGACCCTGCCCCTTTCTCTGTAGTTTTTTTTTTTACCTTCTTATTTTTTGGAGCTGAATCTCAAGATGGCTGCCAACGCTTCCTGGTTTAAAGCTTTGACAGCCAATCAGATCTCAGTAGAGATCAGGAGGTTTCACGAAGCCTTCGGGTCCCTATAATATGCACGTTAGTTTTTCTTATAACATCTCAAAAACTGGCTCTTGGTTCACAAAGCGCCCTTTTTTTAAATGGTGTAATTCAGTTCAGTAGTTTTTGAAATATTAAAGGTAAAGGAAATATAGATGTCTGGGAAGAGCCTAACCACACATCTCCTCCCGAGCACGAGCTTCATTCTAATTGGCTGCCAACATTCCAAACCAGGAAGTGTTGGCAGCCATCTTGTGCCTCGCATCAAGTGAAAATCAAAGAGGTGGGACATACATTGCAAACAAGAAAAGGGTGCAGGGTAAAAATACCCTGACGCCCCAGACCTGCTCAGGGGGTTTCACAAGGACTCCCAGACCCAAAAAAAGCATTTTTGTAAAAAGACATTTGGGCAGGGTCGCGCCTGTGCGCGAATTCGTATGAAAATTCAAAACAAGAAGCTTGGGCTCCTGCCAGGTCCCGGGGCAATTTGAGGCAGCAATCCATAGGGTACGGATATCCACAAGGAAAAACTTTCAAAACGTCTCCGCGGTTTTCTTGAAAGCAGACAGGCAGAAATGCAGTAACGAGTTTGAAGTAAAAAAAACTCTCGAATCCCAGTAGAACTGAGTCCAAGCCTGCTGCTAATCAAGACTTCTGCAACACCCTGAATCAATACATTCTGGACAAAATTGCCATTATTAAATCTAGCATTTCTGTCACTAACCATGTTCTGCATGCTCCTGCTCACAATTCCACCTCCCTATCCCTGGACCATTTCCCACCCCTGGACGTCCCAGTTTTAACATCCCTACTGTATAGGGTAAAATCAGGCTCTCCTTATGACTGCTGTCCACCTTACATTTTAAAGACGGTATATGCCGCTTTTCTAACTCCGGCGCTAAGATTTCTCAATACCTCCCTGCTTCAAGGGACAGTACCTAAATCTTTTAAGGATGCAGTCCCGCTGCCCCTTCTAAAAAAGCCGGGAGCAGATCCGTCTACTCTTTCAAATTACAGGCATATATCCCTGCTTCCGTACCTGGCCAAGATACTGGAAGCGCACGTCACTTCTCATCTCAGAAATTTTATTGAACAAACTGACATTTTACACCCTTCCCAGGCTGGCTTCCGTGCAGCCCATTCGACCGAGTCAGTCATCGTAGCAGTCTTTGATTCTCTGCGTCTCAATGCAGATTTGGGAATCCCTCAGGCGCTGGTTTTGCTTGATTTGTCGGCCGCGTTTGCCACTTTGACACGGTCAACCACAACATTCTTATCGACCGTGTCAGATCCGTGGGCATCTGCGGCCTGGCACACAATTGGATTAGATCCTTTCTGTGCGACCGCACTCAAGCGGATGGCTTACCCCCTTTTTCATCTCATAAACTACAGACCACCTGTGGAGTCCCTCAGGGTTCCTCACTGTCACCTCTGCTGTTTAATATTTACATGTTCCCGTTGCTTCAGTCTCTTCAATCCTTTAACCCCTTCCCTGCTGGCCCGTTTCCGCCCCCGTGCGGTAAACAAACGAACAGGGGCGGGCCATGACGAACCCCAGCCGTCATCAGCACACGAGCACCGTAGTGCATGACGGCTGGGGTTCGTCACCAGCATGGAAGGGGTTAAGGTTACCACTTTCAATTATGCAGACGATCTGCAACTCACCTTTACAATTGACAACTCCCTGACTCGATCCATCAATTTCAAGATACTATGCTCCACATCTGCCAGTGGATGGACGAGACCCAACTCAAGGTAAATCCGGGCAAGACAGAACTAGTCTTTTTCGGCAATAGTCAATCATTTTGGGGCCCTCATTACTGGCCTTCTAAATTAGGTCCTCCACCTGTCCCCTCTAAATCAGTCCAAAGCCTAGGGTACGCATAGACCGCGAGCTCTCCTTAAAACCTCAGGTCAACTCTGTTGTGTCCACCTGCTTTTTCCAACTGCTGAAAATTAAAAAGATCTGTCAGATGCTCACTCAATCAGCTCTGACCCAGGTAATCAGAGCACTGGTGCTGTCTCAGTTAGACTACGCCAATGCCATCTATCTCAGCCTCCCTGTCACACTCAGTAGACGTCTGCAGATGGCACAAAATCAGGCGGCCAGACTGATACACCGCATCCCGCGATGGCAGTCAGCCACACCTCTGCTGAGGCAACTTCATTGGCTCCCAATTCAACACCGTGTCACCTTCAAATTGGCCTGTATGGTCTTCAAATCTCTTCACACTCGTAGTCCCAAGTTCATTCAGAAACTTCTTCTCAGATATACCCCCTCCCGTAGCCTCCGGTCTGCTTCTCATACCCTTTTGATCATCCCTCGTTATAAGCTATCACGCAAGGGAGGCCGTAGGTTCTCCACCCTTGCACCCAAGTTGTGGAATTCTCTTCCCTTGGAAATTCGTTCCTGTCCCGCTCTTCTTCCATTCAGGAAGCTATTAAAGACATGGCTGTTTTCCTAAGCGGCGGCCTAGTGTAAGATGGTCCCCTTAGTAGTGTTTGCGTCCTGTTGGTTAGCGCCATGAAACCCTTGGGTGTGCGAGCGCTTTATAAAACTTTGATAAGATAAGTACGTTTCTTGAGAGTCACCTATCATAGTGACCTGAAGAAACTTTTGGATTCTTGGACTGTATTTTACTTATTGATGAACTTGCGACATGTTTTTTTTAAATCAAATTTGTTTTTATTGGGTTCAGCCAAGCAGTACAATACAGTATGTTGACCAACATAACTTTGCACTCGATTCCCCATCTGGTGTAGCTCATATACCCCGGACTCCTGAGCTTTGGGAACGACTGTCCTGTGTCCATGTAAGCTCGTATGGTGGGAACCTGAATAAACATTGCAAGCTGGAACCCTTGTACCCATGCCCCTCCCGTGGCCCTCCCTAACCCCAACTGCCTCCTCTCTCCCGCACCCATCCTCCCCCCACCCCCCTTTCCCTCATCCTTGGTAAGTGCCTGAGGTGACCCGTTCTAGGCCTTGTGTTTCTCCTTCGCTGTCCTGTTTTGGAAGTCATCTGAGAGTCTGAGGACCCTTAGGTATTTAGGGCATGTGAGCTCAGTAAATTCTTGGTGAGCAGGGAGGTTATTGACTGCATTATGTCTTTGAATGTATCGGATGTCTGTGTGAGTGAAGCTTGAATTCTCTCCATCCCCATTATGTACCATAGTCAATGCAACCACCCTGTGGTGTGGGTTTCCTTGACGTGCCCCATAGGAGGAGGATGTGTTGTGTTGCAGCTCCTAACGCCAGCCCCATCTGTTTCTCTCTAATGGATTTGAGTGGAAACATGAGTATTGGGGAGACCGAGGATCGTGTATGCTGGGAAACGGGGAAGCTCCGTCTCAAAGTGTGTGTCGATGTCCTTGAGTACTCCCTCCCAGTATTCCTGCACCTCCACGCATTCCCAAAGTATGTGTATCATGGTCCCTGTGTGCCCGCACCCTCTCCAGCATGTGGGGTCTCTCAGAGGGTACCTTGATGTAGGCGTTCCGGCGTCAGGTGCCAGTAATAGGCCACTTTCACAGCCGATTCTTTGCTGGCTGTGTTTCTAGCAGTGTGGTGTGAGCTATAATAGATGTCTTGCCATTCCTTGTCGGAAAGCGTACGTCCTAGTTCCTTCTCCCACCGTTTCTGACCCTCTGATCTCGTCGTGGGTGGTGTGGGTCCAGCAGTTTGTATAATTCTGTAATGGCCTTCGAGTCTTTGGATTTAGTGGGGAGCAATTTCTCATATGGGGTGAGGGGGCGGCCGACGAGGGGTTCAACATCTTTGTGTGTGAGCCAGTGCCTCAACTGAAAGTACTGAAATCTTTGTGGTTTGTCAAGTCCATATGCATCTTTTATCGCGTCTAACGTCATGAAGCCCTGCAGGTCGAATAAGTGTCCCGTGGAGCAGCTTTCGATCTGCCGCCATTGGGGAAAGGAGCCGGGGGGCACCCCAGGGGGAAACGCCGGGTTGTCCAGCAGGGGCGTCATTGGTGATGGAAAGGCTGTCAGACCTCTTGGGACTGCTACCGCGTCCCATACCTGGAGAAGTGTCTTGGTGATGTGCGACTTTCTGAGGTAGGCTGGTCTGTCCGACCGTGCCAGGAAGGGGACTCTCCATAGCGGCGTACCCGCCATTGCTCGGTCTTGAAAAAGCCAGCGCTTTTCGGAGAGTGGCCGGGACCATTCCAAGAGATATCGCATCTGTGCTGCTTGAAAATAGCGCTTCAAGTCAGGTACCCCTAGTCCGCCCTCCGCCGTCGTTCTGGTGACCAGGTCACGTCGAAGCCGGGGGCGTTTATTAGCCCAGATGTACTGTACTATGGTGTCTTGCAATTTTTTAAGCATGCCCAGGGGGGGGAGTGACTGGGATGGTCTGGAACAGGTATAACACTTTCGGTAACAGGGACATCTTGACAGCAGCCACTCGGTCCAACCATGAGAGCGGTTGTTGTCGCCACCTTGATATATCCTCTTGTAAGCGTGTCACTTTCGGTAACAGGGACATCTTGACAGCAGCCACTCGGCCCAACCATGAGAGCAGTTGTTGTCACCATCTTGATATATCCCCCTTGTAAGCGTGTCAGGAGTTTGAAGTAGTTGAGTTCAACCGTTTGGGCTGTTGAGGGTGTTAGTTCAATACCTAGGTATGGCAATGCAGATTGTACGGCCAGCCCCCCTATGTGGAGCGTTCCCCTGTCGGCTTGACGGGTGTTGCTGCCCAAGGGGTGAATAACAGACTTTTCCCATGTTCATCTTGAATCTCGAGATCGCCCCAAATCGCTCCATCTCTGTCAGGAATAATGGTATTGACACTCTAGGGTTGTCGTCTGCATAGAGACTGATGGTCTGCTCCTCCCCTCCGAATTTGATGCCAGAGATGTCTCTGTTGTTTCGGATGTGTTGGGCGAATGGTTCTATATAGAGGGCGAACAGCAGCGGCAAGAGCGGACAGCCCTGCCGTGTGCCACGCTGAATTTCGAACAGCTTGGAGCTTGTCCCATTGACTTTGATCTTCGCCCGGGGAGACTCGTAGCAGCTGGCTACCCAGGTTCGGAACCTGTCCCCCAAGCCAAATCTCGCCAGGGTATTATCCAGTTATTGCCAATCAACCCTGTCAAACGCTTTTTCGGCGTCGACTGATAGCAGGGCCGCATCTGAGGCATTGAAGTGTGCTTTATCTATTATGTGCATCAGACGTTTAGTATAGTCCGCCCTCTGCCTGGTGGGCTCAAAACCCGCCTGGTCTTGTTCTATAACTCCCGGCAAACAGGGGCCTAGTCGCGCAGCCAAGATCCCAGTGAATAACTTCAGGTCCAAGTTAAGGAGTGATATCGGCCTGTATGCTGCACACAGAGTCGGGTCCTTACCCGGCTTCAGCAAGACGGTAACGTCTGCCTCCAGCATCTCCTGTGGTATCGAACCCGGGCCTTGGAAGGAATTAAATAGTTTTGTTAGTACCGACGCTAGAAGAGGGCAGAACGTTTTATAGAAGCCAGCGGAGAATCCGTCCGGCCCGGCGCTTTCAGTGGTTTAAGTCTTGCGATCGCTGAAATTACCTCTTCCAGGCGTATCGGGGCCTCTAGTGCCTGTGCGCTCGCTTCATTTATAGCCGTAACATCCACGGTCTCTAGGTACGCAGTCCCAGCTTCGTGATTCAAATCCGGGTCTGCCGCGTAAAGCTTGGCATAAAAGGCTTTAAAGGCTTCCGCGATGCGGTCGTCCACTTTAGCTTCCTCTCCATCCTCCGCCCGAATGACGGGAATCGTTTTTGCTTTCAGCTTGCTGGCCAGCAGGCGGCCAGTCTTGTCCCCCCCCCTACATAGTACGTGTGGCAGAGGCGGAGTGCTGCGTATTCCGCCCGGTCAAAATCCAGGCTCGCGAGCTGTGCTCTGGCCGCCTTCAGTTTTCGCCAGATTCTCGGGGCCCCCGTCCGGCAGTGAACTCTCTCCAGTTCTAACACCTGTTCCGCCATTTCCCGACGTCTTTCCTTCCGCTCTTTGTATTCCGCCGCTGTGATCGCCATTATTTCCCCCCGAAGAACCGCCTTCAGCGCCCCCCAAACCGTCGACTGGGCCACCTCCTCTGTGTCGTTTCGGCTTAAGTAGTCAAATACTTTGGGATAATTGCTCTGTAACCTCTTTGCGGGTGAATATGATTTCTCTAAGACGCCATCTGCCCCTGTGATGTGTGTGTGGGACTGTCAGTTGAAGGACCACCGCGTCATGGTCTGACAGTGCTGCCGGGGTGACTTCTACATCCCGTACCATGGGGGTCAGTTCTGCGGAACCGAGAAAGTGGTCTATTCTGGCGTACGTGTGGTGCACATGGGAATAGAAAGTGTACCCTGGGGCAGTGTGATGTTTCTCCCGCCATTCATCCACCAACCCCCTGTCTGCCAGCCATTGTCTCCCCGCCGTGGAGAGGGCCCCAGAGTCACCAAATCTCCGCCCCGATCTATCTACCATGTTGTCCATGACCAGGTTCATGTCTCCCCCCTATTAGGATGTGCCTTGCATCCCCGGCCAGTGCTTCTGAGAGCGCCCCCTTAAGAAAGGGTTCCTGTTTGGAGTTGGGTACGTAGATCGACCACACTGTGAGTGTCATATTACCTATCAGTACCGTGTGGGCCAGGAGTCTGCCTTTGATTTCTGCCACTTTGTCGCCTACTCGCCCCTCTAAGTGTCGCGCTACTAAGAAGGCCACCCCTGCTTTTTTCTCAGTGGTGGAGGAGTAGTATTGATGTGGGAAGGCCCTGGATTTCATGTGGTGCCAGTCCTTAGCCAGTAAATGTGTCTCCTGGAGAAGACATATATCCGCCCCTGAATGTTCCAGGAAAGAGATGATCGCCCTTCTTTTAACTGGGTTGTTTAGCCCCTTTTGGTTGAGGGTGAGAATCTGGATGAACTTGTCAGCCATAGGGAAGTGCGAGCCCCGCCCACTTAAGCATTGGCCTAGCGCTGCCCCTTGCCTTCTTGCTTACCGCCTGATCAAACCGAACACACCGAGTCCCCTGTCTCCCATCCACCCACCCCTCCCCACTTTCCCGAACCCCAACTTTGAAACCCCAACTGGTGAACATTGTCCCAGGCCTCTCCAACGACAGTCCAGGCCTGTGGTATAGAGTCTGGTAAAGGGAAAACGTGTCCATGGCGAGCCCGAAGCCTCCTCCCCTGGCAATGCTGCTGAAAAGCGAGCAAGCACCCCCGCTCATTTTTTCTCACGACCAGGCATTAGTGTCTTTGGAGACCTCCTGTATTGCTGCTGCATGTTCGTGTGCCACGGTCTCAGGATCCGGTTTGAACCCTTTCTTGGGTGAGCGTCTGCGTCTCACCTGTTGCCATCCGTCGCTCGTTCGTCTGCTGCGAAGAGTTTGAGTGGGAGGTCCTTTGTCCTGAGTCGTCGTCTGGAGCGTCCCCTTCTTGGGGGACGCCTAGAACATTGGATGTGTCTCTCAGGGATCTGAGCTGGTGGAGGGCCCCTTTCCACTTGAAAATCAGCTCGAAGGGGTGGCCCCAGGAGTACAGGACCCCATTATCTCGTAGGAAGGTAGTTGCCGCCTTGAATGCCCGTCTCTTCTGTAGGGTGCTCGTGGATAGGTCCTGGAATAGCTCAGGCATGTGATCACGAAAGCTAATGGGTCGCTTTTGACGAGCTGCCTTCAGGATACGTTCCTTGAGGGGATAATCAGGTAGAAAGGCCAAAATGTCTGGTGGAGGGGCAGGCGTTCGGCGCGCCAGGCCCACCCTGTGGGCTCTATCGATTCGAATTTCAAAGTCTTTGCCTTCTCCTAGTATCTCAAGGGAACAGATCTTGCAAGTACCCCGTGATGTACCCCCCCCCCCCCTCCGCTTTGGACGGCACATTTCAGACCCGTATGTTACGTCTGGAGCGGCTCTCCAATTCTTCTGCGTGTGCCTGTAGGTCCGTTTGCTGTTCATGGAGCCTGATGATTTCTTGTTGCAGGAGTTCCACCTCCCCACTCCTGGTCTGCTCCATGTTTTCGACTGCCGCTACTCGTTCCCCTATGTGGTCTGTCTCGTCGCAGTTCTTTATAGCCTCCCGCCATATCCTGCCTGAGGGTTTGAATGTCCTCCCTAAGAGTCGCGAATAGGGTCTCCATGAAAGATTTCATCGCAGGAGCCTCTCCCTCGTCCTTGTCTCTGTCCTGCGGTTGGCTCAGTGGCGTCGGTTTGTAGGGGCTTTTCTCCCCTTTGGGCGTCCCTTTGGTTAACATTTCGGGGATGGTACGCCCTCCTCTAGGATTTGTGGAGGACATGTTTGGCGTTCTTCTGTTTTGTAGCTACTCCGCTGTCTGCGAAGACCTTTGGTAGGTCTTTGGAATAGTAGCAGGCCTGGGGAAAAAGCAGTATATATGGCGGCTGCGCGTTGGATTTGTGGATCTGGACCAGCCGTCTTCCTTCATATGTCTGCCGGTAGGTCCGTGTATCTGAATGTTCTTTCTCAACCGTGTGGGTCGCCGGGGGTCCGATTGCCGCTCCCCTGCAGTATCCCTGTCGCGTTGACACGTAGGCCCCGGCTTCAGCGGGGGCGCTCCTTGTCGTTTTGGGGGTCTTGGTGAGGGATGCCCTCCGGACTGACCTGCTGCTTTGACCAATCGTGCGGCCCCCTCTCGTGCGTAGTATCTCGGGCCCTCTGGCCTCCACTGCGCCGCACTATGTCCTTGCGTGGTCTTTCCGGTTTTACTCAGCTCCCCTCGGGCCGCGTTGTCCTAGTGCCTGCCGCCGGGGGCTCGATATGTGCCCCCGAAGCTGGTCCCCTTGTGCTCGGGTCTGTCGGCCTTGGCGCCGCTATTCTTCCTCTTCTTCCGCCCTCCGGCAGTGCTTCCTAGGCCGCCTAGGCCTGTAATCTTGTTTTCGGTCCGCAGTGAGACCGTGGCCTACCTCGCTCCCTCCGGTCACACTCCCCACCACGAGGGCCTCGCCGTCTTGTTGCCTGCTGCCGGGAGCTCGATAGGTGCCCCCCATATCTGTCCGCCTTGCCCTTGGGCCTGTCTTCCATGGTGCTGCTAAATTTCTCCTGCACCCGCCCTTCGATCGTATTTTTATGGCCGCCTAGGCCTCCGCTATCTCCTACAGCTTGCCGCGGTCTCGTGGCCCGGCCCCCAACATCAAGGCCCTGCGGTGTTCTGCTCTGGCTGGATGGGCCCAATCCGCTCCGGGGGCTTGATTGGCCGCCCCCCGAGTTGCCTCCCTCACGCGCTCCGGTGGCCGGCTCCTCACCTCATTTCACCCTGGTCGGCAGCAGGCTGTAGCGGTCGTCTTCGTCCGGGCCCCCGGCATTGCTTCCCGCTGCCAGGCGCCGTCCTCCGCTCCGCCGGTCCTCCGGCCGACTGTTGTCGATCTCCAGCCCTCTTCGTCACTCAGTTCTTTCGGCCAGCCAGGGCCACAGGGCCCCAGCCCGGCACCCGGCAGGCAGCGATGCGGGTCTCCGCCAGCCTTCACCGCCACGCGGGCCAGCCTCGCCTTCTTTTCCTCCGGCAGGGGATGGCGGTGGACGTCTCCCGCGGAGCCGTTTTTCTGCCACCGGCTCTTGCGATCCTGTTCGGGGTCTGAGCTGGATCGCCTCCCGCAGCTTATGGTCGCATGTGGGGGTGGGAAAGTGCGTTGAAACTAAGGCCGTGGGGGTTTGGGACGAGGAGCCTCCGCCGGTTGCGACTGCTCAGGCCGCCATCTTGGCCACGCCGCAACGTGTTTTAAGAGACTGTGAACCTGCTTGAATTAGTGGGAGACCTATTGAAAGTTTTTCTTTGTGGAAATCCTTACCCTATGGATTGCTGCCTCGCAGTTTTTTAAAGTGTAGAGATAGGATGATCCTGGGAGTGAAGTGATCGGTATAAAGATTTGTGCGCTGTGAAATTTGCCCTGAGGATGCCCCCTTTTTGGGGCGAAACGCGTTGGCTGTATTCTACCACTATCAGTGGTCTAAGGAGCTATTAAAGGATCATCTGTTGAAATCATTGAAGAGTCCAGATCGATTGATGTTTTGTGCATTTATGCCTTGAAATATTTGTGTTACCTCTGTGCATTTTGTATTGTTTCATAATTGTTGGGTCCTTTGGCAGTGGACTAAAGAGGTGGGCAACGTAATTCTTGAGTAGATTTACATTTTGTGTATAATGAGGTGGTGCGGCTCTTAAGTATCCCCTACTGCCGTTTTTCTCTTCTTTATAGTTAGAAATCAGCATTTAAAAAACATTAAAAATTCACTAAAAAAAACCCTAGGTTTCAGGGACGTTATAGTTAAAAATTATCATTTAAAAAAACTTTGAAATTCACTGGAAAAAACACAGGTTTCAGGGACGTTATAGTTAAAAATTAGCTTTTAAAAAAAACGTTGAAAATAACTGAAAAAAACATAAGCACTGTGCAATAACAGCAAAAAACCCAGCTGTAGAATATTTTAAAAATAGATTCCGTCATCTCGCCATATCTCTTTAGGCATAACCTTGAATACATATCTGGGTATGCTCTTTCTCTCTCTCCAAAATTGAATCTAACTAAAACTGGATTTTTATTTCAATGCCTCTGTTACCCAACTACATAAGAGGCTATAATCTCCTACACATTGTAGGAGGTTACCCAGTCTGGTCCCTCATACCAGTTCAGTGGGTCCCTCATAGACCAGCATCGCAAACTAACAGACCATGTTGCCAAATTGACAGGATCTACTTATTTTCAACCTCTCTCCATCTGCTCAGGATACTAAAACCTTACTCAGACTTCAGATCATCGGTGCAGGCCCTCGTCTTGTCTCATTTGGAGGGAGGGCATGCAGTCTTGGCAAACATTCTAAATCTACTATGGTGCCTCTAAAATAGGTGTTATATACACCTGCTCGTCTAGTCACAGGAGTCAGAAAATCAGGCCACATAACACCCATTTTAAGACACCTCCATTGCCCCCATAAGCAGAATATTCTTTTAAGTTTCAGTTTTAATAAATGCATGAGAAAAGGGAAGTGTATGCAAATTATAATACTACAGTACTAAACCAAACTTTAAATATAAATGGCCAATATAATTACAGCACCATTAGAATATGAAGTAACGTCAAAGTCCCCAACTCCCGAAGACCTCTATCTAATAAAGGACCCACTGCTGTGGGAACTCCAGTTTGACTGTCTTATGTTACACTATAAAGGTACCTATTAAGGTAGAGGGCTCTTTACAGAAAATACAAAAAGTTATCCCTAATCTGGATTTACTGACTCAAATTGCGTTTGGTTAAGAGTAGTATCTTGACCATTTATTTCATAAAATGCTTGAAAATATTTTTTGTTGGAGCCTTTCTTGGTATATTTGAGTCGATTGATACAGAATGTCTCACTTTCATGTAACTGCGCCTAGTTGAGAAAAACATTGACTCACTGACCTGTAATATGTAATTGATTAGAAATACAAACATACATTCATGATTTTGATGATTGTGGTATGAGATAGAGAGACCTTTTTATGTTCTAATTCAAATGAAAACATTAATTAAAACTACAATCAAACAGAAATATGTCTAGCGTATAAATGTACTAGGTTTGTATTTAATATTTTTAATTTTAGTTGTTGAAAGGAATAACTTAAAGACAAACTTTTTAAAACAAAGAAATTCTTTTAAATAACGGATAGACCAGATTTGGATATTTTTGAACACCCATCTAAGTTCTAGCTGAACAAACGTTATACTCTCATAGGTTTTGTTGCCAATTTTTCTCTACCTATTTGTGTTAAAGTTAGTGAGTCGACATAGCTTATATCAATTTTAATTGAGACAGAACATGCTATTGTGCCAGTATGTAGACCTTGTCTTCTACATTTGTGGGTTTTTGTTTGGCACAGTGCATGATTCTGATGGATAGCTGACGTTTTGGTCTGCTGGCAGATTGTTTACTCGTCATACAGTACCTGTTGCTTGGAAACTGTAAGCCTCTAAGATATTTTGCATCCTCTCCCAGTGAGCACATTTAATCAGCTTATTGTGGTCTCGAACCTACAGAGAAATAAAAAGAACTCCAAGTGAGGCATTTACTAGGTGACTGGGACGTTTTCAGGGCTTTAAATGGAAATGTACTTGTAAATTGTTATTCTGTTTTGTTTATAACAAAGGAAAGGTTTGAGAATTACTACATTGTAACTTTTGTGTATATGTTCTCAGATTTGCAAAAATATAATGGTGTGTTACACTTAGTTTGCTCATGTACAAAGAGCATCATTTTGTCAGAGTCTAATCCCAATGAAATCATCGACTTTCCAAGTAATGAATAATTAGTTAAGATATACTGGGTAATCAGTCACTCAACAATAAAAAAACATTGAAGGTATGTGAAAATCCATTATTTTACATGAAGGGGTCATTGCTGCTTTTTGAAAGAAATAAAAATGTGTTGATTCTGTTTCTAGATTGCCCATATTGGAAATCCGTTGACTACAGTAAAATGGTTAACTGTCCACTGTGACATTTTGCAAAGCCCCTTAAGCATAATTCAAATGATAGTCATGTTTAAATCCATTTATTTCGGATTTCGGTGTTCTCATAGTGCTGAACATGCTTCCATGCAGATATTTTAGATTTAATTTGTTTATACCGAGTGCAATTGGGTTGTGAGTTCATATACCTAGGACAGTTTTTTAGTAGTGTTATAAAACCTTTGAGTAGTACAATGTCTTATGTGTAACCATATTTATTATATGGCTTGCATTATCTCTCTTTGGGTAAGGGTAAAATTAGGGGAAGGTCAGCAGTGAGGGCAAAAGGGTTGTAGCGTGGTACTTAGTTTGAATGACTGAATTATGTTTAACTATGACCCAGCCAACCTCACCAAGAACGCAGCAAAAAATGTCAAACATCGAATTCTTAAGGCTAGCCCAGAAACTCTTGTTTCTTACCCCTGTTTCTGTACTAACAAGGGTAACAAGGTGATCAACAGTATATTCTATACTAGGTAACAAGCTTGCTGGTGCAAAGTGCTCTACTCTAAGCTGCGAATATCAGGTTCTAAAAAAACTCCTCATGGTCTCAAGCTCACAATGTATCCCTCGCCCTTCCTCAAAGCCACCACCACTAACACCCTCTACAATTATGGGATCATTCTAATACAAGCCTCCAATGTCAACCTTGGTAAGTTGGCCTTGATCTACCCCACCCTTAAGAAAATGGTACACAGCAACTCCACTGACCCCTATACAGCCACCACCTCTCCGTTGGGATTATCTAGTTCCCCCCCCCCCCCCCCCCCTTTCAATCGCGAGTCCCTCTCCCTCCCTGAATCCCTCCCCCCTCTGGCAACTTTAGAACCTCCTCACCCTCGGTTTGTCGACGCCAACCCTCCAGATCACCACCTCAGTTATCTGACGATCTTGTGGTCTCATCGCCTCGTCGATTGTCAGACCAACTCTGGGTGACCCTCGTGATAGGTTGATTCCTCAAACTATTTTATCTCGGCGATTAACCGTTAATGCCCTTCTCTCCTCCCCTCTAACTTTGCCCCAACCAGACCTGTGTCTGGGCAACGTTCCCTTTGGATTCTTTTCAAATCAACCCTCTGATCAACGACCTCCCCCACTCTGCGATGGTGCATACCCCACTTTAGAATTGTCCACTAGTACTCTCCGTCACACCACCTAACTATGAGCCTCCCTTCACCATAGTGGACCCCACAGTTTTTCTCCTTGGCCCGCTATCACCCCCAGTCTCTCCTGCACTCTCCTCCTCTTCCTCCTCCGACCAATACTCATTTTTAGAGGCCTTGATGATATATCCCTACAACTGTTAAATCTCTTGGCTGAGTTACATGACGTGAAGACCCTCTCAAAAGATCTTCTCACCAGATCTTCTAACCATGCTCCGTAGTAATAATTGGCCCAGAGTCTCTACAGGACTTAGCCACCACAAAGGGCAGTTTTTAGCCCTCACCATCCCAAAATCTATTCCATTCCAAACTCGCCACCCTGCCCCAGATACCTTAAGCCCGGCTTTGCGGCTCCTGATCCTCTCTTCCTGCTCCCCTTGGTCCAATGCTAGCCTGACCCCTCCGAGGCAAATACACTCCATCCTTCCCAACCCAAACCGAGACCCTTCCTGCAATCTGAGATGCAGCATTCCTGACAAACTTACTAGGGTGAATATCACCCAGACTTCTTCCCCCCCCCCTCGAATCCGCTTCACCTCAAGTGTGTATTACTAAACTGCAGATCAGCCAGTAAACACTCCTCTGATATCTTTGACCTCATCCAACACAACGATTTAAATATCATCATCACCGAAACCTGGCTAAATCCTGCTTCCACTCCTTTTTGACCTCCTAGTACCTCCCACTCACGATATAGTCAGACTTGACAGAAATCTGAAATTGGGTGGTGATCTAGCCTGTATTTATAGGAATACTCTCTCGATCTCTCAGGTGGAGTCCTCTCCCCCCTCCTCCTGCGAATATCTTTGTCTCAGCATGTCTAATAAGAACCTACCAATCTGTAAACTTTACACATTTTATCACCCACCGGGAGATAATCTCCCTTTCGTTGAGCACTTAATGGATATCATCTCTAGCAATGTTGACTCTGCAGTATCACAAATCTTACTAGGGGACTTCAACCTACAGTGACCCAGTGGTTTCCTCCCTCAAATCATTTCTAAATGATCATGATCGGTCACAACATTGTGATCAACCTACTCACACGAAAGGGGAAATCCTTGATATCATCTCCAAGGAACCGACCATCTCCTTAGAATCCATAACTCTTTGTGATTGGTCTGACCATCACAGCATCCTATTCTATATTAACAGGGAGGTGATATTGAAAAAGGATCAACCGCTTAAATAAAAGATTTTGAAACGAGATCTCAGATCAATAAACCATGACAAACTAGCTGCTCAATGTAAATCCGTCCTTTCCTCCCAAGCTGACCTGGTTAAGGTTCAATCTCTCACGGACCACTACAATTCGAGCATCCCCAAGATCATGGACGACATTGCCCCAATCAAGCTAAAAAAATACCTCATAAAAAATCTCCAAACCATGGTGCAACGAAAACTTAAATTCTTAACGTCGCAATCTTAGAGCAGCTGAAAGATCCTGGCGTTCCAATCCGTCTTCGGATCAACAAAAACTTCTGAGAGATGTCAGAGCCCTTTACAACAAACAGATCAAGAAAGCTAAGGTTGACTACTTCAGATTACAACTAGATCAAGCGGCAAATGGCACCAAGAAACTCTTTGAACTGGTCAAACAGCAATCTGTTACCGCGCCAAGCCTCTCTGATTCGAAAGACAACCGACCCTCCAGCGAGGAATTTGACACTTTCTTCACGGAGAAATCACGTCTCATCTCCATTGCCCTCCCGACTAAGAAGGCCCTTTTGTCCCCTTCTTTAGCTGCCTCGCTCCCCGACTTGCCTGAAAAGCGTATCCCGACAGTCGCTGACGCTAAGAACAATGCTTCATGGGGCTCCTTCTCCTCTTTCAGTAAAAAAGACATTGAAAATATTTTCAAGACTATCAACCCGTCTAACCACTTCGGGGAGCCGCTGCCTCCGGCCATCTTAAAAGAGATTAAGAGCGCTCTCATCCCCACCTGGACCAAGATTTTAAACGCCTCTTTATCTCAAGGCTTGATCCCCTATTGCCTGAAAGCAGCTCAGGTTTCACCTATTCAAAAAAACTCAATGCCGACAAATTGGATCTTAATAACTTCCGTCCCATATCCACCCTAGCGAAACTTCTCAAAAAATGTGTCCAAGCCCAGCTCTGTGCTCACATTGAGGATTACCAACTCTTAGACCATCATCAATCTGTTTCCCGAAGGGGTCACAGCACTGAATCGGCCATCGTACACATTTTTGGTGACATCCTAAAAATGCTTGATAAAAACTAATCCTGCCTCATTTTCCACCTTGACCTCTCTTCTGCATTCGATACGGTCTCTCATGGCATTCTCCTATCCATCCTACAAAACAGAATGGGTTTTTCGGATCTGGTGCTCTGCTGGTTCTCATCCTTCCTTCTCCACAGATCTCAAAGATTCAAGGCAAACCTCTCTCTCTCTCTCTCTCTCTCTCTCTCTCTCTCCTTCTCTCTCTCCTCTCTCTCTCTCTCTCTCTCTCTCTCTCTCTCTCTCTCTCCCCTTCTCTCTCTCCTTCTCTCTCTCTCTCTCTCTCTCTCTCTCTCTCTCTCTCTCTCTCTCTCTCTCTCTCTCTCTCTCTCTCTCTCTCTCTCTCTCTCTCTCTCTCTCTCTCTCTCTCTCTCTCTCTCTCTCTCTCTCTCTCTCTCTCTCTCTCTCTCTCTCTCTCTCTCTCTCCTCCCCAGTACTTATGGGGGTCCCCCAATGATCAGCCCTTTCTCCTATCCTCTTCAACCTTTTCTTGGAACCTCTTATCAACCTACTTAACTCTATGAATATTCTCTTCCACATGTATGCAGACGACACACAACTCTATTTGAAAATTTCATCTCCGGACAACAACATCTCACTAAATTCTATCCTCACGTCGACCCAAAATTGGTTAACTGAGAACCATCTCCTGCTCAATGCTTCCAAAACTGACTTCTTGCTCATCTCCCTGCCGAACCACACTCCCAAGATCGATCTGTGGTTGCCTCACCTCCCGACTCTCAACTGCACTCAGATCATCATAGACTCAGCCAAATTGCTTGGAGTCACAGTGGACAAGCACCTGAGTATGAAGGCTCAAATCAGCAACGTTTGTAAGGGAAAAAACCACCTGATGATGACACTCAGAATGATCAACCCTTCTTGCCACAAAAGGATTTCAAGCAGGTGATACAAGCACTTGTCTTCTCAAGGTTATACTATGGCAGTGCAACTCTCTGTGGCCTTCCTAAATAGGCCTTGGCTCCACTTAGGGCCTCGCTGAACTCTGCAGCAAGGCTGATAACAGGCTCCACACGAAATGAGCACATCTCCCCAGTCCTTAAATCTCTCAACTGGTTACCCTTTGAACACGAATCCAGCTAAAGATTGCAATCTTGACGCACAAAGCCCTGCACTACAAAACTCCCACTTAACTAGCGCAATAACTTGAATTATCTTGCGGAGTGAGGGCTTCCTACAGCGCCTCTACTCTCCTCCTGAAACCTATCATCCTTAGCAAAAAGAGAACTTGTCACTGAGTCTTCTCTGGTGCTGCCCCTAAAATATGGAATTCTCTTCCTCCGGATGTACGCAGACTCGCCTCGACGATGGCTTTCAAACTGGAAGCCAAAAGATTCTAAATGAGCAAATTCCTACCATAAGGGTTGTGGTACTCATAAGGTGGCTATATCTTGGTTCCTAGCTCCATAGTACAACTAACAGTCACGGACCAGAACGTCTGCTTAACACCTAGGCTGCTAGTGGTTTTCCCCTCCTGTGCTGATGAATGCAGGAAGCCATTGTTCATGACGAGCTCAGCTCGTCATAAGCACACGACCAGTGTACTGCGTGACGAGCTGAGCTCGTCATAAGCATCGAAGGCGTTAATATTGTACCATTGTAATGTGTACCATTGATTACTGTTTATCATTTTTTTCTCCTTTCCACCATTGCTGTGTATATTTAATTTTGTCCTCTCCACCAACTTATTGTAAAGCACTCTGATATCCTTCGGGATCTTGTTTGCTCTATATAAAACTTTATAAATAAAATGAGGTTTTGTTGTTAGGTTTTCCTAGGTTCTCCCTCAACTCAGGCTCAAATACATGCGGTTGTTCATTATTGACCAACCCCTGCCTATCTGTCCTTAGCTGTCTGTGTGTATATTCACTGAAAAAACCATAAGTTTCACACATGTTATAGTTAGCTGGACATTTCACTCATACAAAATCATTGAAATTCCCCCGTTATAGTTAGTTCAGCTAACTATAACTTGCTCGCCCGCAATGCACTGCTGATGACGTCCCATATTACATCACTCATATCATGGTTAGCGACATCACTGATGACATCACTGATGACATCATCCTTTTGAAAGAGTGGCAGACCTCCTCTCAGCGTAATATAACCTTTGATACACACATTCAAAAATAGAAACTAAAAATATCAAAGCAATGAAGATACCAATACCAGTTACAAAAACCTATTAATTAATTCCTAAATCTACATACACATCCACTCATTCACCAACAATTCTATATAGTCACTCATACATGTACTCACTCATCATATGTACTCATACACCTATACATCCTGTTACACACTGGTACTCATCCATAGTTACTCACACACATGCAAATAAACTATCAAACATCCATTTACTTGCATATACAGCTATACACACACCACTACACTTACTTCTACAGAAACGTACACATACTTACTCTCTTAAACAATCACTTATAGAAACACATACTTATTTATACAGGAACTCTTCCAATCTCTCACTCTCACATATACTCACTTATATACATCAATACTCACATATACTAGTTTAAAACATATTTACTTACTAATAAAGACACTATTGACAGTCATTCACTCATTAACACACCCATAAACACACTCATCCACCCATACAGTCCTGCACACATGCGGTCTTCAAAAAACATACAGTGAGTCACTCATTCATGCATCTATACGCTAAGTAATATCCCCCACCGAACCATACAGACACTCATATTGATACTCAAAAAACAAACTAATAACCCATATACACACTCGTGTAGCTACTCACCAACTCAAGCAGCCACCTATCCACAAAGTGAGACACTGATACAGATAATTAAATATTTAAACATTACTCGTTAATACATGTATTCACTAAGATACAAAGAATAAGTCAGTTATACAATCAATTTTTACAAAAAAACCCATCTATTTAGACACTTATTTACCCATTTATTCTTCCGTCGACCTTTAGATATACATATATAAAAAATATTTATTTTTAAGAAAGACACACATTCACTGGATGATGTCATCAGTGATGTCACTGACCATGTCATGAGTGATGTAATATGTGACGTCATCAGCAGTGCATTGCGGGCGCGCAAGTTATAGTTAGCTGAACTAACTATAACAGGGGAGTTTCAATGGTTTTGTATGGGTGAAATGTCGAGCTAACTATAACGTGTGAAACCTATGTTTTTTTCAGTGAATATATACTACAGAGTTCGTGACATTAATTGTATAACCATATGAGCATATATGTTTACTATTGCGATAATTTGCACAGCAATTAATGGTTTACAAATATTGCGTATTTTGCACATCAGCAATTAGCACTTTAATGCGAAATTTTGCACATTTATGTAAACAGCTTATTTTGCACATACTCCACTTTGCGATACTTTGTACACTCTCTGCTAGTATTGAGATGGTTTATGGATAATATACATGTGGTAACTAATTTATCGAATTTCCATTATTACCACGCATATCAATCTGTCTGTAAAAATAATGATGATGTTTTTATATTCGTTTTAGATGGTCATCGCATTTATGCAGATATTTATGATATTTTTTAATCATTTTAACAGGCTAGAGACCTGTGTGTAAAGTTTCATTCACAGTCATGAATTTTGAGAAAAAAACAGAGGGTCTGATAATGTTAAAAACAGACTGCCATGTCCAAAACTTGTAATGTGTCCTCTATTTCCATTATCACGTGGGTTGTTTGAAAAAATGTCAAGAAAAAAACGTGAAAAAAAAATGTATTTAAGTTGTGGAGACAGCATTTTCTGACGATCTGTGAGCAAGGGCAGATGCCCGAAACGCGTCCGATCTAGTGGTTCTACTGCAATAAAATTGTGTGCCGAACAACACGTTGGATTTGCGTGGTCTATTCATTCGCGACAGCGGAGATGTCTAAGACTGCATTTGGTTGTATTTAGTTTCGGAAGGTGGTTGCTTCCAAGGCGAATCCACTCTTCACAAGTTGGCTGCAGCTTTTCAACCAGGACTGCTCTTTTTTCTTCTAAGGAAATTATCTGGCAGCAGCCCCCGCTTTGAAATGGATTAATATACGAACGAAGAGAGAAGTCTGCGGTAACGTGGTGTTACAGGTCGGCGTTCAACGCGAATATCTCTCTGTGGTGAGTGATCCATCAATTAACAGCGGTGGGGAGGAGTATAAGGCACAAGCGGGAAGACTCTGGAAACCTAGTTTGTTCAAGTCTAAACCGCGTTTATTTCAAACACATTGTAGAACACACTACAACCATGTCAGCGGAAACTCTACGGGATAGAGAGGCGGCGGCGGATGCACTCTATTCAAATCTCCCAAAGGTGGTCTCTAAAACTGGAACTAACAAAACCACACCAAGTGATAAAGATAACACCAATGCAGGCAAAATACGGGCTGTATTAAACCGCCTTGAAAAATCGACAAGAGGTAACAAAATGGTGGGAACATAAATCGCTCACCAAATACATTGAGGAAGGACGTGTACCACGAGACCTTCGAATACTCCTGGCGCTGAGCTATGAGAATCCGAATCCGGAAATGTTAAAGGAATGGGGCCAAACTATTCTGGAATCATCTGCCAAATTATTTCGGATTCTTGTGAAATATGCAGCCATCGACAGGGATGCTCTCATGAAAGAAATCGACGAAATCAATGAGTTTTTGAATAAGTTTGAGCCCAATGATCTCATTGCCAAAACCCGAAAAGAAATACAAGAAAGGCTCTCACTACAAGAAGAAAAAATCAAAGCACGAAAAATATTTAAATCCGCCCGCGACAAAGAGGACTATGCTCAGGGGCGAATCTTCACGTTTGCGCGCAAGTTTGAAAAATCAAAATTTGCCCAACAAAATCAGCAAACAAATGTATTCAAACAAGTGGGAGCCTCAACATCGACAAATACAGGTACGACATTGGAGGCCAGTGACAATGAATCACTAACCAGTGGCCCATCGTCTGATGACGGTGAACCTGTGGCAATGGGAGCAACCTCAAGAATACTCGATCTAGGGGAAGAGGTCTATTTTTTTGTGTCACAACCATAACAAAATGAATATTGAATTGACTACATGGTGTCTTAATAATAATTTTTTTATTTGGCAGTAATATTTACTTACAGAGACGTGGTGTTGCAATGGGGGCCTGCTTCTCCCCTAGCTACGCGTGTCTTCACGTAGGCTGGTGGGAGGAGCAGGTACTTAAGCGTACCTATGGGCCCATTTTAGAGAAACATGTGATACATTGGATGCGCTATTTTGACGATGTTTTTATTTTGTGGAAAGGTGATGAAGACAGTGCTAATGCTTTTACCAGGTCCATTAACATCAACCAAGAGAATCTTAAATTCACTTCTGCTATTAACAAACTTGAGGCAGAATTTCTTGATGTTAAGGTTTTTGTTCATGATAGACACCTCGCCACCAAATTGCACAGGAAAAGCACTGCTGGCAAGAGCATTTTGCATGCCAGTGTGCTCACCCCAGTCATGTTATCAACAACATTCCCTTTGGAGAGTTTCTTAGGCTTAAACGCATTTGCAGCACAGATGAAGACCTAGCCGTGTGCACTAATGAGGCCTTGGACAGATTTAGACAAAGGGGTTATTAGGAATCCATCCTAAAACAAGCCGTCCCAAAAACCAATGCCAGAACCCGTGAATCACTCTTGGTCCCAGAAGATAACACTATTTTGGATTCTGTGCCCAACACTGATGACTCAACTCCAAGATTGTTTATGACTTTCAATAGACAGGAGAGAAAGAGCAGGTCTATTATTAAACAAAGATAGTCTATACTTAAAACAGATCTGGTTCTGTCACCAAGATTGCCAGATGGCCCAACCATAACTTTTCGAAAGGGACCCTGTTTAAGGACTCAAATCAGTAGGGAATTTCCTGAGCTTGGCAAGAAAGATTAGTGGTTGACATCCCGGCCAGGATTCACACATTGCTCCAGTTGCAGAGCTTGCAAGTTTGGGGTGAACACCACCAAATATTCTACCCCATTCAACCCTGCTATGAATAACATCAAGGGTTCATATAATTGCAAGACAGAATTTGCGGTCTATGTCCTGACATGTACCCGTGGCCTCAGATATGTTGGCAGCACGAGGCTACAGGTACATGTCAGGATTCTCCAGCATTTGCGTGCAGTCGTCAATAATGATGGTGCGTATCCCGTGGCTAGGCACTTCAAAGCCATTCACAACAATTTACAGTGCCTTAGCTACTATGTCATTGCTTCAGTACCTAAACCACGCAGGGGCGGTGACAGAGACAAAATGCTTAGGAGACTTGAATCACAGTTAATTTTAGAACTGGACAGCAGGTTCCCTAATGGTTTAAACACCACCGAAGATCTCCATGTCTTTCTATAATTTTGTCCACTCTACAGGGACTTTTGATATGAGTTTCCCGTCTGTTCGTCTTCCTTACCCATGAGTTTCCGATAGTAAGATTTCCTTTTTCTCCAATTATTATGAAAATGATTATTGTTCATTTATTTTTTCTTGTTTCTTTTGGTAGTAGCTATCTATTTTGGCACTTTATATTGAGGACATAGACTCCAGGTCTTGAACAGAGTTTTTTCCTTCTTTGCAGACCAAACCTCATTTGCTCTCTCTCTATCAATTTTTTGAGTTTCTCACCCACCACTTATTCTTTTTTCAGGTTTAGCATGATTAGGGTTTCTAGATTGTTTTCCCCTGTTCAATTGGTCTAATCTATCTGTATTTCATGCTTTTTCACTTTTTGATGACCGTCTTTTATAACTTTGCATTTATGCAGAAAGACTACAGAGATCGTGACATTAATTGTATAACCATATGAGTATATATGTTTACTATTGCGATAATTTGCACAGCAATAAATTGTTTACAAAAAATGCGTATTTTGCACATCAGCAATTAGCACTTTAATACGAAGTTTTGCACATTTATGTAAACAGCTTATTTCGCACATACTCAACTTTGCGATACTTTGTACACACTCTGCTAGTATTGAGATGGTTTATGGATAATATACATGTGGTAACTAATTTATCGAATTTCCTTTATTACCACGCATCTCAATCCGTCTGTAAAAACTATGATGATGTTTTTATATTAGTTTTAGATGGGCATCGCATTTATGCAGATATTTATGATCTTTTTTAATCATTTTAACAGGCTAGAAACCTGTGTGTAAAGTTTCATTCACAGTCATGAATTTTGAGAAAAAAAAGAGAAAAAATCGGAGTGTCTGATAATGTTAAAAACAGACTGCCATGTCTAAAACTTGTAATGGGTCCTCTATTTCCATTAATGAATGAATGAATGAGTGAATGAAAAGGCTTTATTCGATTTCAAAATACATAAAATCATAAAAGCAACAAGTTCATTTACAAAACATATATCCCAGACATTTACAATCATAAGAATAAATACATGTGTTTTTAAAAGTGAATTAAGCTTTTCCTTTTTTTTAAAATGCTTTTTAAAAAGCCCATCATTACGGCCACACAGTATACGTCATTTAAAGATAATAAAAACAAGAGTGCCGGACGGCATTGACGCCATGTGCCATGTTTTTTAAAAGTGGTTTGATCCGCCTAGACCTTTCTACATCATAAAATTTACAAAAACAAATCACGTGCAGTGTGAATTGATTGGACAGATTATCACACGGGCACTTACAAAGGATTCTGCCCCAATCATTCGGATTTGGAAATGTAATTAAGCGAAAAAAGACATCAAACCTAAATCTTGTCAATAAATAACGATCAAAGCCCTCCAGACACCAAGTTAGATAAGGCTGAATAGAATAAGAGACTAGGGTAAGTTGATGCATTACAGTTTTTTTTAATTAATTCTATTCCTAGTCTGAGAGCTTCTAGGTGATACCAGCACAACAGCTTCAAGTCCTTCCTTGATATAGTACACATAGAATCAGGGTGATAGAAAAACTCAGGTCTTCCTAGATCCATAGTAAATTTACAGATATAGGACAGCCAGGGTAAGCTTGTTGGCCTTGTCAAAACCCATACAGTCAGTAATAATGTCTCTGTTAAGCGTAAGATCGGGTGATGTCCAAACTCTGTGCCAGAGCAATAGGGGTTGCATACTGATGAGGTCGCTCACATATCTGATGCCCAACTCTGAGTTTCAATTAAATACTGGTGAACTTTAGGGGGTGGCCAGAATGAATCTTAAAAAAGAGTTTTCTACCTTTTGGATATGGGTAGAATCGGAAATTCCCCGCACACCTGCCCCATAAATGGCTGTACTAATGCACTTGGCCTGATAGATTTTTACCAGGATTAAGGGAGGTCTTTTTCCCATCCTTTTAGAGAAACACATAAGTGCTGCCGTAGCTCTTTTAAACCTCATTGTCCTGTTTCGAATGGCAGGCCCCTAGGACCCAGTTTCTTCTAAAACAATGCCCAGGTAGGAGAAAGTTTTAGTTGAATCAATTTTTTCCTTCCCAGCAAATAATCGACACTCTATATTCTTGTGTCTACCACAGGTTATAACAAAAGTTTTGGTTACATTGAGTTTCAGACCCCTGATATCCATACAATTTAAATATGTGTCCAATGCCGTTTGTAAGCCTCTTTGTGTGCGTGCCATAATCACGGCATCATACGCGTACAAGAGAGACACAATTTGTTTGTGATTAACCTGCGGGGAATCACGAACTTCAGCCACCAATTCTTTTTCCAGGTCGTTAGTGTATAAATTAAAAAGAAAAGGGGCGGGTACACATCCTTGCCTTACTCCCCGCATTACATTAAATGACTTGGTACATTCACCGTTAGTGCCGTATCTCACTTTCGCCCTGGCTCCAGCATAAAGTTGCCTCAGGAAGGAAATTAACACCTCATCCACCTTCAAATCCTTTCAAATCTGCCATAATCGGCTGTGGATAACACAATCAAATGCAGCGCTTAGATCAACAAACACTGCATAGAGTTTGCCATCCTTAGCCTGTGTATATTTCCCTAAAAGCATCGAAAAATGTAAGACCTGTTCTCTAGTACCCCGTCCCTCCCTGAATCCGGATTATACAGGGGATAAGATATTAACATCTTCTGCCCATTGTTGCAGGCGGTTCAGAATTACCCTCCCTGTAACTTTCATAAAAGAATCCAGGAGGGATATAGGACGATAACGAGAGGGATTTTCCCGGTCCCCTTTTTAAAATATCATGATGATTATTGAGTCAGACCAAGTGTTAATAAAACCGAAATCTCAGCTAGCCTGAAGGACGCGAATGAGTAACGAGGACCATAACTTAGTCAAGTATTTAATTTAATCTATAGGAACGCCGTCCGCTCCCGGGGCTTTATTTCCCTTACTCTGTATAATGGCCTCTGAAATTTCCTTAACTGTTATTGATAAATCGATTGGGACAAATTTTTCCTGATACCCATGATTTTTTGTCCCCATGTCTGCAATTTTATTTGCCCCACCTGGATTATAGACTTCTGCAAAGAAGTCTATCCAGGAATCTTCAGTTTTCGCCACTACCATTCTCGCCATGTCCCCCGTGCTTAAGAACGGTGCCTTGACAGCTTCCCAGAAAGAGGAACTATCCCTTTTCAGCGAGGCCTCATAAAAATTTACCCACGCAACATTTTTAATTTTACTTTTGCAGGACTTTCTTGCTAAGTTATACTCATGCCTACATTTTTTTATTTCGTCCTGATTTCTCGGGTTTTTATGCAGGGCCCTCTTTAGTTGTGCATGGGTCTTCGTACAGGTTGTATCAAACCACCCATTTTTACAAGGTTTCTTGCCTCTATTATGGTGCTGTAAATTGGATTGAATATTCCTAGTAATATCAGCAAAAGAGTCTAGAACTTCTGAATGTGAAACCTCCTCCTGCAGACATTTGGTAATAGATGTTAGGGCTTGCTTTATTATTTTTATATTAGTGACCTCCGGATTACTCTGTGACCATCTAAGAGCATATCCATTTAGTCTATTCAATGTGCAGTTAATGGTCCAGGCCAACCTTTCTACCAGTGTACATTCTTTAGCTTTAGGGAGTTGAATACAAACGCTAAGTGGGAGGTGATCACTTATTCCTATCATGTGGGTTACAAAGTCAGTTAGCCAGGTTGCATGGGAATTTGAGATCGTAATAAAATCAATCAGCGTGCTGTGCCCTCTCCCCACATAGGTTGGGCTAATCTCAACTGTAGGTGTGCATAGCATGTTAACAAAGCCCATATTATATGAGGCCATCCTCTCGTTAAAAGAATCGCCCCCGTTATTATGAGAAAAATGAGGTTGGTGCTCGAAGTTGTCTGCCTCTCGATCTCCACATCCGCTCTGAAACTGTTTGCAAAGATTGTGGTTAAAATCACCTCCCCTGATAAGGATGGAATCCCTCCCTAGTTTATCCATCGAAATCCTTACTTCCTTATTAAGGGTGTTTACCATATCACTTACTAAACCCTTTTCTATGTTGTTGTATATGTTAATAACGATTATCTCAACCTTAGGGGACACCTGTATTACAATAATTTGATAATTGCAACACAACCTCACCATTTTCAGCGTTACTACCCCCAATAGGTTTGTTACGTAAACACTGAGCCCCCCTTTGCTCCTCCCGTGATTAGATGGACCTGCTGGTACATGATAAGTTTTAAAACCGTCAATAAAAATTTCATCGCGAGACCAGGTCTCTTGCAGGCATAATATATCTACGTCTTTAAAAAAATCTGCCCAAATTGGATTATTTATTTGGAGCGAAGCCCCGCAATGTTCCAAAAAGTAACACTCAGACCTTTCATAGCATGTACCCCTGACGGAACATATGGGGTGATCCGCTTCTGCTGGTTACCTTGACTGGCTACCACTGTGTATTCTATGACAGTTGCGGTACCCTCCGTAGAGATATCCCCAACCTCACTGGTTGGTCGTCAATCAACTCCTTCCAATCCACTCCAGGGTGAGAAACGATTTATACATTCGACAGCTGGAGCGTAGCCCTCATTTCCCCTCCATATCTGAGTTGGGTAGTTCTTTCTGGGAAATTCCCAGCCCTGCCATATTTGTTGGTGTGGTGTCCTTCTTTGACCCCAGCCAGTTTCTCTACTTGGTTTGGGTCTATTCAGGTCCCTGTAAAAATAATCGAGAGGGAGAATCTTAATACCTTTTCTCCGTGACCCGACATTAAATAATGCCTCGCTAAGTATTCTTCTTTCTGGATCAGGACTGTTAAAATTTATTGTAACACAGTCCCCTGTTTTATTCTTTCTTGTCCTGCCTATCCAGGCCACTCTGCGGGCCATAATGATGTCTTGCCATATCTTTTTGCCCTCTGATGTATTGTTTGCGATCCAGTGGGCCACCATGTTTTTGAGTTGGCCATAATTCTTCCTTGATCCTTTATCCAATACAGGGACATTTCCAAGCACCAATACTAGCGGTAAAGACTCGGGCGGGAGGTTAATTACGGGCAAGGGGACCCGATCGTCCAATTGGACTTGCACTGTCTCCCCCCCCCCCTTATTCTCACTTAATTTCGGTGATGTTGTAATTAAAGTGCTTTTTTCTATGGGTTTATTTTCTGGTGGTTTCTGTGCTTGGCCAGTATTGTTACGGTCTTTACAGACGGCCTTTGGCGCTATGTTGGTAACTAGAGGAGCTTTAGATTCTAAAGTGGTTGTGTGCTCTTTCTCACTATCCTTGTTGGGCTCGGGTGTTACTAAAATGTCCAGCTTTCGTGCATTCTCAAGTGCTACTTCACTCAGGGCATCCAGCTTCCCATTGATAACCCTTAATCTTTCAATCCGAGGGAAAGTAAAAGATCTTAAGTGTATCATGTTAGGAAAAGACATTTCTACCTCTTCCTCTTTCCCCCCCAGGGTTTGTACACTGCTATGAGACTGTGGGACTGGAGTGCCTGATCATTTCGGGCCTTTAAAATGCTTATTAGATGAATGAATGAATTACATGATAACTTTGATATTTTCGGTTTCCTACCCAAATGGCGACCCCCACCCCTCTTCCTTTTGCCTGCTTGCTTAGGGCATAAAGGTGCTTTAATTAGTACATCTGAGGGCTGTAAACTTTTCCTGGTCACTATCGGATGAAAGCCCTCTGACGATGCACTGCTACATGACGAAATGTTCAAAGATGGTGCAGCGTCACCCCATGCTGCAGAGTTGTCCTTAAAAACATGCCTTTCCAGGTCGATGGGGCTATGTGTGAGTAAGGTTCTTGATTCAGCGTGGTTCTGTGAAACAGCGTTTTTTAGTTCACCTAGCGAAGAACGTTTGGCACCGAAAAGCTCCTGTGATAAGCGTTTTTCAGTTAATGCAATTTATCTGCCCACAACCCCGGCCGCTCTAATGAAGAAATCGTCCAAGGTTCCTGTTTATCTTCCCCCAGAGGCAGTAGTAGTAGGGCAGCGTTTCCCCTCCTTTCCGGGATTTAAGGCTATTCTCCGTTATTTACAGAAATGTTGATGAATTAAATGGTCTTACCACAGGGAAAGAAAACTTTAGGGAGCTGGCCCAGCCCAGCCTAGTCCGGCCCTGGATGGCCGTAGACGGCCCGCCCTCTGCCCGGGCTCAGCCCGGCGATCGCCCGCACGCGTCCCGCGACGCGGGACGGGCGCAAGATCTTTAAGCGCCGCCGGGTGCGGAAGTGCGGCTGGTGGGCGGGTCGGTCCCGCAGGGTTCTCTGGGCAATGTGGTCCCCCCGCTCTGCTGCTGCTATGATGGTGGGTCGTGGCGGCGGGGGGGACCGTCTGGAAATGTCGCCCTCGGTGTGCAGGACTCTGCGGGATCATAAAACAAGTTTTCCTCAGGTAGTCAAAGGAAAGCGCTTCAGCGCCCCCACATATTTGTAAGCACTATACAAATGCTACAGTGCAATGCTGGTAGCCCAACCGTCCCATTGTCAGCAGCTGTCGACACGTCTCGATTGTCAGTCAGTGTGACAGCCACTAACTAATCCCTTGAGGAAACGTTGATGCGGAGAGCACCCATTATCACGTGGGTTGTTTGAAAAAATGTCAAGAAAAAAACAGTGAAGAAAAAAATGTATTTAAGTTGTGGAGACAGCATTTTCTGACGATCTGTGAGCAAGGGTGGATGCCCGAAACGCGTCGGATCTAGTGGTTCTACTGCAATAAAATTGTGTGCCGAACAACACGTTGGATTTGCGCGGTCTATTCATTCGTGACGGCGGAGATGTCCAAGACTGCATTTGGAGATATATATATATACCACGTGACTCCTCTCGATGTTTCCAGCGCCTGCTCAGTACATCAGCAAACAGAAGGGAGACGGACCACGTCACTTCAGCATATCTTTTTATTTCGGTACACAGAAAGCAGCTACGCGTTTCTGGCAAGGTACGCCCTATATATATATATGAGACACGTGAACAAGGGCTTACAGGCTTGAAACGCTTTGTGTTTGGGTCACCTGCAAATAAAAACATCTTGCCCACTTGAAATACCTCAGCGGTCTGTGTCTCTTTCCTCGCCTGTCTGCCGCGGCGGAAATCAGAAAGTGGTTCGAGTTTCCAGGGGATGGATGGATGGATGGATGTATATATGTGTATATATATGTATATATATATATATCTATCCATCCATCCATATCATGTCCGGGAGCTTTCAGGCTTCCCCCTGCCCTGACATTGCCCAGCAGCCCGTGCTGCTGCCTGGCCCGACCCTCGCGTGGCCTGAGTCAATCCCCTTCCCCGTTCTCGCCTGCCCCGACATTGCCTTTTGTAACTCCCCGTTCCCTGTCTGCCCCGATACCCGCCTGCTTACCTCAGCCGCCGCTCCTGAGTTGACAGCTCCTCGCCGCTCTGCTCCTCACCGCTTGTCCGCCGCCGCTCCTCCCCCGCGCCATGTCCGCCTCTCCGCTGGTCTCGCACCGCCGCTGGCCTGTCCGCTGCTGTTCACGTGACCGCTCCTCCCCCGCGCCATGTCCGGAGCTCCTCTGACGCCGCTCCTCGACGTGAGCACGCACATCGCGGCCGGCGCTACTTTGGGGGGGGGACTACTTTATTTTTAATATACATTTTTTAAATAATGTTTATTTTTAAAGTTTATATAGCCTATAACCATATACACACCCTGCCGATTTCTACGGTGTATCGGGTGTGTAGATTGGCGCAGTGGTTCCGGAGTTTACCCGCCTCAAAGCCTGAAACTTTCTCCTTTATTATAGTAGTATAGATTATATGAATTACCAGAAAATCGCTGCACACACCTTGATATTTGTTGCAGTTTCTTTATTTCAAAACGTGACAAACACCCTACGCGTTTCGAACCGTAGTTCCTGTTCACGGTAGCTTGCATGTGTGGTCCCTTCATTATTTCTATACATTTCGGCCTCTAAGCACGCCCCTGATTGTTTGAGGCATGCTGGGACATGTTGTTTTAGTTAAAGTTTTATTCCATAGCGTTTGTATCGATGTCGCGGGTTTTTGCAGCATTGAGGCACTGTTTGACGTTACTGCACGAAAAGCGTGTCCCCAGTTTGCTAGGACAATAGCGCTTAGTGACGCTCGTGATTACACGTGCGTGTATAATCAACTCTCTCTTTACCTGAGGGTTGATTGCAATGCGTAACTGTATGGACTGACTTCCACTGGGCAATAATGGGCTGAGTGCCCTACGTCCCCAATGCTTGCAGCTGCTCACGACATCTACTTTTTTACATAGAATATTGGCAAAACTTGATTAGCAAAAAATAATAATGTGTAACTCAGTTGTCGTAACTGTGATTAGCAACAAATAACATAATGTACAAGTGGTGAGAGGTATTGTTCATGAGAGTGCATCATGTTGAAAAGGATTATGTAATGCTTGGTGCAATTTAGTCTGTAGCATAGTTCTCATAGGTGGACATAAAGTTCTTCATCGCCGTTGAGGCCAGCAGGCTGTTTCGTTTTGAACCTCATGATTAATTTGGACTCTAGCCGTCTTAATTTTTGAATGCGATTGCCTCCTCTTTCATGCTGTGGTACACTTGCGAGTCCGAAGTACCTCACATCCAGCCACGTTTTGTTTTCATGATTTGCCAGATGTTTCGCAATGGCGTAGGAGTAGTCGCTGTTCTGGATGGCTCGAATATGTTGAAGTATACGTGTTTTAATAGAACATGTTGTGCTTCCAATGTAGGATTTGCCACAATAACATTGGATCATATAGACAACAAATGACGAGTCACAATTGATATTGGTTCTAATTGCAAAGTTCTTGCCAGCCGCATCTTTTAAATTTTTGATGTTACGTCCTATCTTGCACGCTTTGCAGATTGCACATTTATTGAATCCTTGTTTCCTGATGTCAAGCCAAGATTCTGGTTTTTTCATTTCGAAATGACTTTGAGTTAACTGGTCCGCAAGATTGGGTGCCCTCCTGTAGGAGACTAGGGGATGGTCTCCTATTGTTGTTCCAATGTCTGGGTCTTTGCGTAGTACGTGCCAGTACTTCATCATAGCTTTTTGTATCCTGTAGCTTTCTTTACTGAAAGTCATTATCATCCTGGGTTGATCAGATGTTTTTTTAGCTTCAACTTCTTGTGTGGCAACAATGCTTTTTTTGTTAACGAGGGTGTCTTCTCTTGATTTGCATCTTGCTTTTGTTTCACATGCATTAAGATCTGTTGTTTTATAGCCTCTCTCTTTGAAGCGTTCTTTTGTTTCCTTAAACTTCATTTCCATTTCTTTTTCCTCAGAGCCATTCCTTTTCATCCGCAAGAGCTCACCATAGGGGATGCTCTTTTTCAGTTTTTGTGGGTGAAAGCTCAAACCGCGAAGAATACTGTTGGTTGCTGTTTCTTTTCTATGGACGGTTGTTTGAATCTTTCCACCTGCTATGTACACCTTTTGTATCTAGGAATACAATTTCTTTTGCACTGATGGTGTATGTAAACTTTAACCCCACTGAATTTTGGTTGAGGATGTTGAAGAATGTGAGGAATTCTGCCTCGGTACCCTTCCACAAGAGGAACAAATCGTCTATAAAACGTAGCCAAAGGGCTACCTTGGCCATGTGATGGTAGTTTTCCTCTCTCCAAGCCACGCCCTTCTCCCACCACCCCATGGTGAGATTCGCGTAGCTTGGAGAGAAAGAAACTCCCATAGCTGTGCCACAGCATTGTTTATAGATGGTTTTGTTGAAGAGAAAAATATTATTAAACAGACACAATGTGATCATTTCCATGATCATTTTTGAATGTTCTCTCTGGGTGATTGGTTGTTGGTCCAAAAAGTATTTGATCGCTGTTAGTCCAATATCATGGTTTATAGATGTGTACAACGATACCACATCGATGGTCACTAGCAAGTAGTCTGTCTGCCATTCTGTTTCCATTAAGGTACGAAGGAAATCGCCCGTGTCTTTTATGTAGGAGCTTAATGCTGGAACTAATGGAGCTATAAAATAGTCCACATAGCTGGATACGTTTTCATAGAGGCCACCACAACTGGAGATTATGGGCATGCCAGGAGGCTTGTTGAGGGTCTTGTGTACTTTTGGTAAAAAGTAAATTGTCGGGGTGATTGGATTTTCGACCATTAGGAATTTCCTTTCCGTGTCGGTGATTAAGCCTTTTTCGTGCCAGCCATTCAACTTGGTTTCAAGTTCCTGTTTAATCATTTCAGTTGGATTTTTGGTTAATGCTGTATAGTTGTGAGTGTTTTTCAGTTGTCGCATAGCTTCTTCTACATATAGTTCTTTTTCCATGATTACAATATTCCCGCCCTTGTCCGCAGGTTTTATTTCTATTTGGACGTTGTTTTTTAGGCTAGATATTGCTTGGCGTTCGCCTTTGGTTAGGTTTTCTTTTCTTTTTTTGTTGTAGTTCTTGGGCATTTCTTCGATCTCGTTTGTAACCAGTTCATAAAAGGTGTCAATTTTGTTGCCTGGATAGAGGATCGGACAAAATTTAGATTTCGGTTTGAAATCAGTTGGTTGTCGTTTATTAGATGTAATGTTCATTTCATCCAATACTTGGGTGTCTGTGATTTCAGTTTGATCAATTTCATTTGCCAATTCATAGGCAACTCTTAACTGTGGAACTTCCGAGGTACGATATTCTGAGTTCGTGTTTGATGCGGTGTTATCTTCTTGCACTTTGGTCTTACTGGTAGGTTTCTTGGCAAAGAATTTATTTTAATTTTAGTTTTCTTGTGTATTTATAGAGGTCTATTTTGGTTTCAGTCGTATCATGGTGGGTTTCAGGACAAAAGGAAAGCCCCTTACTAAATAAGGGGCTTTCCTTTTGTCCTGAAACCCACCATGATACGACTGAAACCAAAATAGACCTCTATAAATACATATCACTGACCATGTCATGAGTGATGTAATATGTGACGTCATCATCAGTGCATTGCAGGCGCGCAAGTTATAGTGAGTCCAACTAACTATAACGTGGAATTCCATTGGTTTTATGTCAGTAAAATTTCCAGCTAACTAGAACTGGTGTGAAACCTATGGTTTTTTCAGTGTATTTAATAGGTTTTTTAAATGCTAATTCCTAACTATAACTGGTGTGAAACCTAGGGTTTTTTCAGTGAATTTCTAAGGTTTTTTAAATGCTAATTCCTAACTATAACTGGTGTGAAACCTATGGTTTTTTCAGTGAATTTCTAAAGTTTTTTAAATGCTAATTCCTAACTAAAAGTCTCACTTTATAAGTAAGACTGTTAGCGCTCTAGTTGTTCTTTAGGACACTCTGGTTCATTCTGTCTTTGGGCTATAGTTAGGCTACATCTGGCTGATATTTGGGCTACATTTGGGCTACATTTGTTTTTTTTTGTCTCTGGTGGCCATCTTTGGGCTACATTTGAGCTCTAACATATATGTAGCCCAATGTAGCCCAATATATATTTTTTCAAAGTTAATGTTCGTAAAAACCACTTGAGCATATATCTTGAGACATAGCAAAGGCACATCGGGCTACCAGTCCCTACAATTTTGCCAATTTTTTTTTTTTTAATACTTTTAAAAAAAAAAAAATGTTTTGCCTTGGAGCGCTCCCGGTGCGCGCCCCGGTGAGTGCCCCGGAAAGCGTAGTTTTATGAAGCGCCCCAGGGCGCGCACCTGGGAGCGCCCCGTAAGCGCCAATATCTCGAACGAAAACATGATCGTGACGTATCGCGTAGCCGCATCCGCGTGATACGCACGGCGTAAGCGCACCCAGAAGCACTTGAGCGAATACGATAGCGATACGCAGGCGTCCGACGCACTTACGCGACGCGCCCCTGGGCGCGTAGCGTAAGCGCGTCGGGTCATGTGACCTGAAAATAACACTTTTCATTGGTTCAATACATTTTTTTTTCAAAAGGATGAAAGACCCCACCTTTTTTCCTTATTCTGACTTTGTCCTTTGACTTAGGAAGACCTGTTTGTACCTCTCTATACCTTTTTAAAAAAAAAAAAAAATTATTTTTATTTTTGGTAAACCTTTATTATACTCATAGCAATACAATCGCGGGCGAGCAAAGCACCAAGATTATACACATACATCATTACTTCCCCAAATTGCCCCGTTGTAGCTCAGGATAGTGATCGTATCATCAAATACCAGGATGGATGAGGTTTCTTTTTTCTTTTGGGATTATAGAGCATAGGATCGATAGCGAGCAATCTTATCAAAGTCTACAGCAATTGTCAAATCGTGCAGAGGCGACCAAATGGACAGTTAAAGTGGGAGTAGAGAGGCAAAATAAGCAACACTAAGCAGCCATAAGCACAGTCTCTATACAGGACAAACCAATGCTCCACCCCACTAGAACTGAATACGCCATAGAATTCCCGAAGAAGAAGACAGAAAAGGACAAAGAAAAGGGCCATAGAACCGAAGAGAAAACAAGGAAATACAAAGTTACCAACCCCCCAACCCCCCACCCCGCACCCCTGCAGAAGGCCATGGCCTATCCCCCCAGCAGTGTGCCCGTTGCCCTAATAGGAAACCCGAAATATAGTTAGAAAAGAAATGAAGAGAGAAGAAAAGATGGAGGAGGAAGACAACCAACATGTGTGTTCTCAGCCGCCCATCCCCGACCCTCAAACCGATGTAATACCAACGTTCAACTCAGTCAATGTCCCGCCTGTCCTTCATAGTCCCAGCAGTGCGAGCAACAGCAATCAAGAAAACATCCTCAACCTTGCCCCCTGCGATCAGGTGCGTCGACGGAGTCCAGCTGTCCAGTCGCCATCTTAGATGAAATAGGCGAACGGGATGGCCACAACAGAATAGGATGCTGTTCACCAAAGTCTGTCCAAACCAACACTGTGTGTTCAATAACGGTACAAAAAGAAGCAACGCACAGCAGCAATCCCCCAAGGCCGGCTGGACAGAACAGTAGCATCAGCTCCAAGAAAGGACGGGGAGTAACGCCATCAGACCACAAAGGAGCCGCCGGACATGGCGTCCGGAGACGATTCCCCAGCCACTGCACGAGTCCACGAACACCAGACCTCTTCACGACCATTGCGCTCAGCACCGCGGCGGTATCAAGATCCCGTTCCTCCAACGCCTCAGTTTATACCTGGGTAGGCAGTCCACTGCGGTCGGATACAGGGTGTGGCGCAGTGCCCCGTACTCGAGAACAATCACGGCCAGTCGAGGGCACATCAGGTACAATAGCATCCAGCCGGCCCCCCAGATACTGGGCACTATTATGCAGGGCAGCTCGCAAAGCACCTAGAGCGCCCAGAATATCGCTGATCACCAGTGGTGCCCCAGGAAAAAAGGATGCAGCATTTCTCTTCACCCGATGTTCACGGGCATGTAGTAGTCCTCGAAGCTGACCGCCATCATCCCTTGCGATCAGCTGATCACCCCGCCGACGCTCTGCATAGCACAGCCGGGCCGGAGGCACAGGGGCAGCAGACTCCATTCCGTCACCACACACAGCGCTGATACAATGTCGGCAATCACCTGGACCCTCAGTAGCGGCCCAGGGTCATCAGTTACAAGTGCCGAGTGCATGATACACAAAATGGCTCCCACCACAGCGCAGGGAGAGATGAAAGACCTGTCCGGGCCGTCTACGGGCTGGGGAGATGATACAATGTATCTTTCGCAACTGCGATACCTTCCAAGCGTGCAGAATCGCGGAGCAGAGTGGATCTCTGCAGTGGGAAGCGCAGTGCGGCAACCTCTCTCCGGCCGTCCGACTCCTCCTTGTCTTCGATGGCTGCTGTTGTTGTGGTCGGGGCTGGCCGTCCCTCACGCACAAAGACCCGGTCTCACCGCCATTAAGAGCCAGGGAAGAAGCGAGGACGTTTCGCCACCTCTGCCGCTAGAAGCATGCCGGAGAACACACCATTGGGATCGGAGTCACCTCCCTGTTCTGAAAACTCGGCTCAAGTACAGGATAGATTGCAAGACAGATTGCAATGCCTGAGGAAAGCGAGAGGGTCGGCGGAGCCGAGGGTTTAAGCGGCCATCATGGTTGCAGGCTAGGCTCCTCCCCCTCTCTGTACCTTTTTGATCAATATAATGGCTTCAGTAGTAGCAGCAGCTGGTGCATCTGCACCACCGCCACAACCACCAAGAGGACCACCTCAAGATATCATTGGTGGTCGACAAGAGGAGGAGGAGGAGGAGGAGGAGGAGGATACAAGATGGCTTGAAGAACAAAATACCCAAGACCACACATTATTTGGGAGTTCTTTTCTATCCCAGAGGGGAAGAAAAAAGTAAATGCAGCCAAGGTGACTTGCCGAATCTGTGGCGTGGAACTTTCCAGGGGAAACCCGAATAAGAAATATTCATTTGGGAACAACACGATGATACGCCACATGCAGCGCAAGCATCCAATAAATTATTCTGCTGCAGAGATGAGGGAACTGGCCAGTAACCCTCCCCAATCCACAAGCACCACCTCAAAAAGGAAGCAACCCACTCTGTCGGCACCAGAGGAAGGTGAGACGATTCCTTGCATTGAGCCACGATTTGCAGATTTCAGAATTATCTGTAAATATTGTGGGAAAACCATCTCCTACGGAGAACAGAGCATAAAGCTCATCGTCCTTGCTGGGGACAACCACAAATGCCCCAATCAACCCTAATTATTTCTTTTCTTTTTTTTTTTTTGCTCCAGTTGAGCCATTTTCAATTCCCTGTTTTTTCGTTTCTCCCCATGAAAAATACAAAAAAATATAAAACTGTTCAGAAAACCCCCAAAAAGTACAAAATGTTCAAGAAAACAATAAAAAAAATATAAAACAACAAAACGAAGAAAAAAAACAGTTCTTTTTAGAACTACCTCCAATTTATAAAAAAAGGCTTCATTTTTGGAAAAGTCTGTCATTCTTTCTTCCCCATGGTACGCTCCCCGGTCCGCTCCCCGGTGCGCGTACCGGGCGCTCCCCCGCGCAAATAAAAAAAAATATTTTTTTTTTGCCCCGCTGGGCGCTTTTATGGCCCCCACATCAAACCTAGGGGGTCAGGGGGTCTATCCCTGCCCCCTTATGGTCATTTTCCCCTTTGATTTTTCCACCTCTTATGTCTCGATTTTACCGAGACACGAGATGGCGGCCGCTCCGGACTGTTTCGAATGTTTACAGACACCCGAGAGCCAATCAGCTTTCTGTGCGCAAGTCGCGTGGCGCGCCGGAGCGCTCCCCGGTGCTCGTACCGGGGCGCTGCCATAGATATATTTTTTTTTAACCTAAATTACTCAAAATCCACTGGAGCACATATCTTGAGACATAGCAAAGGCACATCGGGCTACCAGCCCCTACAATTTTGCCAAGTTTGGTGGGCTAAAAGTGAAACCGACCGCCCTATGGAAATTAACATGGGGAAAACACGTTTTGGGACCCCCTTTTATCTCGGCCCCCGCTTGACGAATCCCCCCCCAAACTTTCAGGGAAGGAGCGGAGCGGGCCATTTTCTTAGAGAAATTCGCGAAGATTCGTCCACCGGCGCCAAAGTTATTCCTAATAGAATGTTGCGGTTTTCCTATGGAAAGTAGATCCTAACTATAACTACCTACTGGCGGCTGCCAGTAGGTAATATATATATATATATATATATATATATATATATATATATATATATATATATATATATATATATATATATATATATATATATATATATATATATATATATATATATATATATATATATAATTCACTGAAAAAACCATAGGTTTCACACCAGTTATAGTTAGGAATTAGCATTTAAAAAACCTATTAAATTCACTGAAAAAACCATAGGTTTCACACCAGTTATAGTTAGCTGGAAATTTTACTGATATAAAACCATTGAAATTCCCACGTTATAGTTAGTCGGACTCACTATAACTTGCGCGTGCAATGCACTGCTGATGACATCACATATTACATCACTCATGACATGGTCAGTGACATCACTCATGACATCACTGATGACATCTCAAATGACATCACTGATGACATCGTCCAGTGAATGTGTATCTTTCTGAAAAAGAAATATATTTTATATATGTATATGTTAAGGTCGATGGAAGAATAAATGTTTAAATAAGTGTCTAAATGGATGTTTTTAAAAAAAAAATTGATTGGTTAACTGGCTTATTAAGTGTATCTTAGTGAATACATATATTAGCGAGTAATGTTTAAATATTTAAATATATGTATCAGTGTTTTACTTTGTGTACAAGTGGCTGCATGGGTTGGTGAGTAGCTACATGTGTGTGTATATGGGTTATTAGATGTTTTTTTAGTATCAGTATGAGTGTCTGTATGGTTTGGTGGGGTGTTACTTACCACATAGATGCATGAATGCAAAACTCATTATTTATATGTGTTTTGAAGACAGCATATGTGCAGGACTGTATGGGTGGATGAGTGTGTATATGTGTGTGTTAGTGAGTGAATGCCTCTCTCACTAGTGTCTTTATGAGTAACTACATATGTTTTAATCTTGTATATATGAGCATTGATGTATATAAGTAAGTATATGTGAGAGTGAGAGATTGAAAGAGTTCCTGTTTAAATAAGTATGTGTTTCTGTAAGTCATTGTTTAAGAGAGTAAGTATGTGTAAGTTTCCTTAGAAGTAATGTACTAATGTGTGTATAGTTGTATATGCAAATAAATGGATGTTTATTAGTTTATTTGCATGTGTGAGTATATGTATGAGTAAGTTTTTGATGACTGTCGCTGTGTAACAGAATGAATAGGGGTATCACTACATATGATGAATGAGTATATGTATGAGTGAATACATAAAACTGTTGGTGAATGTGTGAATTTGTATATAGATGGTGAAATTACTGAATTGGTTGTTGTAACTGGTATGGGTATATGCAATTTTTTGAAAATGTTAGTTTCTATTTTTCAATATGTGTTTCAAAGGTTACTTTACAGTGAGCGGAGGTCTGTCACTGTGTCACAAGGATGGTGTCATCAGTGATGTCATGAGTGATGTCACTGACCATGTCATGAGTGATGTAATATGTGATGTCATCAGCAGTGCATTGCACGCGCAAGTTATAGTGAGTCCGACTAACTATAACGTGGGAATTTCAATGGTTTTATATCAGTAAAATTTCCAGCTAACTATAACTGGTGTGAAACCTATGGTTTTTTCAGTGAATTTAATAGGTTTTTTAAATGCTAATTCCTAACTATAACTGGTGTGAAACCTATGGTTTTTTCAGTGAATTTCATAGGTTTTTTAAATGCTAATTCCTAACTATAACTGGTGTGAAACCTATGGTTTTTTCAGTGAATTTCATAGGTTTTTTTAATGCTAATTTTTAACTTTTTGTAGGGCTTCATACCTATGTACTTTTTAGTGAATTTCTAAGCTTATTTTTTCGCAAATGTCTTTAGCTGAGAAAGGTATGTTTTTCTAAAAATGAACACTATAATGTATATTAAGATACTATTTTTATTTTAAAAGAGTATTTTACTTTTTTTTAAAAAATTTGACTTTGGAGCGCTCCCGGTGCGCGTAAAGGAGCGCGCACCGGTAAGCGCTCGATAAAAAAAGGTGGGAAAGCAATTTACAAAAAAACCACTGGAGACACTTTCATCAAATATAGAATAGGCCCTACTACATAGCAGTCCCTACCATTTACCCAAATTTGATGGAATTCCTTTAAGAAAATTATGCTGTAGGCCTGACTAAATATCCTGAGGTAAATTACATGACAAAAACACATATGAAATGTTAGAATTTACAACCAATTAAAAACTTTCTTTCATTTTCTACGATTATTTCCTGACGTTTCATTGGTTAAGTACAAGAATATATATAAAAGAAGAGAGGGAAACACAGCCATTTTGACTACTGCTTCCAGAAGAACATTTGAGAACAAATTACACTGACAACTTCAACGGATTTCTCCAAGGTAAATTGTTATTATGGAAGTATATTGTACACTTTAAGTTAATTTCTGAAAAAATATTCTGTTAGTTATATACTATCCCTCTGTAATACTTATAGATTGAGATAGACTTCTCTGTAATAGTTATGGATTGAGTTAGGCTTCTCTGGTATACAGTACCCTAACTCTACTAATATAGTTAATTTGTATGCAATTTTCAGAAAGAAAATGGAAGGAGAAAATCAAGGAAATGTTACTTCTATCAAAATAAAGGTGGAAAAACCAGAAGAGCAAAAAGATGAAGTAGATTTCATGGATGACTCTTTGGATGAACAGTTAATAGAATGTTTGGAAGAAATGGAATCATGTACTTATAATTATGAGGAAATTCCGGACAATATTATGTTAGAAATTTTATTAAATTATGAAAAAGAATCAGAGGAATACATTTATATTTAATAATTTCAAATTGTTTGAGACAATATTCATTTTTATATGTAATTCATAAAGTATTACCAAAAATGTTTAAAATATAAAGTGAGACTTATAGTATACTGTTCAACTATTTTTCTGTTACATAGTAAGTTTACTCATAGTTACTACCTTTCTCCCACTATATTATCTCATATGAATATTTTACACCTCATTTTCATAAGGGAGCAGGATAGACTACTCATGATCCCCTAGAAATTCTCAGGGAGTGCTTAAAAGATCTGTTTCTCCTTTCCAGACAGACTATGTTATGAATTCCATATACCACAAAAAATACAATAACAACATGCAAGATGTCTACAAAGAAGATGGTGTACATTAAATTTAAGTCTCTTCATTAGTACCTACATGTAGGTACTTACATAAAATAAAAAAATTTAAAAAAAACAATTAATAAACATACAATTTTTTGAAGTGATTATTTTTCCATAGTTCCTTCCTCGATACGCTCCCCGGTGCGCGTACCAGGCGCTTCCCCCGCGAAAATCGAAAAAAAAAAAAAAAGGTGAGACCTTGCGGGGCCCTTTAATGGCCCCCACATCAAACCTAGGGGTACAGGAGGTGTCTACTCTGCCCCCTTATGGTCATTTCCCCCTTTGTTTTGGCCACCTCTCGTGTCTCGATCCTACCGAGACACAAGATGGCGGCCGCTCCGGACTGTTTAGAATGTTTACAGACAACTGAGAGCCAATCCGCTTTCTGCGCGCAAGTCGCGTGGCGCGCCGGGAGCGCTCACTGGTGCGCGCACCGGAGAGCGCCTATAGATATATATATTTTTTTGAACCTAAATTACTCAAAATCCACTGCAGCACATATCTTGAGACCTAGCAAAGGCACATCGGGCTACCAGTCCCTACAATTTTGCCAAGTTTGGTGGAAATCCATTCAGCCGTTCGGGCTAAAAGTGAAATCGACCGCCCTATGGAAATTAACATGGGGAAAACGCGTTTTGGGACCCCCCTTTTATATCGGCCCCCGCTTGACGTATCCCCCCCAAACTTTCAAGGAAGGACCGGAGCTCGACGAGGCCATTTTCAGGGAATTTTCAGGCAGATTCGTCAACCGGTGCCAAAGTTATTCCAAATAGAATTTTCAGATTTAACATTGAAAAAAATCCTAACTATAACTACCTACTGGCGACCGCCAGTAGGTAATACATATATATATATATGTATATATATATGTATATATGCAGGGAAGATCACTCCAACGAAGAGACCAGAGGACACACCAGGGGAGTTCAAAAAGCGACCATTTATTTCACAAATGCAACGGCATAATGCATTTCGGCTCCTGCCTTCTTCGGATGCCTTCTTGCACTGGTTGACACAGAGTCCCTCCTTTATTTGGTTATGGCACTCCCATTGGCGGGAGTATAGCAAGCTCCGCTTGTTGATTGCTTGCAGCTGTAGTCTGATGTAGAAGACTGCAAATCCCAGCCTGCATTTCTTCGGTGGATGCCGATTGCGGAGCTGTGTTACGCTTCAATGCGTGCTGATGTGCCTGGGTAAAGGAGCGAGAGGGCTAAGTGATGCCTCAAGTGTCCCAATTAAAAGTGTTCATGGCCGCCTCAAGTCCCCTTCGCCTCACCATCTACTGTCTTGAGTGCCCTTGTAAAAAAAGATACATAGGAAGTACCATCAACCCCATGAAGCTTAGGATCCTGGAACACATGCAGGCTATCACGAATAAATTTAGATCTTACCCAGTAGCCCGCCACTTTGCCGAATGCCATCAGAGCAATAGAGTTCTGTTAAGCTTCTACTGTATAGATCAGGTAAATAAACAAGAATGAGGGGGGGACACTGAGAATCGAAATTTGCCTAGCTTACGTAACGGTAAGTTTCAATTCTATTAAGGACACGGAGGCGAGGATTATGCTATATCTTCCTTCGCTTTATTAACATAAAGACTCCACAGCAGCTTAGGAAAAGATATAATAAGAACAAAAATGCTTTAAACATAAAGCATTGACGTAATGTTCAACAAATCAAACAACAACTCCCAAGAGTCTCTTTGCCTAACAATAGTCCATAGTCCTTCCACTCTGTCCATCATCACTATATAACCGGACTTCTCATCATCTTCCTCCTCTTTCTTCGCGCAGATCACGCTTGAGCCTCATTGGTCCTGTTTAGCACCGTCGTTGCCTGTCGAAAAAGGAACAGCATCAGCGAGGTGGTCCAGGAATGCGACAACAAGGCGAGGAGCATTCAGTGATTAATACAGTACCGACAATGTAAAGGAAAACGCTTTACTTACTGCCATACGGGTGGGTAGAGACACCACTGTAGCCTGGGTGGGATAATCCTCGCCTCCGTGTCCTTAATAGAATTGAAACTTACCGTTACGTAAGCTAGGCAAATTTCGATTCTATGTCAGGACCGGAGGCTTCAGATTATGCTAGTTTAAAGCTTACTTACCACCAACTGGGCCAAATCCACCACCGGCTTAAAATAAAACCTCTTGAAGTTGGAATCCGAGGACCAATCCGCCGCTCGCATTAGGTCCTCCAGACGAGCACCCACCGAGAATGCCTTAGAGGCCATGGCCCCCCTGGCGGAGTGTGCTCCAAAGAGAGAAGTATTGATGCCCGCTTCTTGCATGACCCACCGCACCCACCGAGCAATAGTGGGGGAGGAGACAGCTTTGTGTGGCTTCCGCAGGGCAATCAACAACTGACGCTCGCCCGGAGGGCGCAGATCCAAGGTCAGGTCCTCATATGCTTTGAGGCATTGCACGACACACAACTTAGGCGTGTCAAGAAAAGCTGGATATGAAATAGAACGCGACGACGTTTTCGTGCGTCGGCCTACTGTAAAAGTAACCCCATCCGGGGAAAAGATGCGTGCAGAGACATCCAGCGCGCGCACGTCAGAGACGCGCCTACAAGAAACCAGACATAACAACATGGCTAACTTCGCCGACAGCTCTTTAAGAGACAGATAGGAATTGGCTGGCCACGACAGGAACAAATTCAGAACCAAATTGACGTCCCAAAGGACGGAGTACCTGGGTTCCGGAGGCAGTGCGAGGCGGATAGCTCGCAGAAGCCGGCACACAAAAGGATGTTCCCCTACTGGATGGCCATCGATGTTGTCATGGCCAGCCGAAATCGCCGATCGAATAGCATTGATCGTCCTATACGCTAGGCCCTTGTCGGCCAAATGTGCCAGGAAATTCAGCACGGGAACGAGGCCTGCGACCAAGGGATCCAGATCCCTTCGTAAACACCAACGCATCCACTTAAGCCAAGCGGATCTGTAACGCTTCGTCGTACTATCGCCCCATTTTTTGGAGAGCAAGTGCTCAGCCGACCCCGAAAGGCCCGGGAGCGACCAGCGTCTCCTGAGAGCCTCCACGCCACGAGGCGGAGAGAGTTCTGCATGACGAGGGGATGCGGTTCCTGATCCGGATCTGTCAGGAGCAGAGGAAACAGGGGGAGTAGGATTGGAAAATCCCAAGAAAGTTCCAGAAGAACCGGAAACCACACTTGAGACCTCCAGAGTGGTGTAACCAACACCAGCTCCGCTCCCTGGCGGCGTATTTGGGCCGCCGCTCGCATTATCATGGAGAACGGGGGAAACGCGAACGGTTGTTCCCGACTCCAATCCTGCAAAAACGCGTCCGTGGCCTCCGCTAGAGGGTCCGGCCTCCAGCTGAAAAAACGCGGCAGCTGGTGGTCGAGACGGGACGCAAAGAGGTCCACCGAGAAGGGACCCCAGAGGGTGTGCAGCCACCGGAAAACCTCCGGATCCAGTTTCCACTGGCTGGCGTCCCTGAGATGTCTGGAGTGCCAATCCGCCACTTGATTGCACTGACCCGGCAGATACTCCGCCGTCACCGCAATGTGACGGGACAGGCAATAATCCCAGAAGTCCTTCGCCAAGTCCGCCAAGGCGCGGGACCGAGGACCTCCTAGATGGTTCACATAACGGACCGCCGAAATATTGTCTATCCGTAACAGGACAGAAGCTTTGACCGAATCTTTTGGTCCAACAACGAACCGCGAAGGAGCCCGCAAGGAGCTCCAAACAATTGATATGCAATTGTTCTTCTGAAGACCAGGCGCCGCCGGTGGAAAAATCCCCGCACCGGGCGCCCCAGCCGGACCTGCTGGCGTCGGACTCTATGATCAGGTCCGGAGCCGAACCGAAGATCGCCCGACCATTCCATGCCTCCATGTGAGACAGCCACCATGACATTTCCGCCTTCACTTCGTCCGTGAGGGGAACCCACTGATCGTAACTCATCCCACGGCGCAGATGTTGCGCCTTCAGGCGTTGGAGAGCCCTGTAGTGCATCGGGCCTGGGAAAATCGCCTGGATGGAGGACGAGAGAAGACCCACCACCTTGGCGATATGTCGCAGGGACGTACGATCTCTCGCGATCGTCTGCCGAAGCAGGTGTCGTATCTTTGCGACCTTCCGACCCGGCAGGCTCAAGACCGCCTGGACCGAGTCCACCACGAAACCTAAAAAGGTGATCTGCTGAGTGGGAACCAAAACCGACTTGGAGCCGTTGATCACGAACCCCAGTCTCTGGAGCAGGCCGACAGCCTGACGCAGCTGGCCCGCCAGCACCTCTGGGCACTGCCCCATGAGGAGGATGTCGTCCAAGTACACTAGCATACGGACCCCTTGACTTCTGAGAAACTCCACTACCGGGTGGAGGACTATCGTGAAGCAGCACGGGGCCGAAGAAAGACCGAACGGCAGAGCGGTGAATTCGAACACCCTGTCATCCCACAGGAATTGTAGGAAACGACGATGAGGGGGGTGGATGGGGACGACCAGGTAGGCGTCCTTGAGATCTAGTCTCACCATCCAATCCCGAGGGAGGAGCACGTCTCGAAGGAGGTGGATACCCTCCATCTTGAAGTGACGGTAGACCAACCACCCATTGAACTCTTTGAGATTGATCACAGGTCTTTTGCCCCCATCCGTCTTGTCCACTAAAAAGACGTTGCTGAGGAAACCATGCGGGTGGCGCGTTGATAGACGGATGGCTCCCTTGCGCAGCAAGTCCGAGATCTCCCCGTCTATCAATCGCGCGTCTGACTCTGAAAAACTCATCGGGCGCGGGGGCCTCGCTTGAGTGGGCTGGTCGTAAAACTCGATATGGAAACCTCGTACAGTCTGCAAAACCCAAGCGTCGGCAGTGAGCAATTCCCACTCCTCGTAAAAGCTTGCCAGCCGCCCCCCAATTGGAACCTGATCCAAACAAAGTACACTTACCGGGGGCATTTCCTTGTCCGGAGTTCTTCTTGAACCCTCTGCCACCGAAGCCCTGTCCCCTGGTGGGGTAGAAGTTGGTATAGTTGGCAGAGGTCTGGTATTGACCTCTTCCGGAGCCTTGTCCTTTGTTGTTGGTCTGCTGACCACGGCCGATCGCGCGGCCCCTACCGCGACCGGCCCCTCCAGAGAAACGCTGGTGGAACACTCTCTTGATGCTAGACTGGGCCTTATCCAGCGACGTGAACGTATTCACAAACTTGCCCAGCTCCCTGATGAAGGGCTCGCCGAAGAGGCCTCCCTGGGCCACAGCACCCGCCTCCGACGAGGCCAGGTCCCCCAACTTTGGGTCCAGCTTGATTAGGAGCGAACGCCGCCTCTCAGTGGACAGGGCACAGTTGGCGTTGCCCAAGAACACAATCACCCTCTGGGCCCAATTCGAGAGCACCTCCGGTGAAATGGCGGTGCCATTCGCTCTAGCCTCCTCCGCCATGTCGAGGATCTTCGTGGCGGGCCCGACCGCATCTAACAATTTGTCCTGGCAGGACCGGTCAATCCCTTTCCTGGGGTCCTTCATAAACTTCGCCAGGAAGGTGGCCATCTTGGGATCCAATTCCGGGGTCATGGCCACTTTCCCTTCCAAAGTTGGCCGAGGACACTCCCCACGTAGGCAACCCCTCGCTTCCTTCTCCAGGGGCTTGCGCAGCCTGCCCGCGACAAATTTCGCCACTGTCTCCCCCGGTGCCCAGGCCGCGGAGCGGGGGTGGACTATCTCGTCCGGGTCCAGCATGCCCGACTCATCCCGGGGCATCTCCTTGGCAGAGGGCGCCGGAAGCCAAGATCGGGTTGACTCCCCGTCGTCATCCGAGTCCGGAGAGTCGTAGATTGGGGAGGCGGGGGCCGTAGACACGTCCCCCGAAGCACTAGGGTCCACCAAGGGCGCAGGGGGCACCGCTGTCGCCTTAGCCAGGAAGGCGTCTCGAAGACGCTCAAAAGCGCCCCTGTCCACACCTTGGGCCTCCGAGGACGGCCCCTCCTTACAAGGCCTCTTCGGGGCGGGTGGCAACCCGCCGGATGTCCCCGGGAGTTCGGGGGACGGAGGCACATGCGCCGCTGCCAGCTTCGCGCACTCTTCCACGATGCGGGCGGAAAGGCGGTCTTCCATGGGGCCTACCACCTCCGTCACGCAGCGGTAGATGGAATTGTCCACCGCCTGGTAGAACTCGTCGTCCTGCAGATAGGGGCAGGGTTCCTCCTCATATTCCCCTTCCATCTCGGAACCAAGGGCAAATGCGGGGCACCCAAGAGGGCGGCAACCGAGAAAGATCTCGAATGTGGGCAGGCCAAGCGGCTGCGATCACGTTTTGGGCCAACTGACGTGGCAGGTGGGCTGCACCAACCCCCAAGCGCGCAGACCCTCCTCGCCGGGACCGGGTCGTCGCACCCCTCAAGCGCGCTAGGCCACACTTCGGATAAAGAGGTGCACAAAGGACACCCGAAGGTGATTCACGCGGTCAGAGCCGCTATACAGACCCCAACGGGGCGTCAAGAGTAGGAAATTACAGACCCGGGGCACCAGGTGTCAGAGGGGTACGCGAGGGCTGGCTCCTGCGCAAGCAGACTCCACGGCGCGGCTCCTGGCACTGCGGAGGCGCGCCGAAGGGCCGGCGAGACGACAGGCCGCCCCCTGGCGGTCTATGTACACACCGCACACAAGTGGGAAATAAAGTCGCGTAGGAACGAAGAACGTTCCCGCAACCGGGGACTCTGTAAGGGAATAAACCATGCAATGAGTCCCCCAACGATCGTACACAATACAACCAATCACATTGAAAAAGGGAAAAATATAGGAAAAGCACTTATCTGGCTGCGGGAGCAGCGAAGAAAGAGGAGGAAGATGATGAGAAGTCCGGTTATATAGTGATGATGGACAGAGTGGAAGGACTATGGACTATTGTTAGGCAAAGAGACTCTTGGGAGTTGTTGTTTGATTTGTTGAACATTACGTCAATGCTTTATGTTTAAAGCATTTTTGTTCTTATTATATCTTTTCCTAAGCTGCTGTGGAGTCTTTATGTTAATAAAGCGAAGGAAGATATAGCATAATCTGAAGCCTCCGGTCCTGACATAGAATCCTGGAGTCTAGGTACATAATCGATCTAAAAACCATGACTCCATGGGGCCTGAATAATGACGAGGAACTATGGGTCCACTTCTAGCATAAGTACATGGGACCATGCACTTTATACTGTAAATATGGATACTCTGGAATGAATGAGAAACAAAATTCATCACTCCCTTTGAAACACAGAAATGTTTTCTGCCCGCCATCAGTTGAAAATCGATTAATAAAAGTAAGAATGCCCATTAAGGGCTGCAAAACAGGAAAAACCAGAGGCAACTATATGAGGGTTTGTTAGATTTTGAGAATATAAATCATTGGGAATACATCCCCCAATTGCTAAAATTATAAGCTATACGATTGTTAGCATATATCCTGACCTCATAATTGTCTGAATTTTTTCCTCATTATTATCATTTCAACTGGTATGTAAATAACATGATGAAATGTTTGTTATATTCTATGTTTTTAATAAGCACTAAGCACTTTATATTTAATTGCGCTGAGATTTTTATACCATGTGTTACAAAGAGAATGTAGTGTAGTTCCTATTTTCCCAATAGGCCCTGCGCATTGGAATAACATAAACAATAGTATGGACGTAGAAGTGCGGATCTTCCAGGTCTCTACTGACTATGCTAAACTTAATTGGGTTTGTTACCAACTAGCTCAGAGGTAACTGGACACTTTCTTGACTGAATAGGAAGTGATCAGCTTCCCTGGTACAGACAAGAAGGGATTCAGTTTTCCAACAACCGCATAAACATGACAACTTTGCTCCTTAGAATAAGAGTCAATCTCTAGAGTCGTGTGAAACAATAGACAGTTATTTTACTCAGTCAGTTTTGTGCAGATTACTTTCACCAATATGCAGAAAATAGAGAGACGGGCGCTTTCAATAAAAAGTATTATTTATTGAACAGTCTTTCTTCCCGTGGAAGAGAAATGAATTGCCACAATTGCAAGACTTGTTATTATAAAAAGTGCGTACAGTAAAATGAGGATTGCGAAATAACACTGTAAAAGCATTGATATGGTTTCTTAGCCATACAATGGTTTAAAATGAATAAAACATATATACATTCATATATACATTAGGCTAACGTACTCAACTGGTGCTTCTAACTACGCCTACCCCAGTGCACCTGACCTAAGCCTAATACTTGGGAGGGGAGTAAGTAAGTAGCAGTTTTAGTTAAGTTGGTTTTGTCAAGGTTTGCTTCAAGAATTCTTTCTAAGGGTTTAGTCAACACCATACCTCTGAAATAGAAGGTTGGAGGTCTTGTATCGCCTTCCAGGACTCGATATCCCAGTCACTCGCAAGAGTAGGCTGGAAACGCCGGAGTTGGATTTTCTCGGCAGGAGAAAAGACAGCGTCTCTCTCAGCGCGTCGAGGAGGAGGAGGGGCAGCGTCCGTGGGCAGCTTGCATCTGCTGGGCTCTGCAGGGGACAGCTGTTCTGCTCCTATGTGCACCACACCATCACTATCATTGATGTTGTTGAGACAGCAGTAGCGGTAGTAACATCAGCAGCCTTTGCTTAAGGCAACGTTGGTAATATTTATACCTGAAAGGTGCCTGGTTTGACGTAAGTTTTTGGACATAAGACGTCAATAAAGATGTCACTAGGAAGTGATCGTCTCTCAGTGCTCATTAGAGTTCTATTACTAATCAAAACATAGCAAGCGGGGCTTTCCCAGGTTGCTGAGTGTTATCTTGTTGAAGAACTCGGAGTGTAATCTAGGAATCTTAGATAGTGGCTTCTGCTGTGTCGTTTGCTCTAATGAGCTGCAGGGGAAGTGATTCTGAAATGTGGCTCTGATCGTGTTAGGCCAGAGACGAGTTTCTGAAATATTGCTCTTGATCGTTTATGCCATTATAGGGGTACAAATCGATTATAGCCGTATAGGGGCATAAGGTCACAGTATTGATCGGGGTCCTAGATTAGAACGCGACAAGAATCTACGCTACAAGATGGCCGCCATGTTTGTGATTTTAAAAGACTATCCATGTCAATGATGTGGGTAGTGGCCAATTGGTTTAAAACAGCACACTTTTTCACAAACAAACTGACACTGACGAAGCTAGAGTAGCAAAACGTGTCTGTCGGGGGTGAAGGGCGGTTTGCAAATAAAAATTTCTTAACCGGATTCCAGTGTGCTCGCCTTTTTCTACTTGGATAAGTGGAAAGTGTCATGAAGATATATATATATCTCAGAACCACCTCCTTCTCAGGAATGAATACGCACTCGCAGGATCTGTTCTTTCTAATTATTTATTCATTCGCAATTTCCAGCAAGATAAATACTGACGCGTTTCGCCACCACACTGGCGGCTTGCTCACGTATATATAAACACACTAAGGTTGCCTCAAAAGAGAGAAGCCAGCCGGCAGTGCGGTAATCTATTTATTTGGCATTAAGCTTGCAAACAGGCAGCAAGGCACAGGTTCGATTTCAGTCATAATGTGCAAAGCTGTAACCAGACGCGTTTCGTGGCATGGAGTCCCCTTCCTCTGTGGTAGCTTGCTTAAAACAGATGGATATGATCACGCACCTTTTGTTTGTAAGTCCCAGCCCATGTGGGCGTGGCTGCTCGCTGGGCCACCTGGATCTTGTAGTGCGTGATTAACCCCTCCCATGCTCATGACGGAGCCGCTCCGTCATGAGCATCGGCTGAGCTGTGCTCATGATGGAGCGGTTCCGTCATGGCCCTGCCGTTGCGCCTGCGCGGCGCGTTCTATTGAGCGGGCGGGGCCATGACAGAACCGCTCCGTCACGAGCACAGCTCAACCGCGGCTCGTGACGGAGCGGCTCCGTCACGAGCATGCGGCCGCCGCTCGCCCCCCCGCACCCCCCTAGCGCTGCGGCGGAATTGCCGACGCAGCGAAGAGGTTAAATAAAACCTCAAGTGAGTCCATCTGTACAAAAGTTTAAATGTCTTAATCCCCCAGTGGGTAGAATCCAAATCATGCGCCAATGTGTCCGTCCCGCTTTGTAGCCACTGCCATAGATACTGCCCCTGGTACACGGAAATCACATTGTGGCGATCTCCCAGGCCCACACTCCAGTGGTGAGCTTCTCTCGCGTCCGGACACGCCGCTCAATACAAACACACTAAGGTTGCCCCAAAAGAGAGAAGCCAGCCGGCAGTACGGTAATCTATTTATTTGGCATTAAGCTTGCAAACAGGCAGCAAGGCACGGGTTCGATTTCAGTCATAATTTGCAAAGCTGTAACCAGACGCGTTTCGGGGAATGGAGTCCCCTTCCTCTGTGGTAGCTTGCTGAAAACAGATGGATATGATAACGCACCTTTTGTTTGTAAGTCCCAGCCCATGTGGGCGTTGCCGCTCGCTGGGCCACCTAGATTTTGTAGTGCGTGATTAAATAAAACCTCAAGTGAGTCCATCTGTACAAAAGTTTAAATGTCTTACGGACACATTGGCGCATGCGCAAATTGTGACTGAAATCGAACCTGTGCCTTGCTGCCTGTTTGCCAGCTTAATGCCAAATAAATAGATTACCGTACTGCCCGCTGGCTTCTCTCTTTTGGGGCAACGTGTGTGTGTGTGTGTGTGTGTGTGTGTGTGTGTGCATGTGTGTGTGTGTGTGTGTGTGTGGGTGTGTGTGTAGGTGTGTGTGTAGGTGTGTGTAGTACAGAGTACGGTACTTCGTACCCCGCGATTTGAAGAAAATAAAAGTTTTGCCTTGAGGGTCCTTGTGGGAAATAAAATGTTTTGCCTTGAGGGTCCTTGTGGGACTATATATATATATATATATATATATGTATGTATGTATGTATGTATATGTATATGTATATGTATATGTATATATATGTATATATATATATATATATATATTCACTGAAAAAACCATAGGTTATAGACCATATATAGTTAGGAATTAGCATTTACAAAACCTTAATTTACTCGCACAAAACCATAGAAATTCGCATATATAGTTAAATGCAATAACTATATATCGCGCACCCGCAATCCACTGCTGATGATGTCACATATTACATCATTCATGGCATGGTCAGTGACATCACTGATGACATCATCCAGTGACTGTATGTTTCTGTAAAGTTAAAATATGTCTTGCATATTGAAGAATGAGTGGATGTATAAGTGTCTGGATGAAGGATTTAGTAGGTGCATGACTGACTGTATGAGAGAGTGATTAAATGTGTCTCACTGAGTGCATGGGTTAGTGACTAAACTGTCTTAATTTGTGCATCATTATATCTGTTCTATGAACTGCTGCATGTGTTGATCAGTAGCTATATGAGTAACTATATGGGTTATTGATTGGTTGCCCTAGTATTTGTATGGGAGAGTGAGTGTGTGTGTGGGGGTGGCTGGGAGGTGTGTGACTCTGTGCATACATGTGTGAACAGTTGATTTACTAGATCTATGGGTTCAAAACTGCATGTGGAAACAGCTGTATGGGTGGTTGACTGTGTACGAGTGTATTGGTGAGTGAATGGATATCTCAGTGCTACATGTCAAAGTAAGTACATATGTAAAACACCATACATGTGAGAGTTCACATTTATAAATTACTGTGTATAAGAGCCAGTGAATGTGTGAGTGGCTGAATGGATCATTGAAAACTTGTATCAGGGATTGTATAAGAGCGTAAATATGTGTTAGAATATGTTTGAATAAGTAAGGTGTGTATAACTGTATAGTTGAGGAAATGGAGGTGTGATTGATTCAGTGCATGACTGACTAGGTGTGTGAGTAACTCCATGGATGAGTGACAGTCTGTGAGTGTCTGTTTACTCTGAGTGTATCTAAGGTTATATTAGAGTCTGAAGAGGTTGATCGTATTATCACATGATTGATGTCATCAGTGATGTTGTCAGTGATGTCATTTGAGTTGTCATCAGTGATGTCATTTGAGATGTCATCAGTGATGTCATCAGTGATGTCACTGACCATGTCATGAATGATGTAATATGTGACATCATCAGCAGTGGATTGCGGGTGCGCGATATATAGTTATTGCATTTAACTATATATGTGAATTTCTATGGTTTTGTGCGAGTAAATTAAGGTTTTGTAAATGCTAATTCCTAACTATATATGGTCTATAACCAATGGTTTTTTCAGTGAATTTTCAAGGTTTTGTAAATGCTAATTCCTAACTATATATGGTCTATAACCTATGGTTTTTTCAGTGAATTTCAATGGTTTTTTAATAGCAAATATCAAAAGCTGTCAAATGTCAAGTACGTGATAGGTAAAAACATTTTCGTGTTTATGCACGCTGATGTGCTTTGAACGCTGCCCCCCCCCCCCTCTTTTCTCTTAGGAGTACTCTCTCTTTGCAGATAGTGAAGGGTAGTTAACGCAGGTCTTTGCCCCCGTTGTAATCCGTCGTGCCTGCTTCTCTCTCTATTTGATTGATTGTTATCCAAGCATTTACTGTTTTAGAATTGGTTCTCTTTGGTTCATTCTCTATTTACTAAGAAGCACAGAGTCGCAATACTCTGTTTAGTCTTTGCAGATAGTGAAAAATCGTTTAAAAAAACAAAAGGAATCAAGCAAAATCACTAATGGGATCTCTTTTTGACCTCGCTAAAATAGAAACATTAAGAACAACCCCTCATGAGAAATACGAAACTAGTGAGATGAACTGAGCCCCACACCATGATGGCTGCAAGACAGCTCGGCTCCGCCACCCACCCCACCCAAAATAACGACAAACCCTATGCAAATATTATAAATATATACAACACACCAGCAAAGTAACAGGGTAAAACATTTTATTAAATAACTATTTACATAACTATTTTATACTTTTTGTTGCCCGATCCGGCTAGCTCAATCGATCGAGCATGAGACTCATGCACTCTGATCTCCTTGGCCTCAGTCAAGCATTAATAGTAAGATTTTCATACATGAGTGTACTTTTTGCCTTTTGGTGACTCTTCCATTCTGAACATTTTTCCACAATCCGTTTGACCTGAAACGTTTACACAAATAAAACATTTGTGAGTTTTAAATTTCCGGAGAAGTATAATTCACCAATAGCTTTCTCTGTAGATCTTTTTCCATTAACAATCCCAGTTCCATCACCCGCCCAGGATATCACTACTATTAGTTGTCATTGTTGTTTCTGTTTTCTGATAGTGAAGGATAGGTAATGCGGACTTTTGTCCCCCGTTGTAATCTGTCATGCCCATCTACTCCCCACTGATTAAGAAACTAGTTCCACCCGGACCATTTATTAGAGGTACATCATCTGTCTCAACCGGAGAGTACCCCTAATAAAGAAGACATATGTAAAATACGAAGTAATCACTGTATCCTGTTAAACAGAAACTTTAGCATGAAACACACTTGAAAAGGAAGGGAAAGAAATCGAACAAAATCAGTAGGCCACTGATGAGTTTTTGACTTCGCTAGAAATAAGAAACATGAAAGTGGTGAGAGAAGCCAAGCTTGACGTTACGGCAGCCACGAGGTAGCTAACCTCCGCCACCCCCCCACTGCTCCAAGCATGTCTGTCCCACCGCCCACCACGCCCAATAACGGTAACCTGAAATAGATACAAATCAGCAGATACCTACCCCCATTCCGGAAACTCCCGAAGTGCAACAGGTCCACGGTTACGCCCATCCGGAAGACGAGGCCTCGACACATGCAGGGCGGGCCCGACTAACCGCCATCAGCCGGAGAAGTCGTGGGATGGTCGGCCCGGAATGTACTGGTCCTTCCATTCTCTTCTGGCGCCCTGCAGGCCACGGGGGGATGTCTTGCCTCTGCCTCCGACCCCCCCCCTCTCTTATCGCCTGGTCTGGACATCACGGATATCAACGCCAGGTGTCGGCGTGGGGTGCGCTGGGAGGGAGAGGCGGCGCGAATGAGCCTCTCCCACCCCCCCCAGGTGGGGGCCCCTCAGCTGCACCCCCAACGCTCCACTCACCCAACAAAAGGGTCGTCGTGTAAGGTGCACCAGGAGAGGAGCCGAGGCCGACGGGATCTTCTTCTTTCTTCAATAATGGCTGCGACAACACTGGGGGGGATGTCTTGCACATGCCACCGAACGCCCCCCCCCCCCCTCCCCTCGTATCTCCTGGTCTGGCCCCGGCTTGGTATGAGCTCCCCGTTCGGTCCTGAAGCGGCGCCCTGCAGGCCACGGGGGGGGGGATGTCTTGCCTCTGCCTCAGACCCCCCCCCCCCCTCTTATCGCCTGGCCCGGACATCACGGATATCAACGCCAGGTGTCGGCGTGGGGTGCGCTGGGAGGGAGAGGCGGCGCGAACGAGCCTCTCCCACCCCCCAGGTGGGGGCCCCTCAGCTGCACCCCTAACGCTCCACTCACCCAACAAAAGGTCTCGTCCACTATTGCGAGGCAATGATGCTCCGCTCACCCAGCGGGGTCTCGTTTACTTTTGCGGTACAACAACGCTTTTGAGTTCAGCTAGAAAATGAGTCCTGCGTCCAGAAACGTTCTCCTCAACTTTGAAGATTCTATAAGAGCCACGGGGGCCCCCGACACCCGATGGGGAATGACTGCCATGATCACCCACGGACCGACCACGACGTAGCCGAGGGACGTCGGTGCGCTCATGCCGGCGCCGGCCTCAGTCTTGAAATGATCAAAATCCTGCAAGACTACCAACTTGATCAATTCCGGTGGAACACCAGTATGACCCGGTAGGAGAGATTGTTGCCTCCCACCCCACTTTGACTGATGGTTCATGTCGCCAGTCCCCTCTGCTACCCTTCAACGAAAACTTTTGGACTGCCGAAAGAGGTCCCGGTCCAACCACAAGTTGGTGGAGACATTTTGACTATACTTGGACCTTCCTGACCTCACCAAAAATGGCGCCGGTACAAATGAAACTCTCAACTCCTTGTTGTGCCCCGATTGCTCAGCCTTGATATCATGAGATATGTAAGCCCGTCTACGCCCGTCCGCGCCTGGACCGCGCCCAGCGCCAGACCCCCTGCCCCTCACGCCTCCCAGCCCTCCCGCATTACCTACGATGCCGCCTCCCTCCTAGCCCTTAACCCCGGTCGCGCCCCCAACTGCGTCCAAGCCGCTCCTGGACGCACCCATGGACCTTTCTCATGCTACTCCTGCAAATTCAGCGGCACCGACAACATCTCCGCTAAGACCACACATCAGACTCCCGACCCCAACCACTTACAATGCATCCTTCTCAACACCCGATCGGTCCACAGGCACGCCATCGACCTATGGAATCTACTAGACACCATTTCTCCGGACATCGCCTTCCTTACGGAAACATGGATGAACGCTTCCTCCGCACCAGACATCACCATTGCTATCCCTGAAGACTATAAGATCACTCGCAAAGACCGTACCAGCCACACAGGAGGAGGAATCGCTATCGTCCATAAGAAATCAATCCGCATCTCAACCAGCTCTGACGCCAACCTCACCAACTCCGAACACCTTCACTTCCAGATCCACATCGACCCCAGAACCACACTCAGAGGCACTCTCCTCTACAGACCACCAGGACCCCGCGCAAAATTCAGTGAAGACATCACGGACTTCATCACTCCACACGCGCTCCCCTCCAAAGAATACATCCTTCTGGGAGACCTCAACTTTCACCTTGAAAAGATCAACGACCGCAACACCGCCACCCTCGTGGACAACCTCGCCAACCTCGGACTTAAACAACTAGTCACTTCCCCCACCCACATCGCAGGTCACACACTCGACCCCATCTTCACATCCAGCAATCTTGTCTCCTTCAGCCACACCACGGACCTCCTCTGGACTGACCACAGCTGCGTTCACTTCACCTACAACAAACCAAAACCCAACATCCACATCCAACCTACCCTGCAAAGAAACTGGAACAAAATCACCACGGACCAAATTACCGCATCGCTCCTTCGAAACTCCCCAGCCCTCTCTTCTAACGCTAACGAAGCCGCCGCCAACCTCACCCTATGGTTATCCAACACCGCCGACACCTTAGCACCACTGAAAAAACGTCAAAGCAAACCTGGCAGCAAGAAGGCCTCATGGTTCAACGATGATCTCAAGAAGTCCAAGAAACTCTGCCGCTCCCTTGAAAAGGCCTGGAAAAAAGACCCAACCACCAGCACCAAGGACGCCTTCTAAAGCGCCACCCGCACTCACCACCAACTGATCCGAAAAGCTAAGAAAACAGCACTCAAGGATCGACTTGACAACAACGCCCACAACAGCAAGGAACTTTTCAACATCGTCAAGGAATTTTCCAATCCCTCAGCCAACTCCAACGACATCACCCCCTCTCAAACCCTCTGCGACTCCCTAGCATCATTTTTCCACAACAAGATTGCAGACATCCACAACAGCTTTGACAACCAACCCGGAAACCAACCCACCCTACCATTTGCTGATCATCTTCCCCCCGGGAAACACCCTCATCGACTGGAACCCAATCTCCACTGAGGACACCATCCGCCTGATGAATTCCATCCACTCAGGATCCCCCACAGACCCATGCCCTCACCACATCTTCAACAAAGCAAACTCCGTCATAGCACCGCACCTCCGAGACGTCATCAACTGCTCCTTCAACTCCACCACCTTCCCGGAAGACTGGAAACACGCTGAACTCACCACCCTTCTGAAAAAACCAACAGCGGACCCCACCGAACTCAAAAATTACCGTCCCATCTCGCTTCTCCCATTCCCGGCCAAAGTCATCGAGAAAGCTGTCAACAACCAGCTCGCCGCCTTCCTTGAAGCCAACAAATCCCTCGACCCCTCACAATCTGGCTTCCGAGCAAAACACAGCACTGAGACCGCCCTCATCGCAGCAACAGACGACATTCGAACTCCACTAGACAATGGAGACACAGTCGCCCTCATCCTCCTCGACCTCTCTGCAGCCTTCGACACAGTCTGCCACAGCACCCTTTTACAACGCCTCAATAACATCGGAATCCAAGGTAAAGCACTTGAATGGATCACCTCGTTCCTCACCGGAAGAACCCAGAGAGTCCGCCTTCCTCCATTCAAGTCTGAGGCCTCTGAAGTCATCTGCGGCGTACCACAAGGATCCTCACTCAGCCCCACCCTCTTCAACGTATACATGAGCCCCCTCGCGGCCATCGCACGCCAACACAACCTCAACATCATCTCTTACGCGGACGACACTCAACTGATCCTTTCTCTCACCAATGACCCCAGCACCGCCAAAACTAACCTACACGAAGGAATGAAAGAAGTTGCCGAATGGATGAAACAAAGCCGTCTGAAACTGAACTCAGACAAAACAGAAGTCCTCATCTTAGGTACATCCCCCTCTGCATGGGACGACTCCTGGTGGCCGGAAGCCCTCGGAAAAGCACCCATCCCGACAGACCATGCACGGAACCTAGGCGTCATCCTGGATTCTTCACTCTCAATGAACAGACAAGTCAGCGCCGTATCCTCTTCCTGCTTCAACATTCTTCGCATGCTCAGAAAAACATTTCGCTGGATCCCCTCCGATACAAGGAAAACAATCACCCACGCTCTGGTCACGAGCCGAATGGACTACGGAAACACCCTCTACGCGGGTACTACCGCAAAACTCCAGAAGAAACTCCAACGAATCCAAAACGCCTCAGCCAGGCTCATATTAGACATCCCACGCAACGAACACATCTCTGGTCACCTTAAAGACCTCCACTGGCTACCCGTCAATAAGAGGATCACCTTCCGACTGCTTACCCACGCACACAAATCACTCTACAACATCGGACCAGATTGCCTCAACTCACGACTGTCCTTCTACACCCCCTCCCGCCAACTACGTTCTTCCAGCCAAGCCCTCGCCACTGTACCTCGCATCAACAAGACCACCATGGGAGGCAGATCCTTTTCATACCTGGCTGCTAAAACATGGAACTCACTCCCCGCTTACCTTCGCCTTACCCAGAACCACCTAGCGTTCAGAAAGCAACTTAAAACGTGGATATTTGACAAGTAATCCTCCTCCCCTTCCAAGCGCCTTGAAACTCCCCGGGTATGTAGTGCGCTATACAAATTCTTTGACTTGACTTGACTTGACTATGCAGTTTTTAGCACATGAATTGATATGGGATAAGACTGATTATATGTTCGGACAATGAATTGATCCGGGATGGGTATTGATTATACGTTCGAACAATGAATTGACATGGGACGGGTACTGATTACACGTTCGAACAATGAATTGATATTAAGTTCTAATGCATCATTGATTACTGTATTTATTATTGAAGGTTCGAATTGTCGACACTTTTGGTACTTGCTCACAATGAATTATCGATATGATTTTGTTGCACTTGTCGCACTTTTTACTATGAAATCAACGACCACTGACTCTGTTATGTTTTCCACAAATAAATCCCCCCCCCATTTACAGTTCCAGCCTGCTCCGTGGCCGGCCCACGAGGTTGTAGGCCCGTACTTGGGCACCAACATTTTTATTAAAGGTTTTTGAAAAAGCAAACGTAGTTGTAACGCGTAGATTGGTAAGTTTCGAATAAATGGCCACCGTTTCCGATTTTTTTTATTTTTTTATTTTTTTATTTTTTTTTAAAAGCAGGTGAAATCAAGCAGCTCAATTAGTTAAGGGTTAAAAAGTATAGTACGCAGAAACATTGAAAATATGAATGGTCCAGGTTTGTTGTATGTGTTTTTCATTTTTGTACAGCATAAAGCAATCAATAAAGATCCTGGTATTTAGCCTCTACTTTATATGCTACCTACATCAGGGAAGTTGTTTTAAATGCCCCTAAGCCACCCCGAAGGAATGTCACCTGGCCCCCCTAGTACAAACGAAAACGACCCCGTACCACTGTAGGTTATCTCTCTTCCTCAAAAATGACAAAAATTACTTTCTAGGACGTTTTGGACATTGATGATTTTCATATGATCTATTTATTAAAGTAATATTCATCTCTCCGCATGAAATTAATTTTCCACATGCTACACAAGTCAATCTCATCTGCCCAAAGTTCTTTTGCAGATTTGGGACCGTTTCCCTTGCCTCTGACTCACTTATTGCTAAGTCATTGGTGGATGTTTTTGCCGGTCGGGGGTTATCCACCAAATCTCGAAGTTGTGCTTTAGAATAATTAAGAGGGTGCCACCTCTCCATGTGCCGATGCATGGTATGATTACCATAGCTATATTTTTTTTCGGTCCCTCTCGAGAGTTTTTTTTTTGCAGATGAGGCAGGTAACGAACCTGGCATGAACTTTCTTTTCATGAGAAGGAAAAGAAAAAAATTGCCAGATAAAATTCACTTTCACATGGGACGTTCTTGGCATTTCTTTCAGAAACTTTTACATCACTGTGTCATTTCTTTGTCTATCCTGGTTAAAGCAATGTCATGTTTAATATAAGCACTTCCACATAGGATTGGGTGTATTGTTATAAGGCATGCTTTAAAAGTGATTTAATGAATTGAGCGACATTTCACTGAGTGAGTTCAGCAACACTGATATATGAAAACATTGGTGGTAAATGATATTAAATGTTACATGGTGTTCTTTGCAGGAGTTTAAGTCCTTTGTTGCAGTGGCAATTCTGCCTCAGGATTAGGGGGCCAGGGGGCTGAGTGGTACTTGTATGATATGTAGAGTGAAATGACAGGCTCTCCTCATGAAAAATAAAACTCTGTTCTTGTGTTCCTGCTTCCAGCGCCCGTCTCTTTATTTGGTAACCGTTCAAGATGGGAACTAAGTGGCGTCTTGTGCCAGCAGCCTGGGCATCGGTTGTAATCTGGGCTGAATTTTCCTCAGCATGGGGTGTGATTCTCAGGGAAGAGCAGCGCATATGGGAGGAGGTTTATGGCCTATACATGAGAGAGAGAGCGTGGGTGACCAGTGCATGGGGGAGATGCTTGCGAGGGTGGGGAGCCATGCTGAAGATCGGCGGCGTGCAGAGAGTGGGTCTGGTCAAGGCATCTAAAATGGCTGCCGTGCACGACAAAAGTGTGGCATTGGAAAAAAAATAAGATGGCGCAGACAATGTTTATCAATACGGATTAATTTATAACAATTATTTTTAACAATATATTTACTCGAATTGTCAAAATGGCGGTCAACACTTCCTGATTTCCTTCGAATCGAACGTTAACAGAAATCACGCAGCAAAAAAAAAAAAAAACGCTCACGCGCAACCGCTGGAAGACAAGTATCAACATATATGAGCCTCCTCAACCACCCTCAGAAAACATAGGGGGTCAGGATACGTCTCCCATACCCCCTTATACCCAATACTCACATTGCTTTTCCTCCATCTTATAATTTAATTAAATTGAAACACAAAATGGCGAATTCCCGTTTCGCTACCAGTTTGCGACCCGGTTCGTGAACCGAGAAGCGCTTCTACCGCGAAAAATCCATTTTTTTTTATTTGTCCCACGGGACCCTTTAATAACCCCAACATCATTCCTAGGGAGTCAAGAGGAGACTACCTTGCCCCCTTTCATTAAATTCCTCCTTCGTTTTTCTCCTCCTCTTGTCTCTCGATCCTACCGAGAGACAAGATGGCGGCCGCACCGGACTGTTTAGAATGTTGACAGACACCGGAGAGCCAATCAGCTTCGCTTCGCAAAGCTCGGTTACGCGAAAAAATCGCAATCTGGAGCGCTATCCGGGACACTGTCACAGATATATCTGTTTTTTTAAACGTTAATTTCTCAAAATCCACTGGAGCACATATATTGAGACCCAGCAAAGGCACATCGAGCTAACAGTCCCTACAATTTTGCCAAGTTTTGTGTAAATCCATTCAGCCGTTCGAGCTAAAAGTGAGGCCACCGCCCTATGGAAAAATGAATGGGAAAAACATGTTTTGGGACCCCCCTTTTTTCTCGGCCCCCCCTTGACGAACCCCCCCCCCCCCAAATTTTCAGGGGCTGCTCAGAAACAAAATGTGCCATTTTCCTGAAAATTTCAGCCGATTCCGTCCACAAACGCCAAAGTTATTAGACATAGAATTTTCAAAAGTTCCATAGAGAAAAAATCCTAACTATATATACCTACTGGCGACCGCCAGTAGGTAATATATATATATATATATCCAGTTGCCTAGTCACCAACCACCGCAACACCTAATCGAAGAGTGCGTCGTCTAAAAAAGGACTGACTCGACCAAGTCCTTAATGTATTCAGCAATCCTCTACACAAAAGCACAGGAGGACGACGCCATGTTCTGCTTTTCAAAGTTTTATTGCACAAGTCGGCTGCTGGGACGCGTTTCTCCTGTTCACCAGGCTTGTTCACCCAGGGTTGACAGCCAATGACCATGCAGCTCGTGCTCTGGAAGGTACAGAGTACAGAACAGAGTACGGTACTTTGTCTCTAGACATCACTATGATTTTACTTTTGATTTTCTCAGGAACTACTGAACGGATTTACACCATTTAACAAAAAGCACAATCTGCGAACCGAACACTACCTCTCTGCCAAATTTAATGTAATTCCGTTCAGCCGTTCGGGCTTTAGCCCTGGCTTAAGGTCCCTATGGAAAATTGCATGGGGAAAACACGTTTTGGGACCCCCCTTTTTTCTCTGCCATTTTCTTGGAGAAATTTGCGAAGATTCATCCACCAGCGCCAAAGTTATTCCAAATAGAATGTTGTGGATTTCCTATGGAAACTAGGTCCTAAGTATATCTACCTACTGGCGACCACCAGTATGTAATAGATATATATATATATATATATATATATATATATATATATATATATATATATATATATATATATATAAATCTTTTCCTGACTTATACCATAGGTTGACTCACAAGCGGGTCCGTTTTTATCAGGACATTGTGAGAATCTTCAAAGGGAGGAGGACTTTTGCTATCCCTACAAATTCCAAAGTTTTCTCACATAAATGTTTTAGATTTGCTTCTGATTTAAGGAACCCAGATTTAGTGATAATAAACCTATTTTTCTTTCTATGGAATGAGGATAGCCAAGTAAGAGGTCTCCATTCAGTATGTTGAGAGGTGACCTCAGTAAAACAGGGGAAGAGAATAACATGGTTTAAAATAGTACCTATAGATTTTCAGGCTAAGTTCTGTTGTTGTGCCTTAGACCTCGCAACATGTCTAGATGTTGATTTGTTGTGTGAGGATAGTCTTAGAACTTTTGTAAGTATAGCTGAAAAAGTGTGTGACCTTTTGGCTGGGCCATCCTTTACATCTGGCAGGCCACCCATTAGATGGTTTGATCATTCTTGCTTCAGAGCTCATAGTGACTTGCTGGTGGTGTTCAAACCTCACAGAGGGACAATTTGTTGATTGCCTGCTGCTCAAAATATAAACATGAGGTTAAAAAGCAGAAATGTCCCCTGAGGGGCAGCAAGGGATCATCTACTCCAGGCTAGATTCCAAAGCAAAATTTGCTTATTTTTGGAGGTTGTTCATTGTCCTTTTTCCCAATCCTACAGAGGGATCATTTTCTGCCATATTCCTCCTGAAATTTGGGTGAGACATTTCATGGAGCTCTAACCACAGTACATCTACATGGGACGTAAACCTTTACAGTGTGTCAAACTCAAACCTAGTCTTTTCCTTAGGGGAACTAAAAATTGGCATTTTATGGCTATGATGGGGCCTAAATCTTAAGCGATACCACAGGGGATGATGGACGGAGCGTTTGAGCAAATCAAACACTCGCCCCCAGTCAACTGATCTGGGTTTAATCCATCATCATTCCTTAGCTCACTTCACCATCCCAGTTCAGACATGGCCATATGCAAATTAGTCTGACCCTGCGCCTCATGGGAACAGTCCAGCCCGAACTGCCAAGCCATGGTTTCCCTGGACTGGAAACAAGCATCCTGGGACTGGTTTGGGTTCATAACCCTAATCAGCCAGGCTATCTTGAATCCAGAGGCAAAGTGAGCAAGGGACCTACGTCTGGGCATACCCTGCCAACTTAGGGTGAAAAAAGCGATACCAATGGGGATGATGGACGGAGCGTTTGAACAAATCAAACACTCTCCCCCAGTCAACTGATCTGGATTTAATCCATCATCATTCTTTAGATCACTTCACCACCCCAGTTCAGACATGGCCCTATGCAAATCAAGCTGACCCTGCAAGCCAGAGATATGGGCCCCTGTACTTACACAAACAATAAACACAGCTGTAATGGACGGGGCTTTACTATCATGGTCATCTTCAGTCATAATGCCAGCCTTCAAATAGGGAAATAGGAACGACCCCCAATGTGTTTAACCCATCTTTCTAATTGCTTCTGTTCTAAATGTTATTGGGTGAGTGGCGCTTAACCGGCTAGCATCATGGACTGAGGAGAATCCTATCCTTTCAGACCTACAATACGGGTTTAGGCAAGATAGGAGTACAACTGTTGAATGCATGAACCTGTATTTTATTGTTAATAGGTACACAGTTGCAAAACCTGGCTCTATCCATGTGGCTTTTAATGGATTTAACATCCGGCTTTGACAGAGTAAACAGTAAAAAGTGTGCAATATACACCTCTCTCTGGGGTTAGACCATAACGATGGATCATGTACGAAGGCTTTTAGGATTAAAAGTGGAGTGGGCCAGTGGTGTATTCTGGCCTCGTTTTTGTTAATGTTCTACATCAGTGGTCTAGAAAAGCACCTGTGAGGTAATGGCCAGTACTTCCCTATGATAGTCAAACAGCCTCTTCTTGCATTACCGTGCACAGATAATGTGGTCCTTCTAGCTTGAACAGCTGTGAAACTGCAAAAGCTTTTGGACTAGTTTGTGGCCTTCATGGATGCATTGGACTTAGCGGCAAAATATAACAAATCTTTTGTGATGATGGTAGGGCCCAAGTCCACTAGATCTTTTTGTGTCCAAGAGCATTTCATTTCCTATTTGAGTCTAATTAGATTCTATGCTTATCTGGTTCCCTTTGGTTGGATCTAAGAAAAACAGGTTGCTGAAGGCTATTGGATCAGTCTCTTTTTTTTATTCCAGGCTTGGGAAGATACACTCCATAGGCACATATGGTAGTGATATATGGGGATATGTTGATGTTTCTGTGTTGCAGACAATAGAAAATAAATATCTCAGACGTCTTCTGAGAATTGCTCAGTATTTTCCTGGAGTATTACACATCAAAAATTAGGTGTAAATCATCTATTTGACACATTTGCGCACTAACCCCTTTTAAGATGGATTTTAATTTGTTAAAGACCAGATATGAAATTAAATCAGGGGATTCTGTGGAAATGTTTATCCCTTGATAATGCACTGGACATTGGTTAAAAGTCCAAAAATAGTTGTTCTGCTCTGGGCCATAACGATCTGCCTTCAAAGACCTGAGTTGGCAAGGATTACTGATCTATTGTGGTCCTGTAAAGCTTTCTTAACTTTGGGTCCTTCCTTTAGAGAAGGACAGGAAATACTCAAACCTTCCGTCCGAACACGCTTACCATTAAAAACTGTTCATTCAATGGAACCTTCTCTCATCTCTGTGACTTACAGTAACCATCGTTTTCTGTTATGTACTTGGTCAATTAATGTTATCTCGGTGATTTATTGTTCCAACAGTCATTGCTACCTTCGGTTTTAGTGTCATCTCGCGATGATGCAGGGTGCTATTTAACGGCCATGGAAGCCTTTTGATCCTAAGCAGTGTCTCAAGTACAAACGACAATGAGAGATCGCAATGTCGACCCTAGGTATAGCTAGTCACTGAAAAACCTCATACCTTTGCTTAGTGTTAAAATACATTTCTTCAACTATAGGAGGATTTGTTGATCGCATACCAACGTTATAGAATAACAGCGTTTTACTATTCTGTTTCTTCGCATTATGGGGCTCATTATGATCGCGGACGGACTTGAGTCCGTCCGCGACCATAGAGGAGGAGGGAACCTTCGCATGGCCTGCGGAGTTCCCTCCTGTCAAATTAGGATGTGACCGCCACCCTTGCGGTCACATGCTCTATATTTACCATTGCTGCGGGCGCGGCTTCAAGCTGCACCCGCCGCAATGGTAAAAATGCATACATTTCATTTGTATGCAGAAAGCGGCAGGCACCGTGCGGTGCCTGCCGATTACTGCATACAAATGCAGGGGGGTACCATAGGTACCCCCCATGTGCACCCCTCACCTCCCCCTACACCTAGGGGGCCCGCAACGGGCCCCCACAGTGAAGTTACACATGCTTTTCCACGACGGAAAAGCCGCCGTGGAAAGGCATCTGTCTTACACCATCCTAATGTGGCTGGCGGTGTCTGATAGACACCGCCATCCACGTTACAGCTTATCCGCCATGGTTGTAAGTCAACCACGGCGGAAAAGCGGCGGACTGAAACCAGGACCCACCAGCCATCCTAATTTTGCGGTGGGTCTTTGGTGGGTCCGCAGAGGATTTTCCGCATCCTCCGGGCCGGCGGTGGCTTCCGCCGGCCCGGAGGATGCGGAAAATCCTCCATCATAATCAGCCCCTATGTCTCTATAATTGTGTGTATGTGTGTTTGCTGGCTTCTTGTTCCCCTTGCCAGTCAGGGTCAACGTATTTATAATAAGATATTAACAATCCAATTTTTTGTACTTGCATGCAGACATGTCTTTCCAACTCTGCCTCATAGTTGACCATGTATCACTATTTTTATGTTTAAAGTGATCTTTTCCTTTGGAAGCATTGCATATCGATATTTACGAATTGTCCCACCTTCCCTGGGGCTATTGGTCTGCTCTGTATTTGTCTCTGAGTTCAGAATTCTGTCAGCGTTTTGTGGTGAAAATTGTCATTTCGCTCTTTACCTGTTTCTAAAAGTTGGAAAAAATTCAACCTTAGCACATCAGTCTGTTGGTGTAATTAAAATAAAACTTGCCTGCTCCCAGCTTTCCCCATTTTCATGAAAAAATGCCTTTTTTCTTTGCCCCACTAAGGTCAAAAACTTTTGGAATCTAGGGACATGTACAATCCTACCGTGTTGGGGTAAAAGGATGCATTTTTATCATCTGTTGAAAAAAACGTCATGAGGGCTTAAATTGCAAACTGTTCCGAATGTTAAAAAGGATTTTCACTGCAGGGAAAGAACTGCCAGCAGTTAAAGTATTAAATACTTCCCACAGAGCGGTGACTTAGCTGCTCATTGAGGCCCTGCCATGCTTTAGGAAAGGGGTATGTTCCGTTAAAGGTCTGGTGTATGTTAAGTAACCATCTACTTTGTTCTGTGGTTTTGGTGCTGCTTATTTGAACTGGTGCTCTTATATGGATTGCTAATGTGGCGTAGGGTCTAAGGAAACGTACCTCAACCTGTCCCAGTTTATTGCTTTTCGGTTATACATGTACACTTTAGAACGGTGCACAGATCCGCTTGCTCTCCATATTTTGTTTGTAATATTTATAGCAAGCCTTTCTGATTGCTAGCATTTTAATTTGAGCAGCCTCTGGTGTGGCGTTGATTTGAAGCAGGTCTCGCACATCCCGTTGTGACCTTCAGTCTATAGCCTTGTATTTCGAGTTTGCCTTACGCATACACTGACCTTTGCTATGGAAACGATACTGAAACACACAAACAACTTGGCGGAGCTTCTTCAACAAAGCCGTGGGTAGTGTGTAACAGTATATGGTTACAAGAGGAGCGATTTTAGGGGTCAGGCCTAGCACTCTTTCTTCAGCGTGTTCGTTAAAGAGAGCGCAGTTTTAATTACTTTAGGTAGCAATTTTTGAGCCATTACTTTGTCGTTTTATCCAAGCCGGATGAGCTGGAGCTCATTAATGTCCCAAAGTATACGTGAATAGCAGAGATCTAAGTTAAATGTCATTCAGGTCCCTGTGTAACAGTATACTAGCCCCTTTCTAGTCCAGTTCTTTTAACCATCTTTGTATAAAGGGCACGTGACTGCTGTGCGCGCGCCACTGCGTTGGTATTGATGTCAGAGAAGTGACCGTGTTGCACGCGACAGCTGGCGCTGGTCAGCTTTGGAGATCTGTTATCTGTGTAATGACTCCGGAGGGCTCGCAATCTGTGTCGGCAGGAGTGGTCAGTTGGAGGAAGGACTACATTTGTCTTCCGGGTTTATCTTTTCGCTATCATCACTGATGTAGGTCTTATAGAATATGTTTGTGCCGTACTAATTTATCATTATTTGACGCAGTAATGTTGCCTGAAAAGAATAAAAGGGCACGGTGGTCTATTTGGCATTAGTCTCTCCTCCCGTCCTAGTCCGTCTTCCGTTAACATTTGGGACCTAAGTGTAATTCTCTGCATTTCGATAGGGATGAGCTATGTCCTGTCCATTTTGTAAACCCAGCTCCTGTATTCAGAAATATGTAGTAATATTAGAGTTTTGGGGGGAGTGCAGTGTTTTCTAAATTGAGTTGTGGCCCAGTAGCTCTCGTGTGGACGGATGCTCCATCGCACCAGTGTCCTGTTTTAAACCTTGGCAGGCATAACGAATCCTTTGAGGGAAATTAACACCATCCTCTCCTCACGTGTTGGTCAGCCATCTAAAAATGAGGCATAACAACTCTCCTCTAAAAGAATCCAGAAGCCACACACGATCAGCCAGTCTGCAACCCCCCTGCGTCCTCCACAAAGGTAGGGTGGGGAAATTGTTGCAGGACTTATTTTATTCTTTCTTTTTTTTAATGAAACTTTCTATTGTTTTTTCCATAAACCTAATACATTTATATACACTAATGTGTGGCGGTGATCAGGGACGAGTTCAGTACAGCGAGCAGTAACACAGCAAAAAACAACAAGCATTTGCAATGCAATAGGTCTCGCATTTGTTTGAGTTAAGTTAAGAACTTTTGGTCTTGTAAATGCCAATGTTTTTACCTATGTGTTATGGCGTGTATGTGTTGTGTAGTGGAATTATGTGGGTTGAATTGGATTAGTTATTTGTGGAATTGTGTAGTGTGGGGTGTTGTGTAGGGGAATTATTGTGGCATGGTGTGATGTGGAATTATGTGACCTGGTGTGATGTGAAATTATGTGGTTAGTAAATATGTGGTATTGAGTGTACTGGAATTCTGTGGAGTGGGATTGTGTTATGGAGTGTAATTATGTGGAATGGTATTTTGTGTTGTGGAATCAATCAATCAATCATATCATTTGTAAAGCGCACTACTCACCCGTGAGGTTCTCAAGGGGCTGGGGTGGGGAATGCTGCTACTGCTCGAAAAGCCAGGTCTTGAGGAGTTTTCTGAAGGTCAGCAGGTCTTGGGTCTGCCGTAGGTGGATGGGGAGGGTGTTCCAGGTCTTTGCCGCGAGGTGGGATAATGACCTGAGGTCGCTCTTCGGAAGCAGGGACTGTAGTGAGGTCGGCGAAGCGGAGCTGACGGGTGGGGGTGTAGAAGCTGAGTCGTCTGTTGAGGTACGTTGGTCCGGTGTTGTGGAGTGCCTTGTGTGCGTGGGTGAGGAGCTTGAAGGTTATCCTCTTGTTGACCGGGAGCCAGTGCAGGTCTCTCAGGTGGGGTGTGAGGTGGCTGCGGCGAGGGATGTCGAGGATCAGGTGTGCAGAGGCGTTCTGGATGCGTTGGAGCCGTCTCATGAGTTTGGCCGAGGCTCCTGCGTAGAGGGCGTTTCCATAGTCCAACCTACTGCTGACAAGGGCCTGGGTGACTGTTCTTCTTGTTTCAGTGGGGATCCACTTGTAGATCCTACAGAGCATGCAGAGGGTGTTGAAGCAGGAGGAGGAGACGGCGTTGACCTGTTTAGTCATGGAGAGGGTGGAGTCGAGGATGACTCCTAGGTTGCGTGCGTGGTCGGTGGGTGTTGGAGCGGTTCCCAATGCGGTCAGCCACCAGGAGTCGTCCCAGGCTGAAGGGTTGGATCCGAGGATGAGGACCTCAGTCTTGTCCGAGTTCAGCTTCAGTCGGTTGTTCCTCATCCATTCAGCAACGGCCTTCATTCCTTCGTGAAGGTTGGTTTTGGCGGTGTGGGGGTCCTTGGTGAGGGAGAGTATCAGCTGGGTGTCATCGACGTAGGAGAGGATGTTGAGCTCATGCCGATGGGCGACGTGGGCAAGCGGTGCCATGTAGATGTTAAACAGACTTGGGCTGAGGGATGAGCCCTGGGATACGCCGCAGATCTCGGTGGCTTTGGAGCGGAAGGGGGGGAAGGTGGACGCTCTGTGTTCTGTCGGAGAGGAAGGAGGTGGTCCAGTACAGGGCCTTCTCTTGGATCCCAGCATTGTGGAGGCGTGTTCATAGTGTGTGGTGACAGACCGTGTTGAAGGCGGCTGACAGGTCCAGGAGGATGAGGGCCGCCGTTTCTCCGTTGTCCAGCAGGGACTTGATGTCATCGGTGGCGGCGATGAGGGCAGTCTCGGTGCTGTGGTTGCTGCGGAACCCGGACTGGGAAGGGTCTCCTCGAGGTAGTGGGTCAGTTGTTCGTTGACGGTCTTCTCGATTACCTTTGCCGGGAACAGGAGCAGGGAGATGGGCCGAAAGTTCTTGAGGTCCTTGGGGTCTGCCTTGGGTTTCTTGAGTAAAGCGTTGATCTCTGCGTGCTTCCAGCTCTCCGGGAAGGTTGCTGTCTCGAAGGAGGTGTTGATGACTTTCCAGAAATGGGGTGCGATGGATGTGCTGGCTTTGTTGAAGATGTGGTGTGGGCATGGATCTGACGGAGATCCGGAGTGGATGGTGTTCATGATTTTGTTGGTGTCCTCGATCTTTGATGTTGGTCCAGTAGAGCAGGTGGTTGGTGCGGATGGTGGTCGTGGGGGGGGTCTCAGTGGTTGTCGGGTCGGTCGTGGCATTGAAACTGTCGTAGATGTCTGAGATCTTTCGGTGGAAGAACAGTGGCCAGCGAGTCTCGTAGGTCTTGCAAGGCTGGGACGTCGTTGGTGTTGGAGCTTGGGTTGGAGAGTTCCTTCACGATGTTGAAGAGCTCTGTGCTGTTGTGCGCGTTGTTGTCTAGTCGGCCTTTGAAGGAGGCCCTCTTGGCGGATCTGATGAGGTGATGGTGTCTGCAGGTGGCATTCTTGTGGGCGGCGTGGCTGTCCGGTGTTTGTTCACGGAGCCAGATCTTCTCCAGCTTTCGGCAGGTTTGCTAGGAGGCCCGGAGGTCTTCAGTGAACCAGCTGGCTTGATATGTAGTGGAGTAAAATTATGTGGTGTGCTGTTGATTTTTGTGGCTTGATATGGAATTGTGTTTGATGTGGTGTGGATTGGAAATGTGTGCTATTGAAATTTGTGGCATGGAACTGTGTGGAAAGCTCTGCCATTTGGGTGATGAAAGAAAACAAATAGGTAGGAGCTAAGCTCCAAATGTGTGTTGTCTTCTCTTTAGATGAAAAGATAGAAAGGAGGACTGACTGATAAGTTAGGTTGGAGTGTCACCATGTTCTCCTTGGGGAAACTCCGACCTTTAGTCCATTTCCTGATAAATAATCCATCTCTTGGCAATCAGGCCTCTAGTGCTTGCATAATTTGCCCGCTTGTCACTTATTTTGTAGAGTGCTCCAGGTGCAAAGGTATACACATTTTCTACATAGATGTCATTTCACCAAAACACCTGGGATTGCGGAAGTCGCATCACAAAACCTCTAGGTCAGATAGCTATGACATCACTGTGGACCCCAGCAACTTTATGATGTTGTTCATTTTTAACGAATATCATAAAGTTCCACAACCAGGGAAGTATTTCAATCAATTGCTATATAATAACTAGATGCTTCCAAGCTGTGCCAGGGTTGCAGCCACACATACTCAAATAGAGTAATAGATTGTTGCAGTTACACACTAATGCCCAACCCAGCCACCACAGGCCCAATCACAGCCTCAAACGACAAATACTGCACCCATATGCTCAGACATCATTAACCAAAGCTCTTCCAGACGTTTAGTGATCTTGCCTCATGTGACAAGGTAATCTCTTAAAGACAAGCATAATCTCAAATTCTTCTTTCCAGAGACACATTGCCCCCTCTTTTTCAGGGACACCAAGATGAACCAAATGTAGGTCACTACCACTGGAAAACAGCGAATTCTCGTCCTTTTCCGTGGACTACAACATTCTTATATTCACCAGAGAATCCACAATCTGTTTCAACATTTGCAGATTTTAAGTAAAAGAAATTTGACTTTAGTCTAAAGAGATTAAAATGTATAAAAACTTCTATGTTCGGATGTACCGAACGCATGACATTTGCAAAAGTCAAGCGTTCACCTTTCAGCTCTTTCTTGTCAGTTCTTTCATTGAGAGGCAGTTTTCCCCGGGTAGTGTAGTTGTGCTAAGCTGAAAGATTGTGAGGGGGAGATTAATGTACCCAGTGCCTACGCATTTCTCTTGGGAGTGGTCCGGCATTGAGCTGTTCCAGGTGAGATTAGAGTGTATGCAATGAGAAGCTACACGGAAGAAACAAGGAAAGGTAAAATGTGCGGTATTGTCCCTACCTTGAAAAGAGCACTAAAGTCTTTCAGAATTGGCATTCCAAAGTCATCTGTCAACCATTATATTCCTCTTGTTTGCAGTCTGGTAACTGAGTCCTCTGTTGTAGCTTTGAAGTAAAACTATCACTGATTTGTAGGGTTTCACCAAAAACACATGAAGATAAAGGCACACAAGCAGCGTGCACATCCCTGCTCGCTCCCATGGCAATACTCCATGGGAGTGAACACACACACCCACAATTAGCTATTTGCAGGCTACAATTTTTAAAGGACAGAAACAGAAGCCAATTAAAAGCGTGGGAGGAGTCAGACCCCACAAAGTGCAGACAACAGATCACATTGCAGCACAAGCACGGTAGGCTGACTTAAAAATTACAGGGAACATGTTAATCTTCTTGGCAGGGTTACACTGTTTGTAAACCATAGTGATCCCACTAAGGGCTCCGAATCCTTCTCTGTTTGGTAGGATATCCTTTCTCTTGGTATATCGCCTGGTATATTGCCTTTTCCTAATATATACACCTTTCTATCCCTTGAAGCCACACCACATTTGATGTGCTTTATTGCAACACCAACAGCATGCATCTCAATTGGAGCCAAGGGACACCCCATTCTCATCGGGGTACAACAGTGGCATGTACCCTCCCAAACCTCCATAACTCCAAGAAGTCTCAATGGGTGTCCCAGGACTTCTGCAACAGTTGTTCTTATTGAATTCCAATGCGCCGTTCTCATCCACCTTACATTTTGGGTAGGTGAATGAGTCCCCCTCATTTTGCTTGAGTGAGTGTCCGTTCCTGTGTTGGAAGTTGTTCTGTGAAGTGATGCACAAGAGGAGCATTGGGTGTCCTGCAGCGTATTCTGCTCCTATGTTGGCACATCCTTGTGCGTGCTTTGATCAGGGGCAGGTAATGCTGCGCGCACCAAGGGGTCTCTCAAATTCTTGGATTTCTTGAAGGCAAATAAGATTTGTCTAGTTGGAGTTGGCCTGCATTCAACACTGGCCAGTTTTTTGACTAGGTGCGCGCAGCATTACCTGCTCCTGATCAAATGGCTACAATTGACATGCTCTGGGGTCTCCCGAGACTCACTGGGCATGTGAAATGTGGCAACTGTTCCATGTGTGACAGCACTATAGAAGGCAAGGAATTCACGCACAATGATATCAAGCATGCCCGCAGAGAATTTTCTAACTGTAATAGTACAAATGCCATCTATGCTATTGTTTGTCCATGTTCTATGATTTATATAGGGCAGACAACCCAGAAAGCACGCACAAGGATGTGCCAACATAGGAGCAGAATACGCTGCAGGACTCCCAATGCTCCTCTTGTGCATCACTTCACGGAACTGTCACACACTGAAATGGACTTTAAGTGGACCATCATTTCTGTGATTAAACTCCCTAGCCGTGGAGGCAATTTACAGCAGCTACTAAACAAGGAGGAACTGCGTTGGATACTTAAGACCCAGAGCCTGCACACTGGTTTGAACCGCACAGAGGACTGGACCTCCCTGATCTAGACCCCAGCGCTGTCCTGCTTAATGGAACTCTTTTATGACCTTTGTTGTAATTGGATAACTTCTGACTTTTGCATAACAGTACAAAACTCTGACTGGTTCACTCCAACTTGTTAATTAATTTTCTACCACAATTGTCACTCTATTAGGTTCACTCTAAATTGTTTTCTTTAAACCACAATTGTCACTTCAGTATGACATTGTCTAAATGTTGCTTGGCTCATTGTAAATATGTCACTGTGTGATTGTGCACTATGTTACCTCGAATTGCACTCTTCTCATTGTCAGAGCTTCCATGCTCTTTCCGCTGCATGCCTTAATCTATTTTGCAGACCCTTTGCCCCCAGTACACTCAAGAGGGCCGCCGTAAGCACTCAATGCATCCTTCGTCTGTTTCCAACCTGATATATTACGCGCCCAACCTAAAATGGCCGACACTTTCTGCCCGGCCCCCATTGGACATCAGCTTTCACGTGACCAGAAACGGTTTTCTTATTTTGGTTACACTTCGCCGAGTGCGAGTCGTGAAGATCCCTCACGCCATGCAAGGACCCCCGTTGTTATGTTATGTTAGAACTGTATTTCTTGAGCGCACGGCTACCCAGAACGGGTGTCCCGGCGCTTTGGCAGAGAGTCCTGAACACAACCAAGAAAAAACCCAGCGGCAGAAACACTGTAGGCCCACTGGTTAGGTGGAGAATAGGAGCGTCTTGAGCTCCTTTCTAAAGGCCAGAAGATTATTAGCCTTGCGGAGTGATAGAGGGAGCTCATTCCACAACCTGGCCGCCATAAACTGGAAAGACCGGCCTCCCATCCGCACGCGTTTGATCACTGGTATCTCCACTTTAGCCAGGTCAGCAGATCTTAAACTCCTCCGAGGAACGTAGCGAACAATCCGCTTCCTGAGGTACGCTGGGCCGATGCAGTGGAGGGCTTTAAACGCCAACGTAAGGACTTTGAAACTAATTCTGCTGGGAATAGACAGCCAATGCAGTTTTCCACGCAGTAGAGAGGCACTGGCTCTCCGTGGAAGGACCTGCATCTCCTACTGTCTGGTAAGCTCTTGTAGATGCGTTCAATCTGACCTCGCCCTTATTACTTTTTTGTGTACTTTCCCTTCCCACAGATCATTCGACAAGGGCACTGCTCCCGCTGGTAAGCTCATCTAGCAGAGCACCCGGTTTTTCACTGCGCAACCGGTAATTGTTACCCTAGTTCACCTTCTCCTCTTTCCCCACAGATCTTTTCATTATCCGCCTCGGCTCCACCCTGCGGTAAGTTTTTCCCGCAACATCGGTAGCCTACTCAAGGGTAACTTGACATTTTTCAATTGTTTATTTTCTCCCTCCATAGAAAATTGCTTAATCGGGCACACCGCGCTGAATTAATTTCAGCTCCACTCCACCGGTAAGCTCCTCTGCTACCGTCCCTTGAGACCAATTGCTCACATTCCCTCACCCCTGCACTCCTTCAGAGCCCATCACCCATGGCCAGCCTTATGTGACACAGACCAACCTTTTATATCTGAATGACCTCACTAAAGACAAGGACTCACGGCGCACCTTTGAAAAAGCTCGAAGGTCGAGCGAAACATGTCAGGACTGCCGGGTGAGAGAAAGTACTTTTAATAAAAACACAAAGGCTCCGCTGTTGGTGTGCGGCTCACTTTCTTTCTTTGTGGAAGATGTTGGGGAATATGTAACGGTGTGGTTCTGCCGTAAAGCGACGCACCTCCAGCAAAGAGCGCCATGCCTGCCCGAAGGGAACCGCAGGTGGAGTTACAGAACTGTGGATTATATGTTTATGATTTATGATATTCAGATGACCCGATTTTGCCTACTACTTTTCCGTTCTGTTTGTGTCCCTCCAGTGTGTTAGTCGGACATCGGCTGGTGTCCCAAGTCCATCACACTCTGTCTTATTTCTCTGTGATCATTTTTATCAAGATATTAAACTGTCCGGCTGGACATTTCTTAAAAAAATATAGTTCTATTTAGTCTATATTTATTCCCTTAACATTCTCTTGCTTGTCTAAGGACCACTGTTTGTGAAAATAAGTACCTACCCAAGGTCTTTAGCATATTGCGCCCTGGGTTCCCTTGTTTTGTTCAAATAAGTTGAGGAAGTGTGTGCCACATCCAAGGCAAGGTTTTTAAGTTTGAGCATAACCTCTTCAAGTCGCTAGAACAGAGCTCCCTCTTTAGTCAAAGTATACATGCACTCCAGGTCCAGAGCTTACCCTCAAGTTCCACCCAGATGTACTTCTTATCCGGTTCTCTGCCTCTAAGGTAGGTCTTTGATCCCCCACACGTCAGTCTTATAAACCTCCAACAGTGTACATATAGTGACTGATTCGATGTTTAATACAAAATAGGACTTTGTTTCATTGTGCAGGAAGGCTGAGAAATTGCCATCTGTGAGCCAAAATCCATTGATTGCCATATCCTGCAAGCTCCATCCTAAACTGCTTCACTGGTGAGTGGTCTGAAATTCAGTGAGGAAGAATATTGATGACAGGGATCAGTTGCAAGCTGGTGGTGGGGAGTATAAAGTAGTCAATGCGGGAGAGGGACTAGTGCAATGAGTAAAATGTGTATGCATTGTCAGGTTGTTGCCACGTCCTTCAGACCTTGCATAACCTAGAAAGTTAGTGCAGCTGAAAAGCAGTGCACCTATTAGCGTCCAGGGGGAGTGTGCATGGCACTTTTAATGACATTAAAACTGGTCCCCACCGCCATCATCCCAAGGAAGATATAGGATAGCAGAGTATTCACTGTGCTTAAGGTCTCGTGCCTGAGGTGGGGCGGGGCATACATACACAGTCACAAGGTAACAGGGGCAGCCCTCCAAAAGACTACAGACCAGAACAAACATCCCTATCTTGTCTTTGCATGCCTGAGAAATCGTCAGAAGGAATTTTTTGTAAAAGAGGATCCCCACGTCCTTATAGACCTTGCTAAACTCTGCTCAACTGAATCTGTATCTCCCTAGCAATCTGTATTTTGTGTTGAGGATGTGTTGGCCCTCTGCAACACCCTTTTGCTGTAGGACAATCTGGCGAATTGCAGCATAACCCCCTCTTGACCTAGTCATTGAGACATTGACATTCCAGGAAATCATTTTATAGACTGGGTTCCATACTCCTGCTATACTAAGGGTAATGGGATTCCAAAAAAATAAGCCTCCTTCTCAGCTTTCACCCCAATGCCCGAGTGGGACTTAACTCCCAGTGGTGGACAGAATCAAGCAATAGTTTTGTTGCCCTGGGACATGTGCCCTTACCTTTCTGCAGGAATGTCTGAGTACTGCCTCCACAAGAACATAAACTCCTGTCAACCAACACCCCAAAGCCCACACACTTCCACTCCAAAAGCATCAGATGATCATTGAAACTATGAACCACTGTCGAAAGTCTCTAATGGAGATGGGGACATGCCTAAAGAGAATGTCCCGACCTAGCTCATCTGCCCTCAAACTTGAGTGAAATGAAATTAAGTGAGTGGGTATGTATATTTTACAGGTGTATGGAGCAGGCTGACTTAGTGTCTATCAGCACCATGGAAATGGGTGTTCTGCGTCCCATCCCAAGGTTAGATGAGTACTGTATTCACCCACTAGGCCCGGCTCCAATCTGTGAACTAGGCAACAAAACTACAAAATGACTTTCCTTGCCAGCTCTTTTAAAGTCACATGAGGTTCCCAGTTCTCCACTGATACCTTGAAACCTGGAACTCCAGTTTTCTTGACTCTTCCCTTTCTTCTCTACATTGTGACATGATTAATTTTATTGTCACTCAAACTGTCTTGAAATGTGGTCTTTCGTATTCATCGGTGTCTGCATGTTCTTTTTCCTCAAGGTCTCTCTGACGAGGCTGTGATCTGCCAGTTGACTGGGCTCTTGTTGACACTCGACTCCAGAGTAATCGTTCTTTCTTCAATTCAACTCCCTGGTATCGAATAAATGCTCCTTTACCACAAAGGTGACTCTCAAACTGGCTGAAAAATCAGGCTGTAGTTAACTTGCGTAGCATGCAGTTTTTGCTTCACAGCCAGGAATCAAGTGTAGTCTGGGAACAACATAATTGTTAAAGTGAAATATTACCATATAGCCTTAAAAAGTCGTGTCTCTCAATGTAGTTGGGTGTCTGCGCTACATCGAGGAAAAGTGATGGGTCAGAATGCAGCATGGGTGGACTCTTTTGATTAAGTACTGTGGGAAGTCCTCTGGGGAGTACCCAGGTTTTAAGCTATGTAGTGAAGAACTCTTCAGGTCCCCACCCCTCTGGCTACGCCAGTCTCTCCTTATTCCTTAGGTGGTTTCCGCGGCCTTCTCCTTTGTCTTCCAGTCGTTTTGTGGCATCTTAGAGGGACTGCACTGAAAGCCTTTAGGGTCGGTGTATGTCCTCTGATATGCATCTTTCCAAACTCTTTGACTTGGTCGATTATGCTGCAGTGGTCCTACTGAGAAAGGGACACATTCACTCAGATCACTTTGATTCTTCCTTCGAGAGATGACCTAGTTTTAATTATGGCCTGTAGGAGGGCATCTGCTGAAGGAATCATTTCCAATTGTTGACTCTGTCCTAGGAGGACCAGGTTTGCATCCCATCCCCCTTGTCTTCTTGGCATATTTCTCTATTTTAGTGTGGGTGGCTGGGGTGCCTTGCCTTTGGGCATATTCAAGGGGGCTTTCCTCGCAGACAAGCCAAGCTTAGTGTGGGGGACCCAGTTCCAGTTGGCCCTAGTGAAAAAATCGAAGGCAACACGAGCATCCAGGCCAGCTGGTGTTTTCCAGATGGCTGGGCTGCCTCTCTACCTTGACAGATGAGTCAAAAAGGTCTACAGGCTTCAGAGATGATTGCTTACTTCTCCAGGGACCAGAGCCCAGAACCCAGACTATCTCAATTCCCTAGTCAGTTCGGGAAAAATGATCTGGCTTCTTCAATCTTCCATTGTTGGCCTAAAGCTATCAGGATCTCACACACAAACCCGGGAGGGGTGGGGTGTGGGGGGTGGGGGGTGGAGGCTTTGGGAACGACCTCCTGGATGCAATACTGGGGCCATTGGGCCTATCCAGATACATCAAGTCCAATATTGTGCAGCTATTCAGTGTCTTGGTGAGGTCCAGAAGCGGTACAGATGGAGAGCCTGTACTTCCATGTCCCAGTGGGCTGGATATTCTCCCTGCCCTCTATCAAGGTCGTGGACTGGATTGAACGGGAGTTCAGGAGCTGTCAGTGCCTCTGGCACCACCCCTTCACCGCTGGTGTATGTTCCGGCGCTGCTATAGGGCATCTTCCACTAGGCCCTCTCAGAGGTCACCAGCATGGGGGTCCATTCTTACGCTTTTATCCCTATCAAATCCTACAAGCCAGCCAAGAGTTACTGGGACAATGGTGGACATTTCCTCATCCCCTGGCATCCATTGAGCCCAGTGATTATGTAGGGGGATGTCTGACTGCTCTACTCCCTGCAATCTCCGCCAGCAAGCCCCTGGACCGAGAAGTCAGATGTGTGCATCAGCCGATTCCGATGTAGGTCAATCGACTTGAGTACCTCTTGCAGTCTTACTCCACTTGCCTCTGCACCTGTCTGGAGCTAGGCCTGCCCTTCGTAGGTCTGCGAGCAGCTTATCTTTTGCCCGAACGTAGGGCGATTCCAACATGCTAGACAGCTATTACTTCTTGACAGTGAGTATCTTTTGGCTATTACCTCTGGTGCCAGTAGGGGGCCTGGTGGCCCGAGTGTACAGCATCAACTTTGTGAGTAAGTGACGCCTCAACAGGAACTGAGGTAATGTGCACCCCCTATTTTGGCTTACCCCAGGATTTCTTTGTTTGTCAAAAGACATTTTGGACTATTATCAAACAAGTTTTTAGTCCTTTGTATGCAAAGAAATCTGTCCTAATTGTGATTTTGGATTAGTTAATGAATTATTTTGCAAGGCTCTTTGACTTAATGCTTATAGTTTGTCAGGTAATGGTTCTCTTTCTTAATTAAAAAAATTCACAGCATTTTAGGACCAAAATTGATCCAGCAGTCCTAATGTATACATTATAGAAGCAATCTACCAGTATGAGCCATGTAACATTTATCCACATTTTAGTAATGCAGACAGCTGAAAAGTAGAGAAAAGAAAAGTGCTTGTGATAGGACTCACAGTGCTCTATGTGAATGTGTGCAGATATAAAATGCTTTTGGACAGTCAAGTAGCAGCCAGAAAATGAAGTAAGTTGAAGGACCACCAGATCCACAATCAACTGAGCATCAGGCATTGATGCACTACAGAGCTCTCCCACTGACAAATCAGTTGTGGACACTTTTGAGACCTGCCATGGGCACCTTGTTTTGACTACTGGAGATTTGTTTTTTAGAGAGCTATGCGCACAGATGAGCTTTAATTTACCAATTTTGCACTAGAGACTTTTGGACTTAAGCAAATTACAAGTATTACAGTGTTGCACTTCTGACTTGTTCAGCAGGTACTACTAGGATGTCAGTGTTTGCTTTTAACCTTAATGATGATGACTCTTTATGTAATATACTACTGCCTTGCAAGAAACCAAACCGGGAGATATGTAAAGAACCACTGCAATGTCAAATACATCACATTGTCCTAATATGTAAAGAACCATTTTCTAGCCAGAATCTACATTACATTAGTGTATGGATTTCGCCATTGCAAATCCAGAAGCCGAATTTCTCTGTGATTAAAGCCACCTTTGCAGTGTGTGAGTATCTGCAGTGCACTGGTTTTTGCTCCATCATTTGCGTTCATGCCAGAATCCCCTTTGCTCTGCTGGGTACAGGCCACTGTCATGTCCGAGTACACACTACATTGGTATGAACATCACCATTATAATCATATTTAACACACATGGTATGGAAACACATGTTAACATTCATATACAGTTTTGTCACATACGATTCCCACAACAACTCTCCTAAATTTAAAACATACATCCTGTAATTCATCCATCATAAACCATTTCTAAACATAAAATGTGAGTCTAAATCAGAGTCCAGTAATCTCGATTTCCACAATTTGTAAATTGTTTAATAGTTAGTCTTAAAATATTCTTGATCTCCCAGCCATTATCCATATATTGACTATTAGGTCAGTTGTGGCTCTGTTGTGTGCTGTACAGTTTTTAGCACCATTACATATGATAAACCACATTTTCCTCATTTGGACAAGAATCCTCTCTCTCCAGGGGTATTGTAAGAGTTTAAAAATCGTGTTCCTTAGTTGTTTCAATTGCCCAAAAAGTTTGATAGCCTATGTGCACTTTCCATTTCAAAGTCTTCAACAAAGTTTACCCAGTACTTTGAGAGTCCATTTCTCTAGGAAGCCTATGCAGAATTTGTCCTCTTACTCGGAACCTTCCGGAAGAACAAAAATTGACAGGTTCCCTTTCAGTTACTCTTCAAAATCTGTAATTTCACTTTCTCGATTGCTAACATTCTTTATTAGCAGGGCAGATTGTTTCTTTATCTGTCTTCTCATCCTAAAATCTGCTTAGTCTAGACTAAGATTCTGTTCTTACTGTTATGTCAGAAAATTATTTCTGTAGGCTCTGCATTTCACAATGTTGGAGAGAGATCAGGGCTAGTTTTAGTGCCCTCAGCCTCAGCATGTAAGGTGATAGTGACCAAAGAAAAGGGTTTTTAGGAATGAGGGGAAATACTGGGCGCTCAGCTGACTGTTTTCGCAAAGAAAGCGTTAAGGAACGTAATTAAGTGGAGGTGCAATAAAGGGCGAGGGGATAAGCCCTATAACCCCTCAATGTGTATGTTGTACAAACAGCATACAGAGTTACATGAAAAACATGCCCTATGCACACTACAATGAGAATCAAACATGGGTTTATATACTGTACAGTCACAACATATTCGTAAAACAGTTGCCAAGAAAAACACAATTCCTTTAGAGTGACAAACTCTTCGTTTAATAATTCTTGCACACCAGCCGACACGTGTCCACTACCAGGAACACGAACGACCCACCTGTCGAACCTGCAGCGCTGAGGAACAAGCAAGTCCCGGCAACCCGGGCTTTATTTATATTTCTCAATATAGGTGTCTGCTAGTAAATCCTAATGTCTTTGTAAATTTTACAGACAGAGAACACATGGAACATACATATTGAATGTTGTCTTTATGACAAATGCAACACATTGGCTTCAGGATAGTGTGTGTCCCTTTTTAGGTCTCGCGTAGCGTTGCAGCGCAAGGCACTGCTTGCTTTGCGAGGCATGGTGTATTAGAGTATTTTTTAGAAGTGGGGTGGGAACCCCGCCCCTATTTTTCATTGGCTGGCATCATCGTGCTTGGTTAGCACTGGCTTCCGGTTGAAAATGAGGCTTCTTAGTCTGTCCTTGTTACCGCCCTGTCTCCTTTTAGGACCGCCCATCAGGCCTGGATCTTTTACTTGCGGCGTTACACTGTCTCCTTCATTAGTCGGTAAGCACTGTTTTTTTTCCCACAATGGCAACAGCTTGTTTAAAATGCTCCTCGGGCGGCGTCTCTTACCTCGTCCTCGGACCCCAGGCGGCGCCGTTTCCTGTCGCCATCTCCCTCAGGTGCCGCCGGGGCCATCCAATCTGTTGCCATTACTTCATGCCAAAATGATCAGCGGGGAGAGGCCGCACTGGCAAAGGCGGGGTGAGAGGCTGGCGGTGGAAAAACAAAAACCTCATCGGGACACAGCGGGCCTAACGTGTCCTGTATTTTTCAAACCACACACCAAATTTATATTACATGATCCAGAGTTACCAGTGCGCAGCTTTCATCGGGTTGAGGCTATGTGTTCCCAGCTGCAAAGGAGGAATGAGAGAGGGCGGACATGTCAGATTGCCATTTTTATGCGAGACACATACAGACATGTGGAAGTTCTTGTGTGGGCACCTGGGGTATAACTGCACACAACCGCCCTCGGTGGGGGACTGACTGCTATTCTAATCACGGTGTGACACTTTATATCTCAGCCAGGTGCTTTAAGTGTGCTTTCGATGACAAAAGTAGCATATTTAATATAGTAGTGTTCTCTTCCTAGCCCCCGGCTCCGCTGTGCGCCCCTCCAGCTGAAGAATCTGTTTCCTGGGATCCCATAACATGGTAATATCGGGCTGTCTACCCTTCCGAAGCTTGATAAATAAAATGCAAACAATTCGTTATTGTTTCAGAGCACGAGACGCTGTAAGAATTGAGGCCAGCCAGCGGTAGGGTAGTTATGAAGTGATCAAACTGGCATGCGAGTGTCGCGGACCCTTGCAAACAATCATTTCCCGCCGGGGAGCCGCGAGGCCACGCCCACTCTGAGGCCACACACCCCGCCCTAGCTCTCCTTCTTTAACATGTGCTTGCACCGTACGCGCAGCGGACGGGCACAGCGGGCGCGCCTAAGGCAAGCCCGTCTGGGCCCGTCATCGCCACGACATCGCCTTTCGCCAGTCCCCCTGGTCGAACTCTGCCTCAGGTACCCCTTCATTACGATAGAGAACACCTCCTTGCCTTAAACCCTGGGCAGAGCTGTGTTGACATTACAGGTATTCTTGGCTACACGAGCCTCCAATGTAATTCCTGCCATTTTACTGCTGTTAGCCCTCGTCGCACCCAAGGAAAACGATACTCACCCATAACTTCACCCCTCAGGTCGCTCATCAAACATCATCTTGAGGTTAACTCCCTCATACTTGATGAAAACCTTGACATTCTTTTCCTCTCTGAAACCTGGCTACGGGACGGCACGTCTGCCATACCCAACCTCACGCTCCCAGACGACTACCACATGTCAACTTTAAATCGTGACGCGAGAGGCGGTGGCATCGCGGTAATTTGCAAAAAGCAATTCTCTTGCTCATTCACCAAAGAAGATCTTCCTGGCTGTGAATGTGCCCGCTTTAAAATTACAACTAGCCCACATTTTGCCTTGTCTGGCCTTTGCATCTACAGCCCACCTGGATCTGCCTCCAGGTTTATCGAAGCCCTTCTTGAGGTAGCAAACGCACTAGTGACCAAATCTGCTAATTTCACCATTCTAGGTGACCTCAACCTTCACTTTGATCTGTCTAGCGACTCCACTATTAAAAATCTTCTTGCAGATCTTTCTGCCCTACAACTTAATTCCGTTATTCAGGCCCCAACTCATTTAGCCGGACATTCTCTAGACCCGGTTTTTACCAACATCCAGGAGGTCACTACAGAGATGCCTATACCAATGGAATGGACCGACCACTACCTCATTAAACTGACTATCCTAGTCAATGGTCGAGCGCATAAAATTGAACCAACCCGCCGCCTTAAAAGACCATGGCACAAACTATCCACCGTTGACTTCCACGCCACACTTGGTGAATTCCATCGGGGGGCCAAACAAGACATCAATACGACCTATAGCACTTTTAATGACTGGATTACGGGAGGACTAGCCGCTCTCATTCCAGCTAAATGGACCAAAGGGCGTACTTCACCTTCCAACCCTTGGTACAATGACACTCTTAAATCCATGCGCAAGGAATATAAAAAAGCCGAGCGTCTCTGGAGAAGAGAATTCAACAGTGAGGACAAAATCAACTGTATATCAAAACAAAAATTGTACCATAAAGCTATCCGCACAGCACGCGCAGCTTTCTACGCAGACAAAATCAATTTGAGTCCTAACCCCACTAAAATAGTTTTCAAACTAGTTCAAGAACTTCAGAGCACTAGGTCACCTTCCCCCAATATTTTGTCTGTGCAACAATGTGAGGAACTCGCCACGTACTTTATAGAGAAAGTTCAAAATATGTACAAAACATTCTCTCAGCACCCCCTCAACCCTATCAATACCATCAATTTCACCTCTAACTATACCCTTCTAACTCCAATCCCTGATATTTCTCCTGACGACCTTACTAAACTGTGCAGAAAGGTGAAATCAGGCTCCCCTGCGGATCCTATGAGCCCTACTCACTTCATGGACTCGCTCGATTTCTTCTTGCCTCCCATGGCTGCCATACTCAACCTTTCCTTCTCCTCTGCTAATGTTCCGATAGCCTGGAAACAAGCGTGAGTTTCACCCATTATCAAAAAACCCACCCTAGATCCATCTAAGCCGGATAACTTCCGACCCATATCTCTGCTCCCATGGCTGTCCAAAATTGCAGAGGCCCACGTAAACTGTGTCCTGTCCCAACATATGGACCTGAATAACATCCTGGACCCATCCCAAAATGGGTTCAGACCGGGCCACAGTACGGAGTCTGCCCTCCTGGCTACTTCCGAATATCTCCGGACGATCTTAGATTCCGGTCAAAGTGCTGCGCTGATCCTTCTTGACCTCAGCACAGCCTTTGACACGGTATCCCACGACATTCTTCTTAAGCGTCTGGAGATGACTGGAGTTTCTGGCCTTGCTTTGACATGGTTCCGCTCCTTCCTAGAGGACAGATCCTTCCGGGTGTCAGCTCCTCCATTTCTATCCAAACCCCGCCCCATTTCACAGGGAGTCCCTCAGGGCTCCGCGTTGAGCCCCTCCCTCTTTAACCTTTACGTGCAGTCACTTGCAGCAGTGGCCAAAGAGTGGGGTCTGACGCTGGTGTTGTATGCCGACGACACCCAGCTGGCCATCACCCTCACGGAAAGCCCCTCCATCTCGGCCTCCAGATTCAGGGATGGCCTTGCGGCAGTGGCCCAATGGATGACGGATAACTATTTACACCTTAACGCGGGAAAAACGGAAGTGCTGCTCCTTGGCAAAAACACCAGCCACTGGAATGAGCACTGGTGGCCGTCATCCCTAGGCCCCATCCCCCAAGTCTCTAGTAAAAAATCTAGGCGTCTGGATGGACGCATCACTCGGTTATCAGACTCACACCAAGAAAGTGGCCGCCACCTGTGTTGGTTTGTTGAGGAGTCTCAGCCCTATACTTGGCTTTTTCGACGCGAAGGTCTGCCAGCTTATCATCCAAGCGACAATCCTTTCTGCGCTTGGACTACACCAATGTCCTCCTCCTAGGCGCCAACAAAGGAGAAATAGCAAGACTGCAACGCGGGCAAAATGCGGCGGCAAAAGCTTTAGTCGGCCTTCCCCGCAGATGCTCAGCCAGAGCTACCATTCGCAAATTACATTGGCTACCCGTTGACTCCAGAATTCAATTCAAAACCCTCATCATGACCTTCAAAATCTTTAAACTGGGAAGCCCTACTCTCCTACAAAATCTCCTCACTCCTTACGTTCCACGACGTGATCTGCGTTCCTCCAACCAGTACCTTCTGAACGTTCCCCGCACAAAGCTTTGCCGCATTGGAGGCCGCTCCTTTAGGGTCTTAGGACCTAAGCTTTGGAATGCTCTGCCTCCTAATATCCGTTCTCTAGAAAGCCTCCCCACTTTCCGAAAGGCTATTAAGACCCTCCTGTTCCCCTCTGTTTAGTTCCCCTTTCTCCCTCCTTTCCCAGCTTAGGTGGGATTCTGTGATTCTTCTTAGCGCCGGGACGCCTCTTCGCTGGGGCAGCTGCTTGCGCTTTACCAAAACCTTAGAATAGAATTTGAGATCTGTCCAGGTCTACAAAAGGAACTTTTTGGAGGGTGCGGTCGGATATAGCTGTGCAGGCGTAGCAGTCTGTTAGCAGCAAGACATTGGTCTCTAACGAGCTTACACGTGTTGTATTCAGTTTTGTGATTGTGGTTGCTCTTGGTTAATTTGTTGTTCCTCCTCGCCGTCGGCATACAGTGTAGCTCTCACATTGTGTTCATCTGTTTGTTTTCGGCTGAACGTGCTTCTCATGATATGTACCGCAAAGATCTAATTTCCCCTCCAGATCTGTGCAGGGTGCCAGCTTGGTCCCCACTCCCTCCTCTTTGCTGACGTGAAGCCCCCCCGCCCAGTTTTTGTATAAATTGTGCGCCAAAGCGCCAGCGCTTCATTGCTAACCCGAGGATACTCCTGAGGCGGAAGCCGGGAGTCGCTCACCTTTTAAAAACCTTTTTAAGCTTGTGTATTGTGTGATTTTAAAACTCTATGCACTTTGTGAAACCTTTGGCTTACCTGTTCAGAGCTTAGCAGCAGACAGCTTGCTGCTTCGCTCTCAGAGCAGATCGCGTCCTGCCGCCACTTCCTGGTCGCCGCCAGACACGCCCACCGCGGCTGGCCACGCCCCCCGCCCAGTTTTTGTATAAATTGTGCGCCAAAGCGCCAGCGCTTCATTGCTAACCCGAGGATACTCCTGAGGCGGAAGTCGGGAGTCGCTCACCTTTTAAAAACCTTTTTAAACTTGTGTATTGTGTGATTTTAAAACTCTATGCACTTTGTGAAACCTTTGGCTTACCTGTTCAGAGCTTAGCGGCAGACAGCTTGCTGCTTCGCTCTCAGAGCAGATCGCGTCCTGCCGCCACTTCCTGGTCGCCGCCAGACACGCCCACCGCGGCTGGCCACGCCCCCCTCCTATGCACCGACCTCGACCATAAATCATGAGCCCCTGCAGGAAGCGCAGCGGACGAGCGCAGCGGGCGCGACGAATGCGTGCCGAAGGAGCGCATAAGGCAAGCTCATCTGCGCTCGTCCGCGCCTCGGCAGCGCCTGGAGCGACTCCCGAGGCTCCTGTCCCCCTGTCCACCACCTGCCTTCCACATCTGGCGCGTGAGCCTTTACTCCGTCTCAGAGACTTCGCTCATGAAGGCCATCTGTCCTTCACAGACACCGCCTATCCTCTGCACGACTTTGCCTGAAAAGGTTTACTGTCGGGTGGCCTGCTGAACGTCAGGTCACTGCCTAAACACGCTAACAAAATCTCCCAGCTCATTGACCATCACCATCTTGACGCTCTATTCCTGACGGAGACTTGGACCCACTCCGATTGTAATATAGAACTGGACTGGGCTTGTCCACAAGACTTTAAAATCCTGCATCTCCCTAGACCTAAGGGTCGGGGTGCTGGAGTCGGTATTATATATAGAGCCTCCTGGTCCATAAAAACCCTTGATATGGACCCAGTGGCCGGTACGGAAATACTTGGACTCTCAATCGACTGCCACTCCGGAACAACTTTCACGGCTGTGATTTGTTACCGCCCGCCGGGAGCCTTCAACGCTTCACAACAGCAGTCGCTCCTTACCACCCTTACTAATATGGCTACCTCCCATAATAAGCTGATCGTTTTGGGCGATTTTAACCTATGGCCTAATGGCAGCCTAGACTCCGCTCTCAACAATCTTCTACTTTCCTGTGAAGGTATGGGACTTTCCCAGCTGGTCAATAAACCTACACACTCCGCGGGGCACCAGCTCGATCTAATCTTCTCCTCTCCCCAGCTAGTATTACTGAGCGACATTCTGCCTATGTGCTGGACCGACCATGCGCTTATTAAATTTCACATAGCTGGCAGCAGGGCCAGCAGACCGTCACTCAGCTCCGGCCCCGATTATTCGTATAGAGACTGGAAAGCTCTGGACAAACTAAGACTGACCGGCCCCGTATTTGAGGTGGAAGACAGTTTTTCCATCGCTCAGTCGGTAGAGGACAACTATTTGTCCCTCTGCACACGGATCTCCAACATCTCCGAACGCCTCGTCCCTCAGAAAAAGGGCAAACTTAAGAGACGAGTACCTGCCCCATGGTTCAATGACTCATTGAGAGCCCTCAAACTAGCCTGCAGACAAGCAGAGAGAAGATGGAGGCAAGGCTATTCCGACTCCAACAAAACTCTGTGGAAAGATAACCTCCGGGCGTACAAAACTGCCATTGCCCTTAAGGCCAGCTATTACTGTTCCACCATTTCCAACGCCACCAATAGCTCGAAAAGTATTTTCCAGATACTTAAAAACTTAACCCATCCAGACTGTGTCACCTCAACGCAGCCCCCCACCCAAGCCCTCTGTGATAATCTCGCAGCATACTTCATCAATAAAATAACCACCATCATTCAAAACCTGAAGACACCCCCTTCTTTGGGAGCCCCCAACACCCAGGGACCCAGCACCAGCTCTCAAAACTTGACGCCTCTTGGCTCTGGCCTGACGGCCAGATTACGGGAATTTCCTCCTATCCCGGTCTCCGAATTTGAAAGACTGGCGCTCGGAATAACCTCGGGCTCCCCGCTCGACCCCCTGCCTCCAAAAATTTGGAAAAGTTTTGGAACTGAACTCTTCGGCACCATGCGCCAAATATGCAACCAGTCCTTGCACAGTGGTTATGTCCCAACCTCGTGGAAACAGGCGCTTGTCACCCCACTCCTGAAAAAACCCTCCTTGAGCCCGGATTGTCTATCTAACTATAGACCCATCTCCCTACTGCCATTTCCAGCGAAAGTAGCTGAACGATGGGTCAGTTCCTGCCTCTCCAGTCACCTAGAACAGAACAACTTTCTAGATGATCACCAGTTCGGATTCCGTCCTGCCCACGGCACCGAAACAGCGGTCTTGACAGCCATGGAGGACCTTCGCATGCGTGCAGACAGGGGCCAGCCAGTAGCATTGATACTGCTGGACCTGTCTGCCGCATTCGATACGGTCAACCATAGTACGCTGCTGCAGAGACTTGGAGAAGCGGGTGTGGATGGCACAGCGCTGCTTTGGTTTCACTCCTACCTGCGGGACAGGAGACGGGCTGTCTCCCTCCCCCCATTCCAATCCACCTTCGCACCGGTGCCCCAGGGAGTTCCCCAGGGCTCCTCCATCAGCCCCATTCTTTTTAACGTGCACCTCATACCGCTGATCACGTTAATTAAGTCTTTTGGGATAAAAACGATTAACTATGCTGATGACACGCAGCTCATTCTCTCTTGGGAAGGAGAAGATTCCACCCCTTTAACCACCTTCCACGACTGTTTAAGAGAGACGGCTGGGTGGCTCCACAGAAACTCCCTCCAATTCAATTCCTCCAAAACAGAGGTTTTGTTCTGTGCTGGCACCAATATACCCCGCCAGTTTCCGAGTGAATTCTGGCCTCCAGAGACTAGAGACAAACCTCTGCCAGTCTCCTCGGTCCGCAACCTGGGAGCCATGCTCAATAACAAGCTGAGTATGGAAACCCAGGTGGCAAAGACAGTGGGGATCTGTACAGCCCTGCTACGCTCCCTGCGAAAAATTATGCCACTTCTCCCTGCACAAGTCCGAGCGGCGATAGTCAGGTGTACGATACTCAGTCGCCTTGACTATTGTAACGCCCTGCTCCTTGAGTCTCCTGTCACGCTGCTGGACCGACTTCAAAGAATTCAGTCCGCCGCCGCCAAGCTGGCTCTTGGCTGGACGAGAAGGTCTTCGGCCACAGCAGCCCTGGCCGAGCTACATTGGCTACCCTTAAAGCAGCGTGTGGCCTTCAAGTCCCTCTGCATTGTCTTTAAGGCTCTGCACGGACTTGGGCCCAGACCCCTGCAAGCTTTGTTTCTGTGGTACACGCCCACCAGAGACCTACGATCATCCTCGGCCTGTCTGGTAAAGGTGCCCAGATTTAACAAAGCCAGAACCGGGGGCAGATCCTTCAGGGTCGCAGCGGCCAAATTATGGAACAGCTTGCCCATTGACATACGCCAGATCCCACTACTTCTTCCATTTAGGAAACGCATCAAGACCTGGCTATTCCCCTAAATTCTGCCCCTCTGCTAGCTATTCCGGTCTCTCCTCAGCAGAGTATTCTCCAGCGCCAGGAAGCCTGCAAGGTATCAGTCGCGCTTTATAAATACTCAAAATAATAATAATAAATAAAGCAAGGGAGGGCCAGGCAACTAAAGTACCCCCAGCTTTTAACAATATCCAAAAATGACAGCAAAAACGCACCCGTCCACTCTTCTCCATCCATGCATGTCTTCACCCGTCCACCTAGCCATGGTTCTCACCATTCCTTGCCCCCCCCATTGCTCTTTTCCCCTCCCATTCTCCCTTTGGCTTCCCTCGCCCCAAAGCTCCAGTGCGGCCATGTGTGCAGCTTTCACCCACATGAAGTGGAAGGATGGGCCGAAACCTTCTCAAAGATCGGCTAGTTTTTGGCTCGAGTTTCCAAGTAGACGCCAAGCCAGGGCCCAGGTATGGCTGGAGCCTTCATATGGTCGCCGACATTAGCAGCACCCCGAAATGTTTCATTGCAGAAATGGAGGCAGCTGGAGCGCGTTATCCGTGGCCTGCGGGGCCTTCACTATTCGAGTAATGTGGTTCAGAGCGCTGGGCCCTTCTCACTAAGTGATAACAGCTCCAATGTGGACTTGTAAGTACCACTTATGAGGCAATCACAACTGCAGTTCGCCCCCCCAATAGCCCGGGCACATCACAAGCACTCATTTAAGGCCCCTCAGTCATTTAGAGGAGCCCCATTCATCTTCAAGGTGAAATGTCTTTGAAGTGTGGGAGACTCATTCTTCTGGGACTCCAATCATTTTACGTTACCCTGCTCGCAGCTTTCCTCTTCTTCTCAGTTTTGGCATGCAAGACATGCACTCATTCCTTGAGGTGCCATTCAAGACCGGCAGTCACCCCCCCCCCCCCCCCCCCCCCCCCCAAAATCACCACAAACCCCCCTCTGCCCCCAAACAAGCATTTGCAATGCAGTAGGCATTTGCAGGAGATTGAGCTATTGGCATTGTAAATGAGAATGCTTTCTATTTATGTGTACTTCTAGTCCTTGCTTACGAGAAGCAAGGCTGTCCATAAAACAGGCGCAGTTACTGCTAGCCTTGCTTCTTGTAAGCAAGGACTATAAGTACAAAGTGCTTGTTAACGCACCGTTTGCAGGTTTTCAAAACACATAAATAAAAAGCATTGTCATTTACAATGCCAAAAGTTCAAACTCTTGCAAATGCAAGGCCTATTGCATTGCAAAGGCTTGTTTTAGGTCTCGCCTAGCGTTGTAGCGCGCATACGCTGCTCACTCTCCAAGGCATATTCTGGTAGGGTATGTTTTAAAAGTGGAGTGGAAGCCCCGCCCATCTTTTTCATTGGCTGGCCTCATCGTCCATGGTAAACGCTGGCTTCCGATTGAAAATGAGGCTTCTTAGTCCCTCTGTGTTACCACCCTGTCTTCTTTTGGGACCGCCCATCCGGGCTGGATCGTTTACTTGCGGCGGTGCACGGTCTCCTTCAATTTATCGGTGAGGATTTTTTTTTTCTCATTCGGCCGCAAAATGCTTGTGTTGTATTGATTACTGGTCAAGGAAGCGCTGACTCCGTGTTCTGGGGGTGAAGAAATGCAGATGAAAGAGCGAGGGCAATGGACTCTAGATGAAGGCAGGCTTTGGGAGTAAGGACAGGTAGGGGTGGAATATACGAGATCCTCCTTCTCATGCGTTGCTGGTGATGTTTACTCAATGGGCCGGGATGCCGCTAGCCTCGCTGCCGCCTCCCCACGATAGGATGCCATGTTTCAGCACGCTCAGCGGACAGGCCTCCTGTCTACCAGAGTACGCGGTGCACGTCCACGTCTGGGTCGCACCCGTGTCCATTACAGGCATAAATTGCTGTGGTGCGTGAACGCTGAGGTAGTTTATTTCCCCCAAACTGCTTTCACGTCGCTTTGCATCTTCCCCCTTAAACTCGCCGCTGTTTTGTCAAAGGTAGTCTTTGTCATCTTTCCTACAAAGTCATCCTCTGTCACTTTTTCTTGCACTTACTCACCATGTATGTCTCTAGTCCTTTCCTCCCCACAGTCTGTCACATATTCTCACGTCACTTGTCCCCACAGTCTGTCACATATTCCCACTTCGCTTGTTCCCACTCTGTCGCCACCTGTCTGTCACCTATTCCCCTTCACTGTCTGTCACCTATTCCCCTTCACTGTCTGGCACCTATTCCCCTCACTGTCTGGGCTCTATTCCCCTCACTGTCTGTCACCTATTCCCCTCACTGTCTGTCACCTGTTCCCACTCACTGTCTGTCAACCATTTCCAAGTCACCTATTCCCACTGTCTGTCTCCTATTCCCACTGTCTGTCTCCTGTTCCCCCTGTCTGTCTCCTGTTCCCCCTGTCTGTCTCCTGTTCCCCCTGTCTGTCTCCTGTTCCCCCTGTCTGTCTCCTGTTCCCACTCATTGTCTGTCACCTATTCCCACTCATTGTCTGTCACCTATTCCCACTCATTGTCTGTCACCTATTCCCACTCATTGTCTGTCACCTATTCCCACTCATTGTCTGTCACCTATTCCCACTCATTGTCTGTCACCTATTACCACTCATTGTCTGTCACCTATTCCCCCTCATTGTCAGTCACCTATTCCCCCTCATTGTCAGTCCCCTATTCCCACTCATTGTCTGTCACCTATTCTCACTCATTGTCTGTCACCTATTCCCACTCATTGTCTGTCACCTATTCCCACTCATTGTCTGTCACCTATTCCCACTCATTGTCTGTTACCTATTTCCACTCATTGTCTGTCACCTATTTTCACTCACTGTCTGTCACCTATTTTCACTCACTGTCACCTATTTCCACGTCACCTATTCCCACTGTCTGTCTCCTATTCTCACCATCTGTCTCCTATTCTCACTATCTGTCTCCTATTCCCCCTGTCTGTCTCCTATTCCCACTCATTGTCTGTCTCCTATTCCCACTCATTGTCTGTCACCTATTTCCACTCATTGTCGGTCACCTATTCCCACATTGTCTGTCACCTATTCCCACTCATTGTCTGTTACCTATTTCCACTAATTGTCGGTCACCTACTCCCACTCACTGTCTGTCACCTATTTTCACTCCCTGTCTGTCACCTATTTCCATGTCACCTATTCCCACTGTCTGTCATCTAGTCTCACTTTTTCACTGTCTCCTTTTCCCACATTGTTTTTCCTTTCCACACTGCCCCTTTTCACGCAGTCCCTTTCCCATTGTCGGTCTCTCTGTTCCACATTTTTGCACAGTCTGAATCTCTGGCCTCCCCTTTTTTTCAACAGTCTGCCTCTCTACCCCCACCCTTAATAGTCTCTCTGCCTCATCCTTTAACCACAATTATCCACTCTGCCATCCTGCGCTTCCATAGCCCGCCACTTTATTTTCCCTGCTCCCACAGTTTGCCCCAATCATGTTAATAACATTTATAGTGTGATTTGCTGCCCTGAAGGGTATCCTGGCATAATCAGTCATTGGACTGTTGAAAGTGGCTAGCAGCTCAAAGTTGTCTAGTATGCACTAGCCACAACGCAAGGGGATATACACTTATTTTTATGGGAATTGGTAAAGGTAATTTGCAGAGCTATAGTCCAGTGCCCAATGCTCTCCATAGTGACCGTAATCAATCTCATGAAATATTTAAAACAAAATCCATCAAAGTGTTAGAGAGACTTGTTTGGTGTGTATATTAGAGGCCAAATATGCAATTCTTCTTGAGGTCTTAATTTTATTCTTCAAATTCAGTGTGAAGCGATACAGCAAACATAGTTCAGTGATTGTGATGGAGGTCCTAGACATAGTGTCATAGAATGGCGTGATGTATGCCAAAATATGTATTCAAATATAGATCTTACACCAAGTAAGTTGCAAGTCTCAAAATTATGTCATAGCTTTGGCCCTGTAGTGGACTGAGTTGATACTATTCATAACAAGCATTTGCAATGCAATAGGTCTCGCATTTAGGCGAGATTGAGCTATTCACATTGCAAATAACAATGCCTTTTATTTTTGTTTTTGTTTTTAAAACATGAATAAAAGGCATCGTCCTTTACAATGCCAATAGCTTAAACTTGCATAAATGCAAGACCTATTGCATTGCAAATGCTTGTCATTCTGAGGTATTAGGGAGTTTTACCATTCTAAACTGAAGGTATGAGCGTACTCGAGGTATTAGCTGCTTATTATATCAGAAACTGTTATGGGTTAACCCTGGGAACAAAAAAACACTACTATAGTTCCCTTCGGGAGATGTTGCATGGAAGCAGTCAGTATAAAATCACCATATGGGATAGAATGGATCAAGACATTTGAGTAGAGTTGCTAGAAAAAGATTGCCTGATGTTGCTGCACCACCTGAGGATCTGTGTCACGGACATCTTGAATTTGTGTCTTGTAGCAGACGCTACAGGCAGAAAGGCTGCTTTTCCTGATGTCTTGATCCATTCTATCTCATATAGTGCTTTTTTCCCTATTATACTGGTTGCTTGTATTATTTTGTTGTCCTGATGATGACCCTGATAAACCACTTCTAATAGGATCGAAGCATCGGCAAATTAACTAGTGGACTGATATGATTCATCATGATATATATATTGTACTCTGATTTTGAGTCTTGCCAATACTTTGTATATTGATCAGCCCCTGGAGAAGATTGTGTACATATAGGTTGTACATATTTCTACAGCACCAAATGCCACCTTTTTGATTTTTTGATATACCGGGACATGTCTTTTTGAGTTTCATCTCACTTGACCATGACTAGATGGTTATTTGTAGTTTCCTTTAGTATGAGCCACGTGTAATGCTGATTGGAGGTCATTACAGGGGTCAGTAGGAAGTATAAAGTTACATATTGTAAGAAAGAGAAATGTATACACACACTTCTCCTATTTTAGGGGTGTAAATAGAATGTACAGCTTAATGTAAGATAGAGAACCCTTGAACACAGATCTGGCGCTCTACTCCCCTTCTCGTCAGCTGAACAATTATTTCAAATTCTTTTTTCCAATTTTCAAGCAAACTATGTCCCCACTGAACAGTACTGGGTTCAAACTGTGCCGTTACTGTCGGAAACAGATGTTGGTGAGGGGCCCGAATGAGGTGTGCCTCTGATGTTTGAGATTAGAGCAATGCTCCAAGTCGTGCAAGTAATGTGTCTTCATGGACCCAAAGGTGATCCAGGACATTGAAATTGAGCTGTACGTGGGTTAACATTGAAAGAAGTCACCAACCTCACCTAAATCCCGTTCCAAGTCAAGGGTGCAGACCAGTTCCTGTTCTAGAGGTCGTTCCCACTACAGGTCATCTTTGTGGTGGCGGTAGTCGGATCAGATGATGTCCAAGTCAAAGAAGAAGCATAAGAATTTGAACTGGTACTCAACCCCAACACCATACTATGTTCAAAGAAAAGTCAGGAGGGAGTCAGAGAAACAGTTGGTCTTGCTCACGATGACCGCTTGAAGAGCCAGTTTCACAACTAGTACCTTTGCACCCGACATTCCCAGGCCAACTGCAACACCGCAATAGGTCGAGGTCTTTAAAGAGGGCATTGTGTATATTTTTGTCATTCATCCGACTCACTGTAGTGTGTCTTCAGGCCCCAGAGATCCCCAGGAACCTACAGCCAGGTTACCGCCGGCAGGTCTAGCCTCGCCACTGCCTAATCCTTTGGGACACGCCTCAGGTTCTGCATGGACTCCAGTGACAACTTCCATTCCAGCTCCTATACCTCCCCCAGTCCCTTCTTCATCGACACCAGTCCCGATGTTTCCAGAGGTCAAGCTCGAGCTAAATCAGTTTTAACTCCGTTCAAGTTCATGCTTTGACTCCACTGCAGCACACATGGTTCCTGTGCAATCTGATGCAGACAAAACTCACTTTACTAGAGGTGTCCTCAGAGGCTTCATCTTTTTGTCTCGGATTCTGACTAGAGTTTGCCAGCACCCGATAATGACAATGATGGGAATTATTTATTACCACAATATGATGGTGGCCGTATATATATGGACTTGCAGGAGGCCACTGAGCTTGATACTTACCCTATTACAGGGTTAGTTTTGCCCTTTTGGCCCCCAGTGGAGAAGAGTGCTTCATTTGCTGTAGTGATTAGATGTACAGCTGAGATCCTGGACTGTTTGTTAAAATTAAGTCCTTAGTGAAGTTTTGTACTCTGAGCCAGCCTCATCTGAGCCCTTTCTCTCGTTTAATGAAGCCCAGACTGATACCCTTATGGGCACTTTGGCTAAGCCTTGCTTTTGCTCACTCGTGAACACGCAGGTGGTGCTACACCACAGACTGGCACTCAGACCTAAATTTCCATACACAACATCCTACTCCTGGCAGTTTGGTGGTAGATGTTTCCACCAGCAAAGTGAACCCTAATGTATTTTTTCACAACTTCTCCTGACAAAGTCGAAAAGAATTGAGGTGTTTGGACAGCGTATGTTCTCTTTAGCCAGTTTGGCATTGTGGTTGGACTGTTATAAGCATGCCCTCTGGGACATGGGCGCAAGATATTGCTGACAGTCCCTGAAGAGTTTACATTTTCTTGGGTTCAAACCATTCGGGTTGACCAGGATGCAGACAAATATAAAATTAGATTGACCTGGATACTACTGATTGCTCGAGATCAGCAGAGGGAACTAGTGTTGCACTCAAGTCCTGCGTTGATTTGATCCACTAGATTTTTTTTTAGATGTGCTGGCTTCCCTTTTGGATATGATTTTTGATGGTTCCTGCCTATTTGCTGAAAAGAATGATTTTGCTCACATATGCTTTCAGGAAAGATGAGCCACAGTTTGTTCCTTGGATCTTTTCACTTCTGCTCCACAGTTTCCTCATCAGTTCCAGCCCTTCCAAGATTACTTTACAGAGTTGGTGTATAAACCGCATCAGGCCGGCCACCACTGCAGCTGTAACTACAGTCCTTTCAGGGATGGGGCTCAAGCACACGCTGCACAGTGTCACCAAGGACACAGTTCAGCTGAGTCTCCTGCCCATGCAGCAACAGCCCCAAGCCACTTTAGTTTGCACTTAGCAGTGAAAGCCACCCTATGAAAGGCAGGATCAGACATTTTCTTTTAGTGTTGCAGTTCATCACATCCAACAGATGGGTCCTCCAAATTCCCAGCAGGGCTTTTCCCTCCTTTTTCTTTCCGACCCACCAAAGCTTCCTCCCACGTGAGAACGGCTTTCAGAGGAGCATGTATCCATTTTGATACTAGAGATGCAAGCTGTACCTTCCAAAGGGGCCCTCGAGGGTGCTTGGAAGTAGGGATGGACTGTTGATCCCGCCATTTCGTGCCGGCGAAGGATAGATACCTTTGTCCTATATTAGATCTTTGCCCTCTGAATGCTTTCCTACGGAATGACAAATCTAAAGCGCTTACACTGGCCAAAGTTCTGTCTGCCCTGAATCCAGTTGATTGGATTGTTGCCTTTCAGATGCAGGGCACTTTCTTTCATGTGGCAGACCTACAGTCTCATTGACTCCACCTGCGGGTTCAGTGTCCATTTTCAGTTTGCAGTGCTGCCCTTCTGCCTTCCCAGTGCCCCTCAGGTGCTCACAAAAGTGATAACGGTGGTTGCTTCCTATTTTTGGAGGTTGGGGGATACCAGTTTCCTCCTACTCCAACAACTGTTTGTTGAGGGCAGTCTTCCCTTCAACAGAAAGTAGAAATCAGTCATGGACCCCTTACAGATTCTGACACCTCCAGGCATCGTAGGGACTCTAGATCAAAGAGCCAAAGTCACATCTGACTCCTTTGCAGAGGCATACTTTCTAGGAGCTGTTATGGACACAGTGTAGTTTAGGGCCTTTCCTCCACTGCATCCAGTCCAAGTCATATGGGCTCTGACCCTGCTGTTTCAGCTTTGGTCCTGAATCTCCATGAGAGCAGCTGAGACTTCTTGGCCTGTTGGTTGAATGCGGCCTGTTCGTCTTCGTCTACTGCAGCAGATGCCACATGCGGCCTCTGCAGTAGTATCTGAAGTCTGTGTGTCCAGCACCACGGAATCCTGTTCGATGTCAACCAGGTTTCAGAGGAAACTGAATAAGATCAGTGGTGGTGGCTGCTTTATCCTAGGTCTCAGGAGGTGCTGCACCTCTGCAGTTAACTGGAGAATTAGGGCATCTCCCTAATTGTGAACTATCTGCAGGATCTTTAAATTCCAAATGCGGATGAGCTCAACCAGTGACACCTGATGATGGACTTATATAGTGGTTGCATCCTGGGATGGCCCAAGGCATCTTCTAACATTGTCAAAACATCTGTGCTTTGGAGTTCCTAAGAACGCTCTCTCTAAGAGATGAAATGCGACTGGTGTTGATGCTGCTAATAAAAATACATTGAATCACACTAAAGTGCACAGCATCATTTCTTAGAGTAACAGTGTGGTGGAATAGTAATTGAGGCTTCTCTTGCCCTCCTCTATCAGCTCAAAGCGACAATGTTTTCAAAAGTTAGTGCCAGGTAAGAAATAAATAGTAATGTCTAGGGTGCACTCATAGACCTTAAAGTAGAAGATCCAATTTGCAATTCAACCAACACAAATAGGTATTGCAGCTGTGGCTAGAATACAAGTTACAGTATTACTACCCTTAAACAGACATACAGAATTCCAACTAGGACATTCATAGAGTTACTGTATGATCCCAGAGAGAAGGGAAGGTTATCCTTATGGAAGAGGAAGTGTCACACAAAATTGTGTCATGCTTCAACATCAGCAGCATCTCCCCACCCTGGTAGGGCAATACCACCTGGGCAGACTCGACCTCCTGTCTCCTGCTCTGAGTCCAAGAGGAGGTAGAGTCCGTGCTGGTGGTATTGCCCTACCGGGGTGAGGCGAGGTTGCGAATGTTGGAACATGACACCATTTTGTGTGAAAGGCTTCCTCTTCTTAAGTATTATCTTCCGTTCTCTCTGCACTCACACAAAGAACTCTGTGAATGCCCCAGGTGGACTTCTATATGTCTGTTTATGGGTAGTAGTACTGCAACTTCTATGGGTATTCTACCCATCGCTGCCGTACCTATTTGTGTTGATTGTGTCTTAGTGGAACTTACAGTGGCTTTCCTCCTCCTTTCTCTTATGTGTTATGGCCAATTTGTAATTCCACATGAAATCTCGTAAGTATCTCTTATTTTTATCATAGCATTTCCTTGGGTTGCATTAAAGTCATTTTTATGTAAAGAAAAAGCATTGGCTGGACATTGATTTTTTTTTTGTATGATATTTTTGTGTGTTGCTCAGCTCTGAGGTGCTAGCGCAAAACACCTCTCTGAATCAGAGTTGGACTGCTCTGCCTCAACACCCTGAGATTAAGGTTTTGCATCTGAACACTTTGAGTAATGCACTAGGACGAGAGTTTACAGTGTGACCTCCCTGACACATGCAAGAATAAAGGGATTACATTTAGAACTCTGTGATAGCTACAATAGGTAGAATATTCCTGGATTAAACTCCTTGGGCGAAGCATCCTAGGGTGAGATTCAACATGGTTTAACTGTAAGATAGTTCCTTAAAAAGACTTATAGTTGGCTGGTGCTAAAGATGTCTTGATGTCATTGTGTATAATTGGAATTTTGGGTTTAGTATTTCGTTTTTATCAATCAAAGTTTTTTTTAATTTTTGTTCACTAGATATTGATTTATTAAATATTATTGTGCATTTTGTAGTTTGATTTATGTTTATTGCTGGATAAATCCAGGTATTAGTAACACACTTTCCCCATAAACTGCAGGAATGTCTTGCGTAAATCGTATTTTAATGACCAATAACCTTACGAAGTTTAATGTATATAAAATGAGGTTATTGTTTTGAGTAAATCACCCGTCGACCTTGACCCTTTTTTGTTATTCTGGCATAGACAAAGCTTTATTTCGATATTAAAAATATCTTAAAAATCACAAAACAGTTAAAATACAGTACATGTTTTTTAAGAACACTTCATAAATAATTAAAAAGACAGAAATAAAAAAAATCATTAAACCAGTTTACAGCTTTGATCGTAATTTAAAAAGACAATAGCCATATCAAATTTTATCTTAGATCTTTGAGTCTGATCACCCATGCCCAGCTAAGAAATTTAGCGACCCCACAAACCAGTGTAGTACTAGGATCTGTCTGAAGGATTCTTAGGGCAGAGACATGGCTCCTAGTCTCGAGCTGCCGACAGGTTTTAGCCATTTTGATCTTGGTTTATTGTAGGCGCTACACACAAAAAAAAAGTGTGGAATGGTTTCAAGTGCATCATTACAAGACGGGCAGGTGGCAGGTGATTGATTAGGGTGTTTCCACTTAGAAGTACGTTCCCGTACCAGTAAGGTTCCCAATCTAAACTGGATGTATAAAGCCCTGTCTTTGGGTTTTCGAATGAAATCCATATACGGTTCAAGAGAGTGTACTGTCCTGAGCAGACAAAACTAGTCTGTGAGTCTACCCAAGTTAGCAGCTCTGGATTCTTGGGCATCAACCCACGACCAATAGGCTCGCTTTACCTCCAGTTTTGAAACCCATACACCGGTCTCCCACGCAACATTAAAACCAATAGCCATTAACAACTTCTTAACCTTTGTTAGCCATACAATTTTATGCGACCCCTGCATATTCATAACTTCTCTAAGGCCGTCTGCGTAGCTAGCTAGCTCAGGTGTACGCTACAGGCGAGCCCAATAGAGAAGCGGTCGCAAGATGACAAGATCTTTAATAGATCTGCGACCACGGTCATATTGAAGGGGTTTGTTCGGGGTGACCCTGGGTAAGGACAGAAGCTCCCTAAAGAACTTATTTTCTGCCATAACAAGGGAATCAACATTATTGAAACCCCAAAGCTCCGCTCCATAGAGTGCACAGTTTATAGCATTTGCGGAATAGATCTCCAGTGCAGGAGCTATGGGTCTAGATAATGAGGCTCTGTGCTCCCTACCGATAACACCCAGGACACGTTTGTGATTTAGGGCCATTTTCTCAATATGTAAATTCCAATTCAGTTGGTCGGATATCCTAATCCCTAGGTAGTCAAACGTTTTAACACGCTCTAGTGGCTCCTCATTAAGTATGAGCGTACGATTGGCTTTCCTACTAGGGTTAAAATAAAGGAGCTTGGTTTTGAAGGTATTAATGACCAAGCCCCTAGAATTACAAAAAACACAGAACCGATCCAAAAGCTTTTGGAGCCCCATAGGCGTTTTGGAAACCAGTAACGTGTCGTCCGCAAAAAGCAGAGCAGGGACTTTAACCCCGGCCAAGCTAGGGGCATCAGCATCGATGTTTGATAGGAAGGAGACAACCCAGTTTACAAACAAAGAAAAGAGGGTTGGCGCCAGGACGCATCCTTGACGGACATCTCTAATTACCGGGATTTAGCAGTTTTCTGCTCCTGCGTGCCCCACCGAATGCATTCATAGTTCCGTCGTGCATGCGGGCCAACAAGTTCAGAATGGGCATGGGGAACCCCATCTCCTGCAAAACCGCCCACAGACCCTTTCGGGGGACCAGGTCAAATGCGGTTTTCAGGTCAATAAAGGCCAAGTACAAACCACCCTTGCCAATGGATACTGTCTTCCAGTGGAGTAGTATCAGCCTAAATGCCTGATCAACAGTGCCTGTGCATGCCCTAAAGCCTGCCTGGAATTGGGAGGTGATGTTGTTCTCCTCCGCCCACGAGAGGATCCTTTCCAAGAGGACCCTGCCATCTACCTTCTGTCCAGCATCAATGAGGCTGATTGGACCATAGTTGTCAGGGTCACCCCTTTGTCCCTTCTTATAAATTGGAATCACCTCGGCACCCTTCCATGAACTCGGAACTGGGGACCCATGGAGAAGGGCATTAATCAAAAGGGAGAAAAACTTAGCCCACTGCTTGGTGCTGGCACGAAACAAGTCGCCAGGGATGCCATCCTGGCCTGGTGTCTTCCCTTGTACTATTTTGTTAATAGCTAACTCAACCTCTCTTTGCCCTACGGGATCAATTAGGGTCGCGGCGGCAGTCAGGGGTGGAGTGCAGTATACAGACGGCTCACTGTTAACTGGTGCCCCTGACCCTTCATAGAGCCTCCTGTAGTGGTCAAACCATTCCCCATCAGTAATGTGATTGGGTATTGGTTCAGTGCCGCCACCATTTGCTCTTCTTACTAAGGCCCAGAACTGCTGGCCATTTTTAGACTGGCTAGCCAGCTTCAGCTCCTCCCAGTGGGAGTCATCCCAAGCCCTTTTTGCCACCAATAGTGCTCGCCTGTACTCGGCTCGTGCTAAGCGAACCTCGGCTGTATCTCGGGTTTGAATGGCACATATCAATTTGGATTTAGCCCCCCTACAATCTTGGTTATACCACTTGGCTGTGGGTTTCCTGCTCTTTGATTGGCTTGACCCACGAGAGTCAAGAAAGAGAGCGGCCATCCTGTCAATTGTCTCCGCATAAACCACATCAGCCTGGGCAGAGCCTAAATCATTATTACAGATTGCAGAGAGCTTCTCCGTCTGTGCACTTACAATCTCCCCCAAAGCTCTATGCTTTTGTTCATGAATGACAAAATGTTGCCACTTAATGAATCTTTTGCAGTTTGAGGGTACAATTTCTCTGGTCGCCAGCCTCAATCTGTTACTGTATTTACAACAAGGGGTGGTGAGGGACAGAGTCTCTGAATTAAGCAGAAAGCTCTCACCCAATCAAGAGATCAGGGCTAGATCCAACACCGTTTTTTAGCTCACTGCACCATCCCAGTTTCAGAACCTGGCTGTATGCAAATTAGTCTGTTCCTGTCCCAGTGCATGATGGGAACAGGGCAAACCAAACTACAAAAGCCAATTCTTACACTGGGAAGCCAGAAACCGGTCCCCTGTAGCTTGTCTCCTTTCTGGTGAAGAATTGCTTGGTAGTTTAGTCTGCCCTGTTCCCATGATGCACTGGGCCAGGGACAGACTAATTTGCATATAGCCAGGTTCTGAGCTGGGATGGTGCAGTGAGATAAATAACGGTGATGGATCAAGCCCTGATCTTTGGACTGGGTAAGAGTGGTCTGCTTAATTCAGACACTCTGTTCATCACCACCCCCTTTTCTGAATCAATCTGTTACTGGACAGGGGCTTCCCCTCACTTATGAGGTTCCGCAGACTAAGAGATAGGGGGTTGTGATCGCTATGGATAGATGGGGTGACAATCATGTCACCCATATGTCTCCACAGTCTCCTATCCACCAAGATATAGTCTATTCTGCTGGGGCAAGTGATCCTATTATAGGTACAAGCACCCGCAAAATCTGATGGCGTGCGCCCGTTCACAGCTACCAGAGCATGCTCCATTACCAAGGCATTCATTTGGATGACGACCGGTGTCCATTTTTTAATTCGCACAGTCGTCGGTTGCGGAATTCCCCATCTGGCGTCCTCGTCAGAGAAGCCTCCGACACCGTCCACCACCAGCGGTTCAAAAGTACAATTAAAATCGCCGGCAATTATGGGCAGAGAATCTGGGGGGGCAGGTGAGGAGTGAATCGGCAAGCAAGGAGATGGTCGGAGATTTGGCCCTCCCTTGCAGACCTCTGGCATAAATGTTATAAAGCTTCAGGATCGCTATGGCCTGAGGAACCCGAATCGTTAACCTCATCATATCTGATGAGGCACAATGATGGTGGGTAATTTTGCAATTTAGTGAGATTTTGACCCAAATTAGCAGGCCACCAGACGGGCGACCCCGTCCAGAGGAAATGGCTGGGACATAGAAAGAGGAATAACCAGACTTATACATTAGCTCAAGGCACCAAGATTCTTGAAAAATTCACAGGTCATATTTTTCAAGTAAATTATTCCAATCGGGAAGTAATATTTTTTTCCCCAAACCCGCTATGTTCCATGAGATGATATTCAGGAAACTATTTTGGCTGTCAGTGTGTATTGAGGCAGGGTCTTTGCCACTACAGTCGGTTAAAAACTGATAGCAAGGTTTTTCAGATACTATGGGCTTCATATGTCCATATTTTCCATCTCTTATCGGGGCAGAGTGGTCCTCAGCGGTCATCAAGCACATGGAGTGATTTGAGTCCTGGGCGTTAAGATTATTATCCCCATATAATGAGGAAGGCAAAATTGGAAGTGAACTAGCACAACATTCTGGTGACCTTAGATCGGCTTCTGTCAATGATGTCAAATACAACAGAGGAGACAGGGGAAGCGTGAGAGACCTCTACCGAGAGTCAGTCAACAGCTTCCAGTTCACTATACCGGTTGTGGCAGGGGATAAAAGATGGAATAGGCTGTGGGCCTAACCATTCTCCACTGCGCTGGTTACCACCTTTGTCGTGTTCTTATCTAGGACCCTAATTCGATATTCCCGATTTATGCCCTTGTGAGGTTATAATCAATAATGTCCTGACAACGGCAGAAGAATCAGATTCATATTCAGTAATAGCCCATGCAATCCAAAGCACAGCATGGCTACTCCCTTCGACTCCTAGAAAAGCACACCGCGTTCTTTAAACAAACCAAGCCTCCAGTAGCCCGGGAACACCCCCCCTGCTTTTGTTTTGATTTGAAAAGAACTCCTGAAGTCCTGCAAGAACTGTTAGTTCTTGGTGACGTCTAATGTCCAACCTTACGTCAAACCCGGCACCTTTCAGGTATAAAATACCAACAGTTGCCTTAAGCAAACACACGGTGGTTTGGAGCAGAGCGGCCATCTACTTGCCCGAGAGCCCAGTTGATACGAGTGCCCACGGATGCCGCCCCTCCTGTTTGACGCACTAAGAGAGACGCTGTCTTTTTCTCCAGCCGAGAAAATCCAGCTCCGGTGTTTCCAGCCTACCCTTGCGGGTTGCTGGGATATCGAGTCCTGAGGAAAGAGATACCAGACCTCCCACATTCTATTACCAAGGTACGGAGCTGACTAAACTCTTATGAGAATTCTTGATGCAGATTCTTGGGAAAATTATCTTAAACCAACTTAACACTGCTACTTCCTTGTCCCTTCCCACGTATTAGGCTTAGCTCAGGTACACCGGAGTAGGCTTAGTTAGAAGCATCAGTTGAGCCTTTTAGCCAATGTATATATTTTATCCATTTTAAAGTATCATATGGCTAAGAAACTGTATCAATGCTTTTACAGTATTATTTCATAATACTACCTTTGCTGTACGCACTTTACTTTAAGTATTGCAATTGTGGCAATTCATTTCTCTTACATGAGAAGGAAGACTGCTCAATAAATAACACCTTTTTATTGAAAACGCCCGTCTCTCCATTTCTCTACATTCTGGTGAAACTAAGTATGCACTGTTGACTGAGTGAAATAATTGTCTATTGTTTTCACACGACTCTAGAGATATACTCTTATTCTGAGGGATCAAAGTTGTCATGTTTATGCGGTTGTCGGAAACTGAATCCCTTCTTGTCTGAGCCAGGGAAGGTTATCCATCCCTCTTCATTCGAGAAAGTTTCCAGTGACCTCTGAGCTAGCTGGCGCAAACCTAAATTAAGTTTAACATAGTCAGTAGAGACCTAGATGACCTCAGACCTACGTCTACACTGCTGTTTATGTTATTACAATGCGCAGAGCCTATTGGGAAAATAGGAACTACACTACACCTTGATTAATCCTCCCACCTCTTCGTTGTATTAGGTTCCAGCCATCTTCAGCCCCCCCCCATCCCAACTATAGAGGTTCAAGTCCCGGTGCACCTCGCACCTCCTCCCTCCCCTGGCGTAGTTGATGTCCCTGGTCCAACTCCATCCATTGTCTGGTTGCTCCACAGGCATATAAAAATAAGATAGGGGTCTAGCCATAATCGCAGTTCCGTTATTTAGAGACACCTCCAAGAAAATATGCTCCACCGTTCGGGGGTCTTCAAAGGTTACAACTACACAATGCCCCTGTGTTCTTTTTCTATTGTATCCCACCCAAGGGACTCTTTTGACCATTAGGATGTGACTGAATATATTTGGTGGTAGAGGTTGATTGTTGTTTAACCAGTGGAACAACTTATTTTTAAGTGCCCAAAAGGGTTCTGTAGTTGAGGGGACCAATTCCGGGACCCCTGTCAAGACGACCACAAAGGGACAGGCATCTGGCGGAAGATTGATATTTCGACGCTTCCGGGTCTTTTCTTGTTGGGCTATATCAGGGTTTGGGGCGGGAGTATTGGGGCCAACTGTTTTTTTATTGGTGGGCTCGTTTGCTACAGGGGGTTTAGCACATGCATTCTTGCCTTCTAGGTTAGGGCGGTTCAGCAGGGGGGTTTTAGGTATTGTATTATTTACCACTGCTGGACATTTATTCGATGACTGGGGTTTGCTAACTGGTACAGTTGCATGATTTGCTCTTTTAACATGATTAATATTCTGGGATCTAATATCCTTCTGCAAATCATGGAGCTGTTTTTCTATACCATGAAGCCTTACTTCTAAAGGAGTGAGTAGGGTTTTAATAAGTTTTGTCAAGATGCATACTAGGGGATCTTCCCTTTCTTCTATTGCCCCTGAACTATCAGCTGAGGTACTGTCAGCTAGGATGTCAGCTAAGGTATTATCTAGAATAGTATCATCTACGATGCTCAGGTGTAACAATAGGGTTTCAGGTCTGACCTCTTCTGTCCCGGTCTTTTGCCCATTAAATTCCCTCGTCACCTCTGTGCTACCCTTATCACTGATGCTCCCTGCATTAGCTAGATTTACTTTCCTAGCTCCAGAGGTGTTGTTCTTAGTGCGCTTACGTTTGGGAATTGCACCCTCCTGTCTCCCCCTCGTTTGGGTATTTACTAATGTAACTACCGGAATAGTTTCCGAAGGGACAGGAGCCTGGGGATCAAGGGAGGACAGGTCATGAAGAACTGGTAGAGCACTAGGAGTGTTATGGACTTCATCATGAGTCTGCAAAGGGTTGGATATAATTTTAGAGTTGTCGGGGGTGCGCGCTGAGGCAATATGGCCCAAGGATGACCTTTTAGCTAGAGCGTGGTCTTGAGAGACCCTTCTTTCCATCAGTACAATTCCCTTATCAATTAATGAGTTAGTACTTTTAATAAAGTCATCCAGTGTGCCCGTCAACTTTGTACCACCCGCCGCAGCCTTGCTTCTAGTTTCACAAGTTGACATTTCTCTTTACTGAAGTTTAAAAAGGAAGTAACAGGAACGACAGACAAAGGTCCCGAACTGGTTCAACAGTAGAATGGCGGCTGGTCAGTAGTGAGGGTCCCAAAAGTGGATTACAGATTGTTCAAATAGAAGCAAAGTTATGCTTACAGTTCTGATGTCCGTAGTAGGAGTGAAGATCAGGGTCCCTGGCCCAGTCCAGTCTCCTCAGGCCTCTGAGGACCACAGAGGGCCCCCCTTTTGCCCGGGCTTGGCCCGCGCGCGGTCCCGCGACGCGGGACATGAGCGGAATTTAAAGCGCCTCCACGCCCGCGGGTGGAGGTGGCGGCTTGGCCGCAGGTGTGCCTGGGTGATGAAGTCCGAGCCTTCCACACAGCGGCAGTAGGGTTGTCAGCTGCGGCGGCGGGAAGGCTGCTACAGGTTTGCTGGGGGACCACGGTACACCAGGAGAAGTCCAGATTCAGCAAAAAATGCCCCAGAAATGCGCAAGCTGTTAGTCACTGGTTCCTTGCTCACTATCCCCTGACACTAGATGAGAAATGTTAATGTTTCTGCCCGCATAGCAAATCTCTGGTACATGTTGCTTTCTTTTGAAGAACTTAAAGAAATAGCTTTCTTGCACTTAACACCTTGGGTGCTAAGGGTTTCCCCCCCCGGTGCTGGATTCCCACATTTACCATTGTTTGTGACAAGGTCAACTCGTCATAAGCACAGGGCAGGTAAAGCCCATGACGAGTTGACCTTGTCACTAGCATGGAAGTGGTTAAAGAGAGGAGGTTGGTGATCCATGCAGCTATATAACCCTGTTTAGGTTTTAGGAATGCAGTCTTGCTTGGCTTACCTAAATAGCCTACCTGCCGCCTTAAATTGTGCAAAATGTATCTTCCACATCTGTTACTTATTTCACTCGAGCACACCTCTATTAAATCTCACCTGAACTTGTTCAACAGGTTACCAGTGAATAAATCGCCATCCTATAGAAACTAATGGAAGTAGACACTTAAAATAAAACCAGAGGGAATAAAATGAAGTAAAACTATTTAAGCTAGTAAACAATATAGATACATTTAGTTAATTTTGTTTTAAAATATTTTAATATTTTTTTGGAATTGAACTAATGTAACATTAATTTTATTAAAATATAATTCAATTATTTGTAATGAATTTTATACAATTTTAATTTGCAAATCCAGAAAATAATTGTAATTAAATATATTCAAAATAGTTTTATTTGAAATTAAATTAAGTGCTGTAGCTTTTTTCAAATCTTGCGCTACATTTACAATAAGTATATGAAATTAATTTACATTAATATGTAACATGAAAATGTTTTATTAATGTTTCAAAGTTAAATACACTTTTTTACTTTGCTGTACACTTTACTATATTGAGATCCCTGCAAGGGCAAAGTAAAATGTTTATTAAACTTGAAAAAAAATGTCTAAAGATATTTTTATATTAAAGTAAATTTATTTTACAAATACTATGTATTAAAAATACAGAATTCAAAACAATGTAATTCTTAAAAAAAAGTAAGATGTACATTGTTTAATTAAAATAGTCATTAGAATATTTTTAAAATGTTTAACATTAAATGAATTTTATTTACACATACAGACACCCAAATATCTCTCTTCCACAGCCCTTAATGCACTCTCACATGCTTTGTTCCTTGTCTTACATAATCTTGGTTGGTTGCTTGCCTCAGAGCAAACATGCTTTCTTGGTTCTCACTCCTGTTTTCAATATACCTGAGGTAAAAGACTGCCCACGTGAGTACAGGGGTAGGCATGTGCTTGTGAGAATGTAGATTGCACAACGTTAAAATCAGGCTTTACCAGTGTTTGTTTTCAATTTCAATTTGGTTTGTCCTGTTCCCATCATGCACTGGGACAGGAACAGACTAATTTGCATACAGCCAGGTTCTGAAACTGGGATGGTGCAGTGAGCTAAAAAACGGTGTTGGATCTAGCCCTGATCTTTTGACTGGGTGAGAGCTTTCTGCTTAATTCAGAGACTCTGTCCCTCACCACCCCTTTTTGTAAATATTTTTGTCCACCCTAAGCGTGGAAGGGTATTCTCAGATGTGAGACCCTTGCTCATTGCACCATCAGGATTCAAGCAAACCGGGCCGAAGACGGCTGTAATGCCAGAAACCGGTCCCCGGGAGCTTGTTTCCTTCCCAGTGTAAGAATTGGCTTCTGTAGTTTGGTTTGTCCTGTTCCCATCACGCACTGGGACAGGAACAGACTAATTTGCATACAGCCAGGTTCTGAAACTGGGATGGTGCAGTGAGCTAAAAAACGGTGTTGGATCTAGCCCTGATCTGTTGACTGGGTGAGAGCTTTCTGCTTAATTCAGAGACTCTGTCCCTCACCACCCCTTTTTGTAAATATTTTTGTCCACCCTAAGCGCGGAAGGGTATTCTCAGATGTGAGACCCTTGCTCATTGCACCATCAGGATTCAAGCAAACCGGGCCGAAGACGGCTGTAATGCCAGAAACCGGTCCCCGGGAGCTTGTTTCCTTCCCAGTGTAAGAATTGGCTTCTGTAGTTTGGTTTGTCCTGTTCCCATCATGCACTGGGACAGGAACAGACTAATTTGCATACAGCCAGGTTCTGAAACTGGGATGGTGCAGTGAGCTAAAAAACGGTGATGGATCAAGCCCTGATCTTTTGACTGGGTGAGAGCTTTCTGCTTAATTCAGAGACTCTGTCCCTCACCACCCCTTTTTGTAAATTGTTTTCAATTTCCAGCACTTGCAAGGACCCTTCACTACTATCTGAACCATTCACAGTGATATATCTGAAAGAAACAGATCTGAAAGAAACAGGTTAGTATTAGATTCCTTACCTTAGAATAACCCCAGGCGTCAGACTGGATCCGGAAATTTTTGCGTAGCAGTACCCTTGCGCGTCGGTAGGCGTAGTCTGCGGCTCCGCGTCAGTCGGCGTCGTGGGCGCCGTGATGACATCGTCGGAGTACTTAGACGCCGCCTCCGCGCGCTGACGTCAGTTCTTATTTTTTCCGCGCCAGCAGCGCAGATCCGGAAAAAGTGGTACCTTAGTCCCTTTTTGACTAAACTTTTTTACGATCCCTTTTGATGCTTTTCGAGTCTTCAACTCTGAACGGTGCCGGTAGGGATGCCAGGTTTCAAGCCCTGTGAGGATTGCGACCGACTCATGTCGGTCACCGACCCTCACCGCCGGTGTCTTCACTGTCTCTGCGTCTACCACGACGACAAGGTCTGCCCCTACTGCCGAGCCCTGACTTCGAAAGCTAGACGGGAGCGGTCCTGCAAGCGGCTCGAGCTCCGGCAGTCAGCCCCGCGCCACGAGAGGTCCCGGTCCGGACGGAGGTGGAGGGACCGGTCGCAGGGTCGGAGCCATCATAGCTCCGGGAGTCGAAATCACTCTTCAGGCTCGAAGTCGTCAGGTTAGCACAAGAAGTCGAAGAGACGTCATCGCTCTTCCGAATCCCCCTGGCGCTCGCGCGACGCGGCCGGAAGTTCGGGTGACCTCTCCCACGAGGCTGAGACGGAGTCGCGGGCGTCGCGACCTGCCCCATACCCTCCGGTCCCTGGGCAGCAAGCGACGCCGGAGATCGACCTAGCGGGTCAGGTACTTCGGCCCCTACGCCAGCAGGTGCTTCGGCCCCGACACCGCCGACGCCTTCGGGCCCCGCTGGATCCGCTTCCGGATCCGGGTCGTCGCCGGTTGACCGAACGACCTCACCGGCGCCGGTCCCTAGGGCGTTACCTCCGGCGCCGTCTTCGGGCGGCGCCGTCCCCGATGCCTCCCCCGATATGGTTCTGGCGTCGGAACAGCGCCGCTGGGCGCCGCTTTCGACGCCGCTTGGAGAGTTTTACTTCAATGAACCGGCCCCATCTTTTGACAACTCTGAATTTCAGGACATGGGTGAGGAGGAGTATTTGGAGGGGTCTGAGGACCCTCTTACACATGAGTGTCAGTCCCAGCAGGACTGGACAGGTGAACTTGGGGATGACCGTGGTCTGGACACTTCGCCAGACACTGGTTTTGTTTCACCCCCTACCGTGGCTACGGAGGAGGGGGCAACCTTCAGTGTGGTGTTGACGCAGGCGGCCAAGGCCTTGGGCCTTGAGCTCCCCGTCGCGGCCGTGAGGACTAACCTCCTCACTGAGGTCCTTAAACCGCAGTCAAGCTCCGCTGAGCCTCTGCTGCTGTTTAATGAGGCCTTGACTGACGTTCTTTTGGGCACTTGGTCGAGGCCCGCTACAGGTGCGCCTGTAGATAGGAACGTGGCCAGACGCCACTGCCAGGCCCCGTGCGACCCTTGTTTCCTGTCCACCCATCCCACCCCGAGAGCCTGGTCATCCAGGCCTCCAACTCCCAGAACGCGTTCCCGTCGGCTCCACCCGATCGGGAATCCAAGAGGAATGAGCAATACGGCAAGAAGATATTCTCCTCCCTCAGTTTGAGACTGCGGTCTTCCAACACCGCATGCCTCTTGGGCCGCTACACCCACTCTCTGTGGGACACGGTCGCGGACGTGCTGCCACAATGCCCGGCGGAGGTCAAGGCTAAACTCACCCAAGCCCTTGTGGAGGGTCGAGATGCAGCATGCTATTCCATCCGGTGTGGGCTGATAACCACCGACTCACTGGGCAGAGAGATGGCAACGACGGTGGCGATTCGTCGCCACTCCTGGTTGAGGTGTGCCGATTTTTCGGCCGATGTCCAGATATACCCTCATGGACGTGCCGTTCGATGGCCGTCGCCTGTTTGGCGACAAGGCAGACCATGCGCTTGAGCCCTTTAAGGACTCTAGGACTACGGCCAAGTCCTTGGGCCTCTAGGCCCCGCGCCAGCAATCTGGAGCCTTTCGCTCCTTTCGTGGCCCAGGAAGGGGCGCCCCCACTCGTGCTGCCAGCCACGCACCGCAGACTAATTACCAACGCGGTGGCGGCCGTGGAAACTGCCGTGGCGGCGGTCTAACACAACGGCGAGGCCAGTCCACACCTACCCTGCAGCATCCGCCTCAAAACCCTCCTAGTCCGTGCTTTCAGGCCCATGTGACGCCAGTGGGGGGCAGGGTTCGCCATCACCACTTCCACTGGCGCACTGTCACATCAGACAGGTGGGTGCTGCAAATCGTGCGAAGGGCCTACTCCCTCCCCTTCGAGACGATCCCTCCAGCCATGCCACCGCAATTCCACCGCGTGTCGGGGGATCATTTGCGACTTCTGCAGGAGCAAGTTACGGCCCTCGTGGCCAAGGGGGCCATTGAGCGCGTTCCTGGGCCAGAAGTAGGGCGTGGTTGCTACTCCCACTACTTTCTGGTACCCAAGAAGGGCAAAGGGGGCCTACGCCCTATCTTGGATCTACGGAACGTCAACGGCTTCCTCCGGAAGGAGAAGTTCAAAATGCTGACACTGGCTCAGGTCTTAGCTGCCCTGGAACCAGGAAACTGGATGGTAGCGTTGGACTTGCAGGATGCTTATTTCCACATCCCGGTCCTGCCGGCCCACCGGCGCTATCTGCGGTTCACGGTAGGCCACGAGCACTTTCAGTTTACTGTGCTCCCCTTCGGCCTTACAAGCGCCCCACGGGTGTTCAAGAAGGTGATTGCTGTCGTCTCAGCTCATCTGCGCAGGTAAGGGCTTTCAGTCTTCCCCTACCTCGACGACTGGTTGTTGAAGGCAGGCTTGCCCCAGACAGTCGTCCGCCACCTCCAGACGGCGGACCTCCTACACCTGCTGGGGTTCTCCATTAATGTGCCGAAGTCGCACCTGTGTCCCTCTCAAAAGCTCCTCTTCATCGGAGCGGTTCTCGACTCGGCACAGTTTCGGGTTTATCCTCCCGAGCAGCGGGTTCGGGATATTTAGGCTCTGCTTACGATCTTTCAGCCTTTATCCCGAGTCTCGGTCAGGTTGACGCTGCGGCTTCTGGAGCTGATGGCCTCCTGCATCCTTCTGGTGCATCACGCCCGATGGCGGATGCTCTGCAGTGGGACCTGAAATTTCAGTGGGCCCAGCATCAGGGCAACCTGTCCGACCATGTCCTGATCTTGGAGGGCAGTGCGAGACAGCTGCAGTGGTGGTTCACGGACCGGGATTGGGTCAGTGCCAAATCCCTCTCCCTTCCCTAACCGGAGCACGTAGTTGTGACAGACTCATCCCTCCAGGGCTGGGGAGGCCGCATGGGAAAGGCGGCGATCAGAGGCATCTGGTCTCCGGCGGAGTCCCGGCTCCATATCAACCTTTTGGAGCTACGGGCGATTCGTCTTGCACTGAAGGCATTCCTCCCCTCCGTCCGGGGGAGTGTAGTGCAGGTGTTCTCGGCCAACACCACCGCCATGTGGTACTGCAACAAACAGGGCGAGGTGAGTCGTGGACCCTCTGCCAGGAGGCTCTGCGCCTCTGGCAGAGGCTGGAACATCAGGACGTGAACCTCGTGGTCAACACCTGGCAGGTTCTCAAATCCCCAGGGCGGAGGAACTCAGCTGCCGGTGCATGATGGATCACGAATGGCGTCTGAACTCTGACGTGGCGCAAGGTCTCTTTCTGCAGTGGGGAGAGCCTTGGTTAGATCTATTCGCCACCGAAGAGAACGGTCAATGCCATCAGTTCTGCGTGTTGGAATTTCCAAGGCGGCACTCGCTCGTATACTCTTTTCGTCGTGAGTGGAGTTGCGGTCTGTTGTACGCCTTTCCGCCTATACCACTTCTGCCCAGAGTGCTGAAGAAGATCAAACGCGATCGGGCCCAAGTCATCCTTGTGGCTCCGGACTGGGCACAAAGATACTGGTATCCCGAGGTACTCAGTATGTCAGTCGATCCCCCGGTTCGTCTGCCTCTTCAGGAGGACCTTCTGTCGCAGCAGCAGGGGACGGTCCTCCACCTGAACCTGTCCAGTCTCCACCTCCATGCTTGGAGATTGAGCGGTGACAGTTGAGGCCATTTGACTTGCCTCCTGAAGTCTGTAATATCATTCTGGCAGCTAGGCGTCCCTCCACAAAGTCGGTATACGCCTGCAGGTGGAACAGATTTGTGGCATGGTGCACAGCAAAGGCTGTGGATCCTCTCAATGCCCCTCTTTCTGAGGTTCTCCTCTTCCTTCTTTCTCTTTTCCAGCAGGGCTCTGCTCTGGGCACTATTAAGGGCTACCTTTCTGCCCTTTCAGCCTTTCTAAGGCTGTCTGATCAGCCATCTTTGTTCAAGTCCCCTATTGTAACTCGTTTTCTGAAAGGCATCACACACATAGTTCCACCTGTTTCTTTCGTGATACCTCAGTGGGACTTGAACCTGGTTCTTACTTATCTGATGTGCGCTCCCTTTGAGCCACTTCACAACTGTCCTATCCGCCTTCCTACTCTGAAGACTACCTTCCTGGTTGCCATCACCTCTGCCAGGAGGGTGAGTGAGCTCCAGGCTCTTTCCTCCAAACCTCCTTTCTTTTCTGTCCATCCGGACAAAGTTGTGTTGCGGACTAGACCCTCTTTCCTGCCCAAGGTTGTCACGGCCTTCCACATCGGGCAGTCTATCACCTTGCCCACTTTCTTTCCGCCTCCGCATCCCTCAAAGGAGGAAGAGCGGCTCCACCGTCTGGACCCAAAACGTGCGCTCTCGTTGTATCTGGATTGCACTCGCCAGTTCCGGGTGGATGACCAACTCTTTGTTGGTTACGTGGGCGCTAAGAAGGGACGGGTGGTGCACAAGCGGACCATCTCTCGGTGGGTCGTCTTGTGTATCAAGGCTTGTTACTCCTTGGCGAAGAAGGAGCCTCCTGTTAGGCTGAGGACCCATTCCACTCGGGCAACGGCGGCTACCACTGCCCTGGGCCGGGGTGTCCCCTTGCAGGACATCTGTCAGGCAGCTATGTGGGCATCGCTGCACACGTTTGTGAGACACTACTGCCTGGACAGCCATGTCCTGAGGGATGGCTTCTTTAGCCGTTCCGTCCTCCAGGACTTTCTGGTGTGATTATTGGTTCGCAGACCCAGCTCCGGGGTTGGTATTGCTGGGGTATCTATTCTAAGGTAAGGAATCTAATACTAACCTGTTTCTTTCAGATGAACAAGTTACTTACCTTTGGTAACAATATATCTGTAAGAAACAGTAGTTAGTATTAGATTCCTTACCGCCCCACCCATCCGCCCCGTTCTGCGAACCGATATCTAGGGTTAAGGTCATCCCCTTTCAGGGCCCTAGTTTCAATGGCACCAGTGTTGGTTTTTAACATGGCTCTGTGTTTCTGGCGCGGAAAAGCTGTGTCTAAAAAATGACGTCCGGGCACGGAGGCGGCGTCTAAGTACTCCGACGACGTCATCACGGCGCCCACGACGCCGATGCCGGACGCGGAGCCGCAGACGATGCCTACCGACGCGCAAGGGTACTGCTACGCAAACATTTCCGGATCCAGTCTGACGCCTGGGGATATTCTAAGGTAAGGAATCTAATACTAACTACAGTTTCTTACAGATATATTGTTACCAAAGGTAAGTAACTTGTTCTTTAAGCTTACAGGACCCTTCCATGTCGGTCCTATATTTTAAAGCTATTCTCAACCTTTTCTTACTTTCCCAACACTGTTTATAATTTGCTCTACATAAAGAGGATGGCTCACATTTTTTTGGCAAATGGTGTGGCCCACATCAGCTGTGTGTGTAGTAATGTATTTGAAGTGCTTATTTTTACCTCAATATTTTTCTTTTCAGCTTCTGGGTTACAATGAAAAGCCAGTAAATCTGCAGATGTTCATCGGCACAGCAGATGATAGATACTTGAGACCTCATGCCTTCTACCAAGTGCACAGAATCACTGGGAAGACTGTTGCTACAGCCAGCCAAGAGATTGTAATTACCAGCACAAAGGTCTTGGAGATTCCTCTTCTCCCAGAGAATAATATGTCAGCCAGGTAAGTCATATGTATAAATACATCTTTAATTTATTTGATATTTTTTATTGTTGGGTAAAATCCCACATGTTTTACATATTTTCTGCAGCTATTAAAGAGAAACGTCTTTCTTTCCAGCTAGAGATTTCCTTTCCTTTTGCCTCTTGGAATAACGTTTGGGGACATTTGAGATGTTTTGCATGGTCTACAAATGTAGTGAATAAGTCCCCCACCCCACCTGTGATTGGATGTGTTTTTTACAGTTCACCATAACAGAGTAGCTGCAAGCCAGTTAGATCTTTTTTACACTTGGACGTCCTGCTTAGACATTGCTGGGCCAGATGTGAGCAGTGTTGCTATTGAGTTCCACAGTTTGAGCTTTACTGTTTAAGATTTTTTTTGTGGTTTGTATAATACACAAAGAGCATATGATAGCACATGAGCTGTAGTATTACTAGTATGTTTCTTTACAAAATATTATATAAAGAGGTTCCCCCATCCATGAAAGAGGTCACAACAATGGGTGAAGCATGCTAGTCTTCAAGAATTGAGAGGTGGCACTTTAACGTGGGAAGGCAGGCTTGATTCATAACTTCACTTTGTAGAGCATTCTGTTGGAGGATGTGAACAAAGCAAACATACGTATGGATGGGTATATCGGGTACAAAGATGTGTTTAATGTTTTTAGAGGGCAACTGCAATTATGTTGTGTATTTCTTAAATAGATTTTGCAGGAGAGAGCGGATGAGCTACTATGTAATGTCTTAAAGACAATGATGAGCACATTTACGAGTGCCCTAGGCTTGGCCGATAAACAGGCAAGCTGGTGGTAATAGGTTGAAAAGTGTATGGCCAGGGTTCTAATAGTATTATTGTTGATGATTTTGTTAAAGAGGAAAGAAAAAGCACTGCAGAAACTGCAAGGCTTCCACCAGTTTAAAGTTATTGCATTCATTGAGTATAATCATATGCAGCTGATGATCATGAATTTCGTGTGGGATTTAGTTGAATTTTTCAGTTATTATTTAGTTAGAAAGCGTTGTCCTGATCACTTTAGCAGTCAAGATAATTAAAGTTGCCAGCCTTCTTAAGAAAGTCAATCCATGCTGAGATTCTCGACAGAATGAATTGATGCTCTCACAAATTTTAATTTCCTTTTGCAGATGATGTACTTGACTCAGATATTTATGAATGAACATAGTTAACCTCCAATTTAATGAATCATCCCTTGCGAAGAGCGGCTGTTTAATGCCAACTGTACATGTGCATAGCTGGAATTATGAACGTTTTCTAGTTCAGCATCCACCATGTCCTTTGAAACATTTGAGTTAATTTACTATAGATCTTGGTGTAACACAAGTAATTCAGCCCTGTGGTGTTCACCACTGAGTACTTGTAATGGGTTTTTGCAATTGTTTTTCTTTTTGATCATTTATGGGGCTATTCACAAAGATAACTTACACTTGTAAGTAAGATACATGTGGACATTTACTCTTACACTTTACCCTTAGACTTTTGAGAAACTATCCTAGTTTTGGCTATTCACAATTTAAGAGTGTAAAGTTACTCAAAAGTGTAGATTTACATGTATCCACACCCTGAAACAAGAGGTGGAGCCACATTTACAGGTGGAAGTTGCTCCTGCCAAAAAGGCACAGTAGTAAGTCCAGCCCCACACATGTCCAACCACTAATACTGCAACACACCCTCCAATAGAAAATAATGGCATCAGGAACTTTAATTAGAACACAATAGCAAATAATATTTAATTCATATACTTCAGCTTTGTAACAGGGCTTGAGTGTCTTGAGGAAGTTGTTTTTCTCTGAACAGTTGTATACAGATTGAACACTGTGTGCAGTAGGAGTTGCCCATCTATGTGTATTTGATTGTCACCCTGAACTTGGTTACCCATGACCTTTATGATATGGGCTAAATGTTGCACATAACAGCAGCTTGCTGGGAGTTGTATGAGTAATGGCATTAATGATGCTTCATATTATTCTGTGCTCTTCCCTACCTAATTTTATACCTCTAATGCAATGCTCCTTTTGGAGTAATTTGTAGAAAAGTAGCTTGGATGATGTCATCAGTGAGGTCAGCTTCCTGCAGAGGAAGGGGTTTGCACTGCCTCCCACCACATATATATATATATATATATATATATATATATATATATATATATATATATATATATATATATATATTTCACAGAAAAAGACATAGGTTTCAGGCACGTTTCAGTTAGGAATTAGCAATTAAAAACCTTGGAAATTCACTTAAAAAAACATAGGTTTCAGGGGCGTTATAGTTAGATGGAAATTTCGCTCGTACAAAACCATTGAAATGCCCCCATTATAGTTAGTTCAGCTAACTATAACTCGTGCGTCCGCAATGCACTGCTGATGACGTTACATATTACATCACTCATGGTCAGTGACATCACTCATGACATCATTGATGACATCATCCTTGTGATAGAGTGGCAGACCTCCTCTCACCCTAATATACCCTTTGATACACACACTCAATAGAAACTAAAATTTTCAAAACAATGGACATACCAATACCACTTACAACACAAATATCCGACTAACTATAATGCCCCTGAAACCTATGTTTTTTTCTGTGAATTTCAAAAGTTTAAGTGTTAATTTGTAATTATAACATGCCTGAAACCTATAGTTTTTTCTGTGAATTTCTAAGGTTTTTTAAATGATTGTTTCTACTAATGCCTACGGAGGTACGACGTGAAGAAGAAGAAAAAACACAGAAAGAAGCAAAAGAAATGCAGAAAGAAGCAACAGAAGTCCTCAAAGACGAAGAAAAGTGAAGGAAGACGTGCAGAAAGAACAAACAGAGGAGCAGAAAGAGGCCTTGTTGCAAAATCATCCTGTACCCTCAACTTTTTCAGACGGGTACTGGTGGTAACTGAGTCTGACTAACCAGTCCTGGACCCAGTGCTATGTTAAAAGACACTTAGAATACAGATAAAACACCTACATACACTAGGGAACCCTATGCGTTGGGGTCCCTCTGTGATTAGCATGACCTCCTCTGTAACCCCCTAATAAATAGGGCAGGGGGATCAAAACTACCTCTTAAAACGCACCACGGGGTGCGTTTGCACACTGGTGAATGTGGGGGGGCTGAGATGACATGTGTGCAAACACGACCTGTGAGCGTTTTAAGTTTGGGATAAAGTCCTCTTTAATCCTGAGGGTCCCTGGAGGCCAACTATCCCACCAGGTATGTCCAGTAAATGCCACAGACTTGCATTGCAGAGAGGTGTAAAATGGGGCATGGCCTCGGACCACCTCTCTGCAACGCAGCTCTGTGGTGCTTGCTGGAGGTACATGGTGGGCTAGTTGAACCCAGAAGCTCTCAGGATTAAACAGGTAGAGATTAGTAGAGAGAGAAGAAGAGAGAGGTAGAGAGGTAGAGAGTAGAGAGTGAGTAATAGAGAGTAGAGAGTGAGTAGTAGAGAGTAGTAGAGAGCAGTAGAGAGAGTAGCAGAGAGTGAGTAGTAGAGAGTAGTAGAGTGAATAGTAGAGTGAGTAGTAGAGAGTGAGTAGTAGAGAGTGAGTAGTAGAGAGTGAGTAGTAGAGAGTGAGTAGTAGAGAGTGAGTAGTAGAGAGCAGTAGAAAGTGAGTAGTAGAGAGTGAGTAGTAGAGAGTGAGTAGTAGAGAGTGAGTAGTAGAGAGTGAGTAGTAGAGAGTAGTAGCGAATGAGTAGCAGAGAGAATAGTAGTGAGTAGTAGAGAGTGAGTAGTAGAGAGTAGTAGAGAGGTGTAAAATGGGGCATGGCCTCGGACCACCTCTCTGTAACGCAGCTCTGTGGTGCTTGCTGGAGGTACATGGTGGGCTAGTTGGACCCAGAAGCTCTCAGGATTAAACTGGTAGAGATTAGTAGAGAGAGAAGAGAGAGGTAGAGAGTAGAGAGTGAGTAGTAGAGAGTAGTAGTGAGTAGTAAAGAGTGAGTAGTAGAGAGTGAGTAGTAGAGAGTGAGTAGTAGAGAGAGAGTAGTAGAGAGTGAGTAGTAGAGAGTAGTAGATGGTGAGTAGTAGGGAGTAGTGAGTAGCGAGTAGTAGGGAGTGAGTAGTAGAGAGAGAGTAGTAGAGAGTAGTATAGTAGTAGAGAATGAGTAGTAGACAGTGAGTATTTGAGAGTAGTAGAGTAGTAGAGAGTAAGTAGTAGAGAGTAGTGGAGAATATTCCAAAGTTTGGCACAGCACCACTTTCACAATGAGTCCAATCAAATCATATCACTTAGAGTCCTTATTGAAGCGCTGAATCTTGGTGTATATTCAAATGCTTTTATTTTCCTTAAGTTTATGTACCACAGCCAGCCGAAAGGTTTCGTTCTGTACAACAGAACTTCTTCAGGGCGTTCTTATTTCCTTCAAGTTATGTCGGTATCCAGTTGTCATATAACTAGATATTTCTTCCAAATGTTAGACGAGACATAAGTATATTCTTATTCAAAGTGACTAGGTATCAATTTTACCCACACAATTCGGGCAGACTTGAGTAATTTATAGCATCCTCAAAGTCAGTCTTTCAAAAATTCCAAAGTATAGGACATGATAATCCAAATCCAAATGTTTCTCAAGAAAAGACATTTACAATCGTTCGGAATATCGGTGTTTGGGCAGATATGATCCAGGGACCCCCAGTATGCAAGGGGAATTAGTCCCCCCTCTGCAAACGCGCCAGTGGCCTGCATTGCAGAGAGGTGTAACAAGGGTGTGGCCTCATTACACTTCTCTGCAATGCAGCTCCCTCGCGCATACTGGAGGCTCCTGGTGGACTAGTTGACCCCAGGGACCCCCAGTATGCAAGGGGAATTAGTTCCCCCTCTGCAAACGCGGCAGTGGGCTGCGTTGCAGAGAGGTGTAACAAGGGGCATAGTCTCATTACACCTCTGCAATGCAGCCCCTGGCGCATACTGGAGGTTCCAGGTGGGCTAATTGGCCCCCAGGGGCCCCCAGTATGCAAGGGGAATTAGTTCCCCCTCTTCAAACATGCACGGGGGCTGCGTTGCAGAGAGGTGTAAAAAGGGTTGTGGCTTCATTACACCTCTCTGCAATGCAGTCCCCTGGCGCATACTGGAGATTCCTGGTGGGCTTTCAGGTCTTATATAGTTAGGAATTAGCATTAAAAAAACCTTTGAAATTCACTGAAAAAACCATAGGTTTCACACCAGTTATAGTTAGGAATTAGCATTTAAAAAACCTTTGAAATTCACTGAAAAAACCATAGGTTTCACACCAGTTATAGTTAGGAATTAGCATTTAAAAAACCTTTGAAATTCACTGAAAAAACCATAGGTTTCACACCAGTTATAGTTAGCTGGAAATTTTACTGACATAAAACCATTGAAATTCCCACGTTATAGTTAGTTGGACTCACTATAACTTGCGCGCCTGCAATGCACTGCTGATGACGTCACATATTACATCACTCATTACATGGTCAGTGACATCACTCATGATATCACTGATGACACCATCCTTGTGACAGAGTGACAGACCTAATTTCAGTGTAATGTAACGCTTGAAACACATATTCAAAAATAGAAACAAACATTTTCAAAAAAATGGAGATACCCAAACCAGTAACAACAACCAATTCAGTAATTCCACCATCTATATACACATCCACTCATTCACCAACAGTTCTATATAGTCACTCATATATATACTCACTCATCATATGTAGTGATACACCTATACATCCTGTTACACATCAGCAGTCATCCAAAAGTTACTCACACACATACTCACACATGCAAATAAACTATTGAACATCCATTTATTTACATATACATTTATACACACACTACCACCTTACTTCTAAGGAAACTTACACATACTTACTCTCTTAAACAATCACTTATAGAAACACATACCTATTTAAACAGGAACTCCTACAATCTCTCACTATATATACTATACTCACTTATATACATCAATACTCACATATACTAGATTAAAACATATGTCGTTACTAATGAAGACACTAGTGAGACAGTCATTCACTCACTAACACACATATATTCACACTCATCCACCCATACAGTCCTGCACATATGCTGTCTTCAAAACACATACAAACAGTGAGTCAGTCACCAACCCCTGCGGCCACTTATACACAAAGAGAAACACTGATACAAACATTTAAATATTTAAACAATACTCGCTAATATATGTATTCACTAAGATACACTTAATAAGCCAGTTAACCAACCAATTTTTTTTTTAAAAAAACATCCATTTACACACTTATTTAAACATTTATTCTTCCATCGACCTTTACAAATACATATATAAAACACATTTATTTTTCAGAAAGACACACATTCACTGGATGGTGTAATCAGTGATGTCATGAGTGATGTCACTGACCATGTCATGAGTGATGTAATATGTGACGTCATCAGCAGTGCATTGCAGGCGCGCAAGTTATAGTGAGTCCAACTAACTATAACGTGGGAATTTCAATGGTTTTATGTCAGTAAAATTTCCAGCTAACTATAACTGGTGTGAAACCTATGGTTTTGTCAGTGAATATATATATATATATATCTGTGTATATATATATTTGTGTATATGTATAAATAAAATGTTATGTTAAATATTTTAAAATACATATTTTATGCTACAATATTTTAATGACTGTTTTAATTAAACAATGAGTGTCTTTTAATATTTTGTTTTGTACTTTTAAATACATAGTAAATAAATATGAACATTATACTTTAGGTGGGATATGTTTTTATTTCAAAACAAAGGTAATATTGCTGTAGCATATTTTATGATCTACATTAAAAATATATTCATAACATTAATTTATTTTAATATATAAATATATTTACATTTTATTTTGCAAGTTTAATAAATGGTTTACTTTGCCCCGGCAGATATCTCCATCTAGTAAAGTATACAGAAGAGTAAAAAGGTTGATTGAACTTTAAAAAAAATTAATAAAACATTTTCATGTTAAATATTATTGGAATTTAATTTCATATACTTATTTTAAATGAACAAAATAAAAAAAGCTACAGCACTTATTTATAATTTAAAATGTAACTATTTTGAATATATTTTAAATTATTTTCCTGATGTTTAAATTTAATGTATACAATTTATTAAAAATAATGTAATTAAATATTATTTTTCTGGGGTTTTATTTTAAGTGCCTACCTCCATTATTTTCTATAGGAGGGTGTTACAGTGCCAGTCGTAAGTGATGCTGGACTTAATTATTACTGTTGGTATCCTTTTGGGCTGTGATAATATTAGAAGTACAGTTTTTAAATAGCAATGAGCTTACTCTTTGGTGGGCTGGTGGATGCTCCTACCTAAACCCCTCCCTTAACCCCTCCTTACTCCTTCGTACACCTCTCGGGGCACGATTTGGATGTCGGACGGACCGGAGTCCGTTCGACATAGATTCAGTACTGGGACCGACCGACCTCCTGTTGGCAGTCCCAACCCAGCAATTGTGATGCAACCGAACGTTGCTTGGTCACACTCCTATTCTTTACAATGGGAGCATACATTCCGACGGGAATGCACGCTCTCATTGTAAAGAGAAGAGGTGTAGTTCATCCTTGCACCCCGTTGTAAGCACCTCAAGGTGCCTCCCACAGGGTGGAGAGATGAACTGGGGGGCCGTGCACCCATGGGCACCCTGCTGGGGCCCCCCAAAGTCGACTTATGGCCGCCTTTCTGTGTTGGAAAGGGAGGCACAGGAAGGCTGTCTGAATCCAACATTGCAATCCCTCGGGCGGAAAGAGCCACCCTTTGAATCACTTGAGGCTTTCCAAATGGCAGATGGGCTCTCTGAGCCCATCTGAATCCATTCATAAATCCAGTTTGGATTCCTTTCCGACCGACTCCATCCACATGGGTTGGTCTGAAATGAATCCGAACAGCTGATTACAATTCCTTAGTAACGGCTCCGACCACGGGCATCGTATTTGGCCACTTCATTGTGAGTATGCTCCTTCTTCTAGCTTCTGCCCCTTTGGTCCCTCCCACATTTAATACTAAGGGGGCAATTACGACCCCCACTGTCTGTTTCAAATCCAATCGGCTGATTATGTATCAGCTGGTCGGAATTGAAACCAGATGGTCATGGAGCCCGTCGGCCAGTAGGAACCTGCTTGTATTTACGAAGGGCGGGCGTTTTCGTCCTTGGGATTACGATGCATGGAAACCATGTCTGAAAGCGTGTTTGGGTGGCCCCCAGCATGGCCTCCTTGTGTGTGTGGCCTCCGGTTGGGGGACGAGGGGACACCTACGGTGGCCCTCTGTTGATGTTTGAAGGTGGCTGCTACGGGGTGCAGGGATGAACAGCACCTGCCATTTCCTTATGGGAGCATGTATTGCAGCCGGTTTACGGCCGTAATGGATGCTCCCAAAGGGAAATATAGGAATGTGACTGAACAGTGTTCGGTTGCATCCTATTAAGTGGTTGGGACTGCCGACCGGAGGTCGGTTGGTCCCAGGACCGAGACGGTGTCAGACTGATTTAAGTCCACCAACATCGTAATTAAGTCCTAAGTAATAAACCTACATGTGTGAGGAGCTCTTCCTAGAAAATATACGACATGTGGAGGTAGAGTTTCACACTTGTAGGTTTGTGAATTACATTTTGCAGTAAGTATTGTAGTACTACATTACATACTACAAAAGCCCATCAGTGGGTCAGTTGCTAGATTACAATCTTCTAATAATATTACATTCTTCCCAACATAAGAGAAAATCCTGCTCTAGCCCATCTGTGTAGGTTGTGATGGTTAGTCCTCCGCACCTTGGCGTTTTTTGCAGGTTGGCTGGAGGCTGGTATGATGCTTTCAGAGCTGTGTGTGCTGCTGGAATGCTCCCATGTCCACACTACCCAATTCTAGTTTTGGTCTCCTGTAGTGTGAGATTAGTTTGAACATTTTTGCCAGGACTGATCTTAGTTTCTCCTTACCCTATTGGACAAATATTGCTCAGCTGGCTTTCCCACATTTAGCAGGATAGTGATGACCGCTCCCCTAAAGTCATGAGGGAGAATTTCTTCCTCTGCAGCCCTATTGAACAGCTCAGTTAGGTGAAAGGTGAGTTTGAAAGAAAAGCGCCTGAATAATTCTGAAGTGAGACCATTCGTCTCAGTTATTTGCCTGGTGCGATTTGTTAAATCACTTCACCCTCTCCTCCTCTAAGATCATTACTTCTTGATTTCTCTCCCAATGCTGGACAGGTTGTTTACAGGAATACCATCTGGTGTGATTATTAGATCCTGGCTGTCTGAGCTATATCTTCAGCCAAAGGACTTTGATAGTCGGTGGCAAATGCTTCAGTTGCATCTTGCTGTCCTGTCTGGACCACTCTCATTGAGTCTCAGATCTCACCAAAATGCTCTGCCTGATGGTGAGCCTACCTGCCTTGTCTCCTCATTTGAAGACACAGCTTTAAAAAGTGTACCTATGTTTCCTGGCCTCATCTGTTGCTTCTATGCAATTCTAGCCGTTCCATAACCAATAAAATTACCTGTTTACCAGATTGACTTTATTTCATTACTAGTGTTAGAAGATGAGCTTCAAAAAGTGCTGCAGTTTGCTTTTTAACATTCCTAATTTGGGAAATTACCCCAAGAATGGGAGCAAAAGCTTTCCGTAAGGTGATCAGGGATTCATCTAATCCTACGTTGTTGACAAAATAGGCATCCGACTCTTTGATAAAGTGAGCTGAGACTTCATCCTCTGTTAGCCACCATGTGCTAAAACTCCAAAAGCCTCTCTTATCGTAGTCCTTGCATCCCAATATTAGGTAGACTGGGAAGTAATCTGAGAACCCCTAGGAAGATTGTTGACATCTTAGACTAAGTGTCTGCTAGATGATGAAAGAAGTTGTCAGGCCCAGAAAAGGACGTATGAGCATGTGAAAGGAGGGAGTAGACTTTTGTTGTAACGTGGAGAACTGTCAAACAGTAGCTAGGCCCAGGCACATAATGAAGTCAAACAGCATGGTGTGCCTGATTCTGCTAAAGGGCTTGGACATATGCTTGCCTAGATCCCACTCCATCACCCTGTTGAATGACCTCCTATTTTCAAAGTGCTCAAAGAGGCTTTCAGTAGCATTGCACTAAGGGCTAAAATAAGAGGCTATAACCATGGTATGGTGCATACACATAGATTCCATGCCAGAATCTGTGATATAGCTGCAGTGGTGCCATACCATACTTGCTGGATCAAAAATGAGTTTCCTGCTGAAGGAGTATATTGTATGAGTGATTTTTGCAGTCTTTAATACAGCCTACCTCTTCACCCTATCCATTCATGTTCTAGGATAGTATCCTCACTGTTGGCAAGTTTTTTTGCAAACATCAGTTGGACAATTTTGGGGAGAGAAATCCTAACGAAGTAGGCTCTCCGGGAAGCTCATCGGAAGTATACAAGCCAAAGGAACCAGGTCTTCCCCCTTTCACTAGTTTCAACATAAAGGCCAGCACCAAAGTGCAGATGGGCCACCTATAGCATAGATTGTCAGGCACCTGTCAGAAAGAACTAAACAATACTCCGTTACCCACAAATACCCAACAGCCACACCAGGAGATTACAATTATTAGATTTGTTACTGGGTCTCAATGTTAAACTAGGACCTTCGCCTAAAGTAGGTCTATAAACTCTGTGATCCTATAATCTTTCAAGTTTTTGGGGGTTTTAAACCCAGATGGGGCTGGGTAGCAGTTACCTAAAACTTACCGGAGACCCCAAAGACACTTCACTGGGCCTTCAATAGCAGAATCCAGTCTCTTATCTGATGCCCTGCATTGTTTTCACGGTGCAGTTTCAAGGATTTCCACCTGCAAACACCCGGCACTCCATTGAGCCCATTAACTCCCTTGTTGCATTCTGGTCAGTTCCTACTAGCTGGGTTTGGGGAATATTGTGAGTCTACACGGCCCTTTCCTTGTGCAGCTAGTTTTCTGAAGCATGCCCACCAAAGCCATGTTGATCGTGAGGCTTCAGAACTGTGCATGAACATTCTTTTCCTGAGTGTTCATCCCCTCTATCTCCTAGATTGATATATTCTAGAAGAAAGGCACTCGGGCGAAGGCAAGACAATCTCCAGACTTTTCCCACTTCACTATTGCGACTTGCCAGGGCTGTTCACACATTTTCATAGCTATTCCATTCTGATTTTCTACGTGCACCACACCAAACAACTCTTCAACTGAGCCACACAGCACCGTACACTGGTTGTGTTCCTCGTTGTCTCATATTGAGGGGTATACTCGGCTGTATTTGGAGCATCAAACCCAGATTTGCCACCCATCCTTGCGGGCCAGATACAGCCCTTCCTGCCTCTGTTTGCCAGTGGTTCAACCCTCCATGAGGTCACAGCAATGGGGTTATCAGCTGGATCCACATGTGCTTCTCTCCTGACGAACACTTCTAACCTCTGATTAACGGCAATCCCTCTCCATGTTTGTGAATCGGAATGGAACAATAAGGCAAGAAACGCTAGGTAGCGAAGTACCGAAGTGACGTTTTGTAGGCAAATGGGTAGTCCAATAAGACTCGCCACATAACCCCGTTGAATTAATTCTGTATGAATGGGCCTGTTGTCGGTGTATATGAATATTTTGTTCAGCATCCATTCAGTGAACAATATCGGCACTGCGCATATTTCAGTATACTGAACAATAAAACTGAGTAACCATTAGGATCTTTCTCACTACACTTCCGTTGAATTAAATTTGCTTAACGGAAGTGTGTCAGCGTTCTAGTCGCCAAACTAACATGGGAGCAGTCTCTCTTTAAACACGCGCTGCACTTTTTTCTTCCGCATCCTGAAACACCATTGCTGATAGACGCCGGATTCGCGGCAAGGCGGAACCTAAGGTACTTGTGGAAACTTGTGTGTGATTTTTACCCGAGATGTTAGGATATACATTAATAGGCAGACATCAAGACATGATTTTGGTGATTACAGGTCCAGGCACATTCGGATGGATTATTGTTTTTAAGTACGGAGGATAACCAGATTCTCGGCGAGTATCACATTGAAGTGTGACAACCATTGCAGTAAGCACAGAAGCTGTAGGGGTGTTTACAGAATAGTCTTTATGGACGTAAAATGGATATCAACTTTATAAGGATTGTACACGTCTTTCGAGGCATTTAGTCCTTCACACAAAAGGAGGGTTACTGTTCCGCCAAGCTAACTCATACGGCGCATGGAACATGATTTAATCTCTTTATACAGGTGAGCTTTGTGACAAATATATCTATAGAACGAGAACAGGGAAAGTGGAATATTAGCACTAAGATCGTACCATGCAGCAATGCATACTAGGAAAAACAATTGTGCGTATTGTGGATGCATACCAGAGGCACAATATAGTGGGGTCATTCAATTGTCAGTGACATTAGACGCATAAAGGATACCTTTTAGATATACAGAGATGATGGATAATGTCATAACAGTGGTATTCTGGAGACAAGGACGTCATGGAGTATTATAGTGGTCAGACACCAGATAGAGTGTATGTCCAACATAGAAATGGGGGCATGAATAAGATTTTGTACTAGAGACATGTTTGGAGATCATTTTCTCACTTAGCCCTATTGTTCATTTTTGCATAAACAACTACGGCATCCGTACCACATCGATGAAGACACAAGTGGGAAATTCAAGCTACACAGTTCATCTAGATACCCTTACCGGGTTGGAATTATCACCGGTTAAGTGGTAAGTGGGCATACTTGATGAATTTCTTCACCCTTGGTGACTATAACCAATCATAATAGGAGCCTAGTCTCATTATGACATTTACCTTTTGTCATTATCGGAAACAGGAATTACAACCTACGCCTAGATTAGAAGGAAGGTATGTGGTTGCTTGCCCGTTTTAAATACTACAACTCACACCAATCAGAGAACACAGGTAAGACAGGTAAGAGCTACGAGCTTATCTCGGTCTTTCCTTTCTCTTTCGCGGACCGAGATAAGCTCGTAGCTCTTTTTTCCCCTTTTCTCACCATTCTTTGCACAATATTGTTGCACGTAGATTTAATTCACCATTGTACATTAATGACTTCAAGTGAATTTCGTTTGTCTTTTGTAAACGTGTATGAACTTTATGCAAATACATTTGAGTGTAATGCTGACCTCTAATAGCTCGCCGTTACCATGGGTTATGTCACATAGCCAACTCTTCCATGCATGTGCATGTATACACATGAGTTAAGAGCACTACAATTTTATGAGTAGAGTTTCTTCTGGTGAACAACAAGGAGGGACCTAAAAAGGACGTTATTTCAAGGGGTCCAGTGTACCTGTCCTAAGAACCTGAAAACAAGTGATGTACAAAGTTCCCCAAATGATAGTGTAGCTGAATAGTCTCTCTCTTTCTGAATAGGTGTTAAGTCCAATAATTAGGGAACCTAAGGGATCCCTTGTCGAGAACTTAGGATGCCTCACGCAACTAATTAGCTGGATGAAGATTTTCATCCCGCATGATGGTTGTCTCGACTCATCATCGGCTTCCTGCTCCAACGTCTGGCCGGCGCTGCAATGCCTGACGGGTAGCACTAGGTGCTACACTTTTGTGGAGTTCTTTTGTTCCTTGCCGTTTGTTGAGTGTGTGTGAGGGGCCTAAGGAGGTGAAGTAGTGAGCGTGAACAAGTGCATTAAAAAAGGTTAGCTTAGTCCACTAAGACACTTTATTCATGTGGCTAACTGCCTTGATTAAAAATGGTGAAGGGAGGGGTACCGGGACTCAAAGAAATTATAGTTTGGTCTTGTTCAACCCTCACCTATGGTCAACATGTTTCATGCCAAAATCGGCAATTCTTCAGGACCTAATAAGTGCTCATAAACTCATAGAGTGCCCAACATGGGCTGCAATGTGTGTAAAATACCACCTGAAGGGTCAGGAACCAAGACAGGCAGGGGTTCCTGTGTGGAGATCAGCCCCTTTAAACCCTGGAGAATGTCCCCACAGACTGTTCTTGTGGGACCTCTGCTTCTAAGTAAATACCCAGTAAGCGCGAGGTCCTGACATCTAGGCACCTACCCCCACACTTCGGCGTGGCGAATCACGCAGAACAGCCGGCTCCCTTCACCATTTTTAATCAAGGCAGTTAGCCACATGAATAAAGTGTCTTAGTGGACTAAGCTAATATTTAAAAAAAAAATTCAAAACATGCATCTTTGTAAGTAGACAGCATCATTCCTCCATGTTGAGATGGATGGTGCACTGGACATTCTGGATAGAATATTCAGTACTGTATATATTTTGTTTCAATTCCAGCCCTGAAGAGTCAGAGCGACCCATACTCTGACGAAACACGTGTCGGCTGGCGCGGTGTAGCTCGAGCAATAAAGAAAGAATTGCTCACACAAGAAGAAGTGGACAATAAATTTTATGTGTTTTGACCTAACTAACAACTGTATTACCCAGTGATTTAACTGAATTGTGTGTGCATAGAAAATTGTTTTTTATGAAGCAAATACCGACTGAACGGAACCACCAACCAGCAAGTTGGATACACTGCATGCTGGGTAATGCAGTCCGAACAGTGGAAGCCCCAGTGATTCCGTGCAACGTTTTCCAGGTGCACTCAACGCTACTTCAGTGACCAATAAGAGACTTACTTTGAAGCTGCAAGCACCAGAGGAACTTTTTAAAATTTGAGATGTCATCAGTGATGTCATCAGTGATGTCACTGACCATGTCATGAATGATGTAATATGTGACATCATCAGCAGTGGATTGCGGGTGCGCGATATATAGTTAGTGCAACTAACTATATATGCGAATTTCAATGGTTTTGTGTGAGTAAAATAAGGTTTTGTAAATGCTAATCCCTAACTATATATGGTCTATAACCTATGGTTTTTTCAGTGAATTTTCAAGGTTTTGTAAATGATAATTCCTAACTATATATGGTCTATAACCTATGGTTTTTTCAGTGAATTTCAATGTGTTTTTTATTGCAAATATCAAAAACTGTTAAATGTATTATTCTTTTAAATGAAAAATATATTTTATATGTTTGTAATATAATTTTTTTATGCATCTGCCAAACCCTAACCACTTAATAGTGCACTGTGGTGGAATTGATTTTGGGACTATGACTGGGGTTGGTCTGGAAATGCTTTTAAAGGACACCTTTCATCAATTGATGACACTTTTTCCCCAAACTGCCTTGGTATATTCCAATATATGCCAATGACAGAAATGGAAGTGGTCCAACCAATTTTTTCCACAATTTGAGAAAGCATGGAAACATGTGAATAAATCTGTTTCTGCTTACATGAGAGAATTTACAATGGGTTTAATATACAACAAAAACTTGCGTTACAACATGCAAGACATCTACAGAGGAGATGGTGTGCACTTCTCCGATGAGGGGAATAGAATATTCCTCCTGAATTTAAAACTGTGCATTGGAACCTACTTGTAAGTACCTTAATTAGCCACAGAACCCAATAGCTCTTTTCAGAGCTACCCTACCTCTGATCATTCAAAATGTTTATCTTTTTCTAACTTTTTTTTTTTTTCACCAAAGTACACTCCCCGGTTCGCTTACCGGTGCGCGTACCGGGCGCTTCCCATGCGATTTTTTTTTTTTTTTTTTTTTTGCCTATATCAGCGTCCTAAGCCCCCCTCAGAAAACCTAGAGGGTCACAAAGTGTCTACCGTGCTCCCTTCTACCCATTCCGAACATTGTTATATATGTACTTCAAAAATGCTGCTCGAGCAATCCTCGGCCAAACAACGCTGATGTCATCGGTAGTAGCAGCCGCTACTCTTTATTTCACACAGATTCCGGATCCCACTGATTAGAAGGACACAGAGATGACACACCAGGAGATCTTTGCACAAATCCTTTATTGTGCACTCATAGAACAAGGACGACGCGTTTCGTATATATATATACAATGTGTGTGTATATTACCTACTGGCGGTCGCCAGTAAGTAGTTATAGTTAGGATTTTTTTCAATGTTAAATCTCAAAATTCTATTTGGAATAACTTTGGCGCTGGTTGACGAATCTGCCTGAAAATTTCCTCAAAATGGCCTCTTCGAGCTCCGGTCCTTCCCAGAAAGTTTGGGGGGGATTCGTCAAGCGGGGGCCGAGATAAAAGGGGGGTCCCAAAACGCGTTTTCCCCATGTTAATTTCTATAGGGCGGTCGACCTCACTTTTAGCCCGAACGGCTGAATGGATTTCCACCAAACTTGGCAAAATTGTAGGGACTGGTAGCCCGATGTGCCTTTGCTATGTCTCAAGATATGTGCTCCAGTCGATTTTGAGTAATTTAGGTTAAAAAAAATATATATATCTATAGGCGCGCCCCGGTACGCGCACTGGGGCGCATACCGGGCGCGCCACGCAACTTGCGCACGGAAAGCTGATTGGCTCACGGGTGTCTGTAAACATTCAAAACAGTCCGGAGCGGCCGCCATCTTGTGTCTCGGTAGGATCGAGAAACAAGAGGTGACATAAAAAAAAGGGAGAAATGACTATAAGGGGGCAGGGTAGACCCCCTCCTGACCCCCTAGTTTTGATGTGGGGGCTAAAATAGGGTCCCGCGGGGCATTAAAAAAAATATTTTTTTTCGATTTGCGCGGGGGAGTGCCCGGTACGCGCACCGGGCAGCGCACCGGGGAGCGAAGCATGGGCAAAATCCAGGGCCTCATTTATGAAGGCGTTGCGACAGTTTTGCGCCGCCTGTGCGTCTCTTTTTGGGACGCACCAGCGGTGTAAAAATTGACACATCTAGGTAGATGGGTCACTTTTTAAAACCCTGCGCCAAATTATACCTGTGTCAGGTATAATGTATGCAGAGGGGGCGTTCCCCTGCAAAAAGCTTCGTAATAGTGACGCAGTGAAATCTATGAGATTTCACTGCGTCACTTTTAGGATGCTGTTGCGTCAAAATCTTGCTCCTGCCTCACAGCAGGCGTAAGACTGACGCAAGACCTTTCACATGGGGCTTTCCCCATGTGAAAGGACGCATTACTGGAGTTGAGTCACTTTTGTGACACACTCCAGCAATGCGTTACTTTTGTGTTTACGATACGTCAGAAATACTGACGTATCTGTAACTCCATGAGACATGATTCGTCATACATTAAATATGACACATCTGGAATGTCATAAGGAGTGCGCACAGAAAAGTGACGCATCGCTGTTTGCACGCAGCGATGCGTCACTTTTCAGAAATGAGGCCCCCAGTTTATTCACCGTGTCACCTCTACGACCCTTTCTTGCGTCAATACGTCCCATTTGCATACATTACACCTGAGGTAGGAATAATGTGGCGCAGGGCCTTACAAAGTGACGTAACTACCTAGATGCGTCACTTTGTAAATATGACTGAATAAGGTGCATTTTTTACAGCACTGGTGCGTCACAAAAAGTGACGCATCAGTGGCGTTAAAGTGACGCATGGACTAATAAATGAGTCCTTCAGTCTTCTACCCATGCGTCATATTAAATTTATGACGTATTATGTTGAAAGTTCTTTTAGATACGTTAGTATTTCAGACGTATCTGTAAGTGCAAAAGTGAAGCACTGCTGGAGTGTGTCACAAAAATGAAGCAACTCCAGCAATGCATCCTTTCACATGGGGCCAAGCCCCAGGTGAAAGGGCCTGCACGCCTGCTGTGAAACAGGTGTAAGATTTGGACGCAACAGCGTCATAAAAGTGACGCAGTGATATCTCATAGATTTCACTGCGTCACCTCTACGACCCTTTCTTGCGTCAATACGTCCCTTTTGCATACATTACATCTGATGTAGGAATAATGTGGCGCAGGGGCTTACAAAGTGACGCATCTACCTAGATGCATCACTTTGTAAATTTGACGCTCTGGTAGTGTTAAGGTGACGCATGGCTTCATAAATGAGGCCTTCAGCCTTCAACTCCAGCAATGCATCTTTTCTTACCCTTCCACACCCGTTCCTTTTCAACATTTTCTTTGAATATCAACATTCCCTATATTCACTCTTCTTCTCCTTACTTTCCTTCCCAAAATTCAACTTCTTTTAGTCCCCCTACTTCACTTCCTTTCTCCTCTCATACCTTTCAGTTCTTTCTTACTCATTTTTCTATCCATTATCAATGCACTCCATTTCACTTACTCTTTCTAATTTTTTAAAGAATATAGCTCTTTGATGAGAATTGGAGGTAGTTCTGAAAAGAACTTTTTGTTTTCTTCTTTTTTCAAAACAGGAACAAAAACAGGGAATGGAAACTGCTCAACAGGAGCAAAAAAACCAAAAAAAAATAGGGGTGGAAAGGGCAGTGATGATTTTCCAATGCTCGAACTATGAGCTGGACACTTTGCTCCCCAAAGGTAAGGAGTTGATTGCAGTATCTGCATCTCAGGACACCATGGTTAAAAGCAGGTTGAATGTTTGGCACGAGTTCCTGCGATTGCCCCCTCCCAGAAGTAGTTGCTCCACCGGTGGATGTAGAGGCCCCATCACTGGGAACCTCTTGTGCCAGAGCCCTGACACTTTCCCGGGCAAAATTCTGGGGGTGCCTCCTCTCCACATGCCGGATCATCGTAAAGTTCCCAAATGAGTATTTTTTTGGGGGGTCACCCCGTGACAGGACTTGTTTACAGATCCTGCACTCCACTTTTGGAGCGTTCACCTTTTTTTGGTTAGGTGGTATTTTAAAAAATTTCCAAATAAAATGTTCCTTCACCTTTGGGGTAGGAGGCTCTTCATTGATGAAATCAGGTTCTTCATCACTGCTGGATTCTCTGGCAGCCATGGTAAACCAAGAAAGATCCAGGAGCAAAAAACAGGTCTTTCTGTCACAAAAGTGAAAGAAGTAGTGAAGGAAATGGGTGGGGATTTCATTCTTTGTAAAAAAAAACTGTTAGCAACCAATTAAAAGTGTTATGTTAAGGTCACATGACTTGACGCGCTGACGCTGCCCGCACCGGAGCGCTTCCGGGTGCGCACACGTGGCGCGAACGTAGGTGCTTCCGGGGCGCATACGCGGCGCGAACGTAGGCGCTTCCGGGGCGTATACGCGGCGTGAACGTAGGCGCTTCTGGGGCGCATACGCGGCGCGAACGTAGGCGCTTCCGGGGGCGCTTACGTTGCGCGAACGTAGGCGCTTCCGGGGGCGCTTACGTTGCGCGCCGAAGTGACGTCTTCATAGTTTTACGGAAATGCAAATTCATTTTAATTTCCTTATTAAAAAAACTGCTTTTATTTGTATGGTACGAAATGTTTTGCGTTAACTTTTCATTCATATTTTTTTCATGAACGAAAGTAGCGCTCTGGGTGCGCTTTCCGGAGAGCTTCCCGGAGCGCGCACCCAGAGCGCCCCGGGTAAAAATGATTAAAAAAAAAAAAACTTTAAAATTAATACTTACACATAACAGCAAATTGTAAAAAAAAACATAGGTTAGAAATTCGATATAGAAAGGAATTAGCATTTATATAACCTATGAAATTCACTGAAAAAACCATAGGTTTCACACCAGTTATAGTTGGGAATTAGCATTTAAAAAAACCTATCAAATTGACTGAAAAAGCCGTAGGTTTCACACCAGTTATAGTTACCTGGAAATTTTACTGACATAAAACCATTGAAATTCCCACGTAATAGTTAGTTGGACTCACTATAACTTGCGCGTGTAATGCACTGCTGATGACATCACATATTACATCACTCATGACATGGTCAGTGACATCACTCATAGTGACATATATATATATATATTACCTACTGGCGGTCGCTAGTAGGTAGTTATAGTTAGGACCTGCTTTCCATAGGAAATCCACAGCATTCCATTTGGAATAACTTTGGCGCCGGTGGACGAAACTTCACTAATTTCTCCAAGAAAAAGGCCTGCTCCGCTACGCTTCATCCCTGGGGGTGATTCGTCAAGTGGGGGCCGAGAAAAAAGGGGAGTCCCAAAACGTGTTTTCCCCATGCAATTTTCCATAGGGACCTTTAGCCAGGGCTACAGCCCGAAGGCTTAACAGAATTACACCAACTTTGGTAGAGAGGTTGAGTGCGGTTCGCAGATTGTGCTTTTTGTTAAATGGTGTAAATCCGTTCAGTAGTTCCTGAGAAAATCAAAAGTAAAATCATAGTGATTTCTAGAGACGAAGTACTGCACACGTACAGAAATTCGTACAATTAGGAGCACGAGCTGCATGTTGATTGGATATCAACTGTCTGTCAACACTCGAAACCAGGAAATGTTGGCAGCCATCTTGTGCCTCGGTAGAATCGAGTCACAAGAAAACAGTAAAACAAAGTTGAAAAATAAGGAAAGGGGGCAGTGTAGAAGCATCCTGACCTTCTAGGCCTGCTCAGTGGGTCTCACATGGATCTATAGGCCCAACATTTTATTTATTTTTAAAAATAAGAAATTGCGGGGTACGTGTATAGTACGCGTGCGCGATGGAAAAGGAAAAAAAAAACTAGAACTCCGTTTTATTCTTAATTATCCCCGGGGGCAATTTTTTTCCATAATTGGGTCTTTTAAGGCCCCCGCAGCCCCGGGGACTGCCACCCCCTCGGGTTTTTTTTTTTAAAGTATGTTTTCATCTCCCCCTCCCCCCGTACACGCCCAGGGGACCTCCACCTTCCTGGGGCAGTAATATGTAAAATGACCTTTCAGCCCCGGGGACCTGCCCCACCGGGGCTTTTTAATGTTGGGAAGGGGTCGCGCAGCCCCCCTCCTAGAGCCCTTGGTGGCCCTGGGGACCACCGCCTCCCAGGGCTGGCTCCTGCAGTGTCTCGGGGTGCCTACCCGCGGGACACTGCTGTATGCTATGGTAAGGCGGGAGCGTCGCGGTTCCCACTTTACCACAGCAAACCGCTTTCCTATTTGAAAGAGAGAGCCAGTTAATCTGCTCTCTCTTTCAAGTAGGAAAGCAGGTTGCTTTTCGTTAGAGAGTGCAGCATGTAAGCTGCTTTCCCTGACAAAGCAATGCTGGCTCTCGAAGGACGCGGGGAGCCGTCTGGGATCCTGGGGGTATTGGGGCTAAAAAAAAAAAAACTGTTCTTTTTGTGAACTAACTTTACCGGTGAAAAAAAGAGCTATATTTCTATGAATTGAAACTTTCCATTTTTTTTGTGTACCAGTTGTGCTCTTTATTCATGAGCAGCCACGTTTCCAAGCCCATGTTTCTTTCTTTTTCTTCAAGTTCGCCAAGCAAAGCTGTCCTAATTTCAGGTATTACATTTGCTGCTTTTTTTTCACAGGCCATGTGTGTCATTTGTTGCTATACTTTTGTAATATATTAATAATTATTTTCTATCTATATTTATTTGAATTTTTTTTTCATTGAATCCTCGATGTGAAAAGTGAATGGGAGTAAGCAGAATATGTTATCTGCTCACTCCACTCCTGGTACCAATAATATGTACCGAGGTATGAGAGGCTGGAGGCAGGATGTCTTCAGTTTAAAGTTGAGACTTTTATACAAGTCTTGTAAGCATATATCGCGGACCCACTGCAGAGCAATGCATCTCAGTAGAAGAGCAGACAAGAATGAAAGAATAAGAGTTCTAGAATAGAAGGAATAGAAAGAGTAGGATAGAAATAGAAGAAAGAAGAGAGAGACAGTAAGAAGAGAATATTAGTGTCATTTGTTGCTATACTTTTGTAATATATTAATAATTATTTTCTATCTATATTTATTTGAAATATTTATTTATTTGAAACGTATTGCAGAGGCGCCAAACGTTGATTACATACTTCGTGCACCGCCATTTTAGTAGTTTTCCTCCGTTATTTTTATTTTACCCTCCGCCTATCTTCTCTGTGATCGATGAGATTTCCTGCCACAGACACCATGGTGTTTGTCCTTGGCCTCCAATGTTATCAGACTTGCTCACACGCATACATAAAAACTAATTTGAAGCACGTAAGCCACAGCCCTTACAACGCGTGTCCGTCACCAGAAAGCCACTGTCATGCTTATGCCTATCATGGGTGGTAAATGTATACTAGTTGTAAAAGCATGCGTGGTAAAGCCATATGCGTGCTAATGGCTTTGTGGTGACTATCACGCGTGCTTATGACTGCGTTGTAATGCCTGTTTCCCCCCCAATGGACACTGCAGCAACCGGGTCTGGGCGTCGTGGACTCCAGGGCACTAGGCTCCTAGTTCCTATTCCAAGTATTGAAAGTTCCGTCCCATTTTAATCATTCTATTTTGACTTTCTAAGAAGAAGCATCTCTTATGAGAATCCTGTCAAATAGAAGGAAGATCACCATAATAACAGCAATGGACTCCTCTTCCAGCCATTCTTCAGAGGGAGATTTCATTCCTGAAGAACCTCCAAAGAAGAGGAAAGAAGCTCTAATTTGGAAGTTTTTTACTTTTCCTGATGGGCAAAAAAAGGTTAATGCTCCAAAAGTAACCTGTAAAATATGCCAAACAATTCTTTCAAGGGGTGATCCATCTAAAAAATACTCCTTTGGCACAGCAAATATGGTGTTACACATAAAGAACTTGCACCCCAACAACTTTGCTCGAGCTGCAAGACGGAGGTTGCAGGACAACCCACCTGCTACTGCACCAACCACATCAACTGCTGCAGCAGCATTTTCAGCTAGCAGTCCACACCCACAAATTAATGCTGATTGTGGTGAAGTTAAAAATCAATGCATTTATTGCGATAAACTTTTTTGTTATGGGGAACAGTCTATCGACCTGATAAAACGCAGGAAGCAGGAGCATCACTGTCCTCGACATTAGTGGGTTTTTTTTCATTCTTTTATTCCTGTTGGACACTTTTTTTGGGTTCCAGTTTCATTTTTTTGGTTTAAAAAAAAAATTATTGAAAAAACACAAAAAAATTGAAAACTAAAAACACAAAAAAACTGTTTTTCTCAGAACTACCTCCACTGGTCAAAGAAAGAGCTATATTTCTATGATAGTGTGTAAAACTTTGTCTGAATGAATGTGTAGTACATACATGAATGGATGAATACATTAATAGTGTATTGTGAATGTGAAAGTGCGGAACTATAAGGAACTGCTACAGCATAAATCTATAAGCAGTTTACCTATAGTATACTGTAGTACCTCCGAAGCACTTGAATGTAACATATGTACATAAATATGTTACAAGTCTATGCTTCAATTTGCACTGCTGGTGAAACTGCCTGGATGAATTTCTGTGTTACGGGTGGATTTACAACCCCCTTGTGCCTCTCTTAACACAGCCGTTGCGTCACTTTTTTGAACCACTGGTGGTGCAAAAGATGTGCCATGGTGTGCAGTATTTAGCATTTACAAAACCTTGCAGATTCACTGAAAAAAACAATGAGTTATTAGTTGGTTTTTTGAGTTTCAGAATCAGTGTCTGTATGGTTTGGTGGGGGGTATTACTTAGTACACAGATGCATGAATGACTGACTCACTGATTGTATGTGTTTTGAAGACAGCATGTGTGCAGGACTATATGGGTGGATGAGTGTGTGTATGGGTGTGTTAGTGAGTGAATGACTGTCTCAATAGTATCTTTATGAGTAACTAGATATGTGTTAATCTAGTATATGTGAGTATTGATGTATATAAGTGATTATATGCGAGAGATTGGACAAGTTCCTTTATAAATAACTGTGTTTCTATACGGGATTGTTTAAGAGTAGCTTTGTGTACATTTCTGTAGAAGTAAGTGTAGTGGTGTGTGTGTATAGCTGTATATGAAAGTAAATGGATGTTTGATAGTTTATTTGCATGTTTGAGTATGTGTGTGTGTTACTCCATGGATGAGTGTAGGTGTGTAACAGGGTGTATAGGTGTATGAGTACATATGATGAGTGAGTACATGTATGAGTGACTATATAGAAGTGTTGGTGAATGAGTGGATGTGTATGTAGATTTTGGAATTACTGAATAGGTTGTTCTAACTGGTATTGGTATCTCTCTATTTTTTTGAAAATTTTGGTTTATATTTTTTCAATGTGTGTATCAAAGGTTATATTACGGTGAGAGGAGGTCTGCCACTCTTTCAGAAGGATGATGTCATCCAAGATGTCATTTGAGATGTCATGAGTGATGTCATGAGTGAAGTCACTGACCATGTCTTGAGTGATGTAATGTGTGACGTCATCAGCAGTGCATTGCGGGCGCACGAGTTATAGTTAGCTGAACTAACTATAACGGGGAAGTTTCAATGGTTTTGTATGAGTGAAATGTCCAGCTAACTATAACATGTGTGAAACCTATGTTTTTTTCAGTGAATTTGCAAGGATTTTTAAATGCTAATTCCGAACTATAACGTGTGTGAAACCTATGGGGTTTTCAGTGAATATATATATATATATATATATATATATATATATATATATATATATATATATATATATATATATATATATATATATATATATATATATATATATATTTATATTTTTTTCATGTTTCAGACCATATTAAAATTGGATTTGGGGCTCCCTGAATGCTCTGCTCTCTGAGCTTGGATGGCTTTTGCCACCACATAAACACATTGTTCAGCGCCCTCTTCTTTCGATATGAGTTGGTTCTCAGGGCCTGGGCTTCATTTCTACTCAAAGAAGTCACTGTTTTTCATGTTGGCCAGGTTGTTACCCTTCTGGCATTCTTTACCCCGCCTCTTCCTTGTAAGCACTCCCATTGTTTGGATCCTAAGAGAATATTGAGTTTCTATATCTGCCGTATTGAGGAACATCGAGTTGACAATCATGTTTTTAGGGTTTTTTGGAGATGAGAAGGGCAAATCAGTGCAAAAAAGGACCATATCCAACATGGATTGTTCTTTCCATACAAATTTGCAAGGCTGGCAAAAAAAAAGCCACAATAAAGCGTGCAGCCTCATTCCACCAGGGCCAAAGCTGCTACCAACTCTGCATTAGCACATGAAGTGCCTGTCCTGGACATCTGTGAGATGGCTACAAGTGGTTTGGTAGTCAGTCATGAAGCACTACTGCTTTGACATTCTGGGTCCTTTGAGAGGGAAATTTTGCCCTCTCGATCCTGCAGGATTTTGTGATCTGAGGCAGATACCAGATGCACCATCTAGGGTGCTACTGATATGGTATCTATTCACAAGGTACACAACCTGCAGTTAGAAATAAGTATCCACCGGAATAACAAGTTACTCCAGTATTGGAACTTTCGTAGATTCCCATTGCTTGTATCATTCCCGTCGTCGAGATGGGAGTCCCCGGTATATACAAAATAGCCATAGAAATAGGTAAAAAAACAAAAGAATCAGGTCTAGGCCTCATCTAGTTTTGTAGAATTTCCACCTCTTTTTGTAAAAGAGACTAAATAAAATGAACAGCCTATCAGAACAGCCTCACCCCATAGAACCGTCCTAAGGGAGCCTCAGAGCCTCCGGTTTTCTACCGCACGTTGTGCAAGGGAGTCTCCACTGAGCTCTGCTCAGTTTTCTACAATATTTACCCTTATTTTGAACCTAATATTTCTCATAATCTCTTCTCTACGTGTTCCACATGTCAGATAAGGAGAAGAAGGCTCTCTTCAAGGCTTTTGCCACCTGCTCCAGGAAGAGACTTTGTGTGGATGACAAACATACAGACTGTATTTATTGTTTGTATCCTGACTACAAGGCGGCTGACTTCAAAATCTGTTGTACCTTCTCCACAAAGACCTTGCGGGACAGTGAGGGACGTCTACTAACATGGCTTCAGAAACTAAAGTCATGAAAGGATCCTTTCTCCAGTGACAGTGATGAGGCTTCATCGGCAACTTCATCCAGGAGGTCTCAAAAAGGGGTAGGTCTTCACCTTCTACTTCTTCTTCAGACCCCTCCTTCCAAAGCCTTACAAAAGACCTCTCATAGGTATGACAGGTGTCATTTACTTCGTGAGCAATAAAGATGCCTTTAAATCTTGCTTTCTTGTCACATTTCCTCTGCTTTCAGAGGCAGAGGTCAAGTGTCAAGTTTGTATTCCTACTCGCCAGAAAGGGCGAGTAGGACCTAAAAATAGCTCGTCCTTAATCAAACTCACTCGCAAATGCGAGCGGTCGAGTGAATTTCTCGAGCCCTGAGTGTAGTCCCGTCAGTTCGCCTTACCGAGGTGTAAAGGAGAGGGAAGGATTTGTTCCAGGAGTGGCACCTGAAAAGAAGGCAAGCAATGGGCCTTCTTCTTCTTCTTCTCCTCCTTCTGAAAAGGCTAAAACCTTTTAAAAACCAGCTTCTGTCCCCACTGAGGGTAAAGATGAGAAAAAAGTTCATTCGTCAACGACAACATCTGTTCCATTGACGACGACTTCCAAGACTTTGCCAGCGCCTTCTTTGGCTCCGTCGTCTGGCTGGTCCACGCGAGTTTACTCGTCTCCACCAGTTATGAAGGGATCGGCGTCGACGGCATTGACGACAACGTCGGGCACGGGTGCGCTATTCACTCCGTCGTTGAAGTCTACACTGACAGCGTTCACGTCGACGAGGATGACTATGGTGATTGTGTCGACAGCTACTACGTCAACCACAACAACAGCTTCCAGCATGATCATGACGACTGTCTCGACGACGGTCCCGTCGAGGATGTCCCTCTCTCCGTCAACGACTCAAACTTCGTTGACGACAGCTCCTTCGCCGACCTCGTTGACGATACAAAATGTGGCAATTTCAATTCGGAGACGTCGCATTACACTGGAGATTACTTCTCCCAGGAAGGTGATACCTCTGCCTCTGGCTCTTCTTCTAGAATGAGTTTTCTGATGACGACGGTCCTTAAGGTGCCGCTGTTAACCCTTCACATTTCCATGTCAAATACCAGGACTCTTACTCGGAAGAGTACTACATGGAGCAGTAACAATATGAGCCCCAGTTAAGATCTCAGGAGCAATATCAGTAGGAGATGGTCTGTATGCCATCCTCCCTCATCACAGACTTACAATTTATGCTATCTGATTACAGGCGGAGATTTCCTACACAATCTCCTGCCCAGGAAACAGCGCAAGTGCCGCCTACTCCACTTGCTCATCCGGTGACACCTCAACTGCTTCCTCAAATTTGATAAGTAAATAATTGCCGGAGTTACCTGAACCGCAACAAACAGTGGTTACTGTCCAGTATGATACATCTGATGATGACTAGGGGACACCAACTATTCCGGATCATGACAGGCAATGGGATGATTACATCATTCCGGATCCTGCCTCTCCTGTTTCGGAACCGGCGGATTTCCCCCCGCTGACATTGGGGGCTTTCATAACCTAATTGAGAGAGCATCAAACTATTCAATCTGCCCATACCATCTGTGCAGTCGTAATGTTTCTTATACAACTTTAAGGAACCATACAGAAAGTCAGTCCGCTTCATCCCTATTGTGGGTCAAGTCTGGGATGAAGGACTCAAGGTTATGAAGACGCCTGCCACAGTCATACCTGTTCTTCCTCGTCTAGAAAAGAAGTACAAGGCCCCTGAGGATAGCCCAGCTTGTCTTGTCAGCCAACCTAAACCGGATTCCGTAATTTCTCAAGCGGCACACAGGAAATCTAAAAATCCTGCTGCCCCTCTGACTACACCTCCGGATAAAGAGGGCAAGTGGTTGGATAATGGTCAGAAGAGCTTCTCTTGTATGTCTAGCCTCCTTGTCAGAGCAGCCAATGCCTTGGCAATTCGTGGGAAGGTGGGAACGCCAGATATGGTGTGATCTGTCCCCGTATCTGGACCAGTTGCCGGAAGAAACTGAAGGGGGAATCTAAGAATATCCTCCAGGAGGGAGAGAGAACATCTTCGGAAATGATAGACTGCGCAATTGATATTGCCACAACAGCTTTCTGTTCCCTAGCGGGGGCAGCAGTCCTTTGGCGCCTAGGCTGACTTTGTGCTACTTGGTTTCGGCCTGAAGTCCAAAATAGGATCTTGGACCTTCCCTTTGATGGTGAGGCGCTCTTTAGGAAGCACATTGATGATGCGCTGCAGGATATAAAAAAGGATACAGAAACTGCAAAATCCCTTGGGACTGTACAATACTGCAAGATCCACTTCCGTTGAGCTAGGGGTAGAAGCTTCTCCTCCTACAAAGGCAGATATCAGCAGCAGCGCTATTCCTCTTACTCGTAGCCCTCTCAAGCATACCGGCTGCAATATACTCAACGGGAAGGCCAGTTGACTTCTTTCTCTCGTTCCTCTAGAGGACGACCGGGGCACCAGGGGAGGGATTCCTCTAAGCACCAGTAACTGCTTGTTGGCTCTGTCTATTGTTCCTTTGTTCCCTGTAACACCAGTAGGGGGAAGGATATCCCAATACTACCACAGCTGGCAACTAATAACATCAGATCGATGGGTTCTGAAAATTGTTCTGTAGGGCCATACTCTGGAGTTTCAACATCAGCCACCTTCCAAGCCCCCTCGCACCACCGAATCCAGACATCTTCATCTTCTACGTCTCGAAGCGCACCAACTACTCCTCAAAGGAGCGATAGAACCGGTCCCTCGATCCCAATGGGGTGAAGGATTCTATTCCCAGTTCTTTCTTGTTCAAAAGACCATAGAAAAATGGAGCCCTATTTTAGATTTGAGGGAGCTAAACACCTATCTCATCAAGCTCTCGTTTCGGATGGTCTCCTTACAGGACATTTTGCGGCTCCTCAATCTGGGAGATTACATGGCCACTTTGGACCTAGAGTACGCATGCTTTCATGTCCCCATTCACCATGCCCACAGGAAGCTCTTGCGCTTTACAGTAGCCAGGAGCTACTTTCAATTCAAGATCCTGCCTTTCGGACTCAGATCCGCTCTGCTGATTTTAAAAAAGGTCCTAGCCCCTGTGGTAGCGTTTCTCAGGCAGCAGAAGCTCCAGGTCTTCCCTTACCTGGACGACTGGTTGGTGAAAGCTCCGTCCCATCATGCAGCTGAAGAGGCTGTCAAGACCTGCTCACAGCTCTTCCATCAATTGGGGCTTCAGCTCAACACAGAAAAGTCAGTCAAGTGCCTGTCCAAATCGGCCCAGTTCTTGGGGGCTATTCTGGACCCATCTCGCTGAAAAGCGTTCCCTTCAAAGGAAAGACAGACAAGGCTGATTACTTCAGCTTGTCGGTTGCAACGAAGAGGGTCACTTTCAGTTGGCCTCTACAAGTCCCTCCTGGGGTCAACCTTATCCTGCATTCCTTTAAATCCCCATTGCAGGTTGAGAATGCGCCCCCTTCAAGAGCAACTGGATTTGCAGTGGCGCCAGGCAGAAGGCTCTTTCGAGGACAAGATCATAATCACTCAGCCTATGAAAGAGGCTGCAACATGGTGGCCAATCAAGGACAATATCTCCCAGGGTCTCACCTTCAGAGTCACCCCATCTCCACAAATAATAACAGACGCCTCACTAGAAGGCTGGGGGTCGGTCTTACAAGACCTTCAAGTAAAAGGCTGTTGGCTGCCCCAGCTTTGTCTACTTCACATCAATCTGTTGGAGCTGAGGGCGATTCGTCTAGCTTTACTGGCCTTCCTTCCGCGGATTCAACTATCCGCCGTCCTGGTCCGTACAGACAGCACGACGGCCATGCATTATGTAAACAAACAGGGAGCTACAAGGTCTCGTAGATTATCCAAAGAGGCGCAGGAGATATGGAAATGGGCAATCCAGCAGGAGGTATCGCTGTGAGCAGAGCATCTTTCAGGTAGCTTTAACAAGACAGCAGACACACTCAGTCGCCTGAAATCTGTGAGTCACGAGTGGGAGTTAGACCTCGACACACTACAGGATATTTTCCGACTCTGGGGCACTCCCCCATAGATCTCTTATGCACTCCAGAGAACAAAAAATGCTGACTGTACGCAAGCAGGCATCACCATTCGGGATCGTTAGGGAATGTGCTGTTGATGCCCTGGTCAGGAGCCTTTGTTTACGCTTTTCCTCCGATCCCATTAATTCCAATACTTCTCCAGAAGCTCAAGGCGGAACCCTGCCCAATGATTCTGGTGGCTCTGCCAGTTTTGGTTTACGGAGCTTCGTCTACTCTCCCTGGACCGTCCAGTTCATCTACAGCCGATCCCTTCACTGCTGACGATGTCCCAGGGCCAAGTGGTTTACCCAGATGCGAGACCTCTTCAGTTATCGGTGTGGCTCCTGAGCACAGAGAATTTCAAGATCTAATTATCTCGTCAGAAGGTAAAGAGGTGCTTGCTCAAGTTCGAGCCCGAAGTACAAGAATGACATATATCTTGAAATGAAAGCGTTTCTGCCTTTGATGCCGGCGAGAAAACATTCATCCCTACTCTTCTGCACCTCATCAGATTTTGCCGTACATTCTGGCATTGGCTAACTCAGGTCTTGCTCATTCTTCTATCATAGTACACCTTGCGGCCATTTCTAGATTCAGACGGACTTTATCTGGACCTTCCCTCTGGTCGGCAAGGATTGTGAAACAATTTCTTAAAGGACTTTTTAGGGTTTTCCCACCAGTTAGGCCTCCACTGTGGCAGCTTAACTTGGTTCTTACTCAACTCATGAGGCATCCTTTTGAACCGATTCACATAGCGGACCTTAAATTGCTCTTATGGAAGGTGGCCCTCCTTCTTGCCTTAAAATCTGCCTGAAGGGTGGGTGAACTGCATGCTCTCACTATTCAAGAACCGTTCTTACAGTTTAAAGGAGAGACTTTGATACTGAGAACTAATCCTAAATTTATTCCGAAGGTGCCTTCAGACTTTCACTTGAATGAGACCGTTATTCTCAAATCCTTTTTTTCCTCGATCTGCTACTCCAACGGAGTGGGCACTCCACTCTCTGGACGTTCAAAGTTTTATCTACAGTGTACCAAACACTTCAGGAGGTCAACACGACTCTTTGTGGCCTTCAGTGTTCCTAGCAGAGGTTTCCCTCTTTCAAAGCAGGGTATTGCTCGTTGGATTGCTAGCGCGATCCAGTGTTGTCACCAAACAGCTAGCAAGCCCCTTTAGGGGCGGGTCCGGGCACACTCTACGAGAGCCACGTCTTCTTCAGCTGCTCTCTTCGCCGGAGTGCCTATCAAAGACATTTGCAGAGCAGTGACAAGGAGCAGTGTCCATACCTTCACAAGGCATTACTGCTTGGATTCCTCCACGCGTAGTGATGCTGCAGTGGGACAAGCAGTCCTGAGGAATCTCTTTCAATGAGTGGTGAGCTTTCCCTTCTAAACCTCCTTCCTTTTATTTGCTCTTCGCACATTTTGCACGTCTAATGCTTTTGATGTTTCTTCTCTAATGATTAATTACTGTTCTATAGCCCTTTGACTGTGGGGTTTTTATTTCTGTACTGTACATGATGCATCTTGCAATGTTTTATAACACTGTAATGTTTCACAAAAAGTGGGGTCTGAATGCTAGCTATTCCGATACAAGCAATGGGAATCTATGAAAGTTCCAATACTGGAGTAAGAAAACAAGTTACTTACCTGTAACTTTGGTTCTCCAGTATTGGTAACTTTCATAGATTGCCATGCGCCCACCCTCCTCCCCTGGGAAAGCTCAGCTTTCAGCATCTTCTGTTATACTTTTACACAACGGCTACGAAAATCTGAGGCTCTCTCAGGAAGGTTCTATGGGGTGCGGCTGTTCCGATTGGCTGTTCATTTTATTTGGTCTCTTACAAAAAGAGGTGGATATGCTACAAAACTAGATGAGGCCTATTGTACCTATTTCTATTGCTATTTTGAATATACCGGGGACTCCCATCTAGACGTAATGATACAAGCAGTGGGAATCTATGAAAGCTACTAATACTGGAGAACTAAAGTTACAGGTAAGTAACTTGTTTTCTTACTTGCCTTCGGTAAAGATCTTTCTAGTTGATACTTTAAACGCAGATTCCTCACGACCCTTCCAACTTTCTTGTACTGCAAACTGGACCGTTTTTCCTTTTAAAGATTCCAAAGCTAGAGATAGGCCCACTGGTCATAATAATCCACTGACGTGCTCCGAGTCAGAGTATGCAGACATCCTCGAAAGCAGCTGACATCGGAACTGCTCTGAAAGTATCTGGATCCAGTCTGACACCTGGGGATTATTTGCAAGGTGGGGAATATGTGGTTAGAGTATGCAGCAGGAAGTTTTGGAAGGTGAGTAACTTGTTCAGCTGAGTGAGAATTTTTCTTTGTCCGGTAGGATGCCACAGTTTGGAGGTAAATTAAGACCTTTTTGTTAAGGGTGTTCAAGAATCACTGGGTATCTAGGTGGAGCTAGATCATACTATCACTCCTCTCTCCCCCACTTTCTGGGAGAAAGTGTTTCTTCCAGAAGACCATACCTTTGCACTGTTTTATAGTTACAGCATTGTGACACCACGCATTCATAAGAAGAGCCAAATATGTAGTTTCCATGCTAGAAATGGCATGCAATGTTACTTATGATGTATTATCTTGAAGATATGTAGTTCTTTGGATACCACCTAATCATTGGACCCCATAAAATGTCTGCATGTTATATGGTGATGACCGTGATGAAGATCTGAAGAAGTGAAGACACTGAGAATCAGTACATAAAAGAAGTGTTTGTATTTGAGACCAGGCTGTACAGCAAATGTGGTCCATGCCAGGCTAGCTCTCAGCTGACCAGTTGTCTTCAGACTTATCAGGATTGTTAATCAGATAGGAGTGTTCTATATACAGTGCTCCTAGACAGAATTATCAGCTCATCAAACACCTCCCCACTTATAAAAGCTCAAATGGCAATAATTTTTTTAAATAAAATTAAATAGTTTAGTGAATAAAAATGCAAAATCGGAGGATAAAATTTCCCTGCTGAAGTATAGAAAATACATCTTTGAGCAACACAATAGTAATGCAAAAAAAACCCAGACATTTATACATGACCATAAATAAAATACAAAATGGAGGCAGGGTCAGTCAGGCGGTTTCAAACGTCTGTGTGTGGGCTGGCTGTTTGGCCTGTTTTATGGTCTCATAGGCCAGTTTTTACTATTGATTTCCCTGCATTAAAATAAATATTGACTGCAGCAAGCTCAAATCCATGTAATATTCCATACCTTGCTCAACACTTATACAGGGTGTCTTTATAAGTTAAAAAAACTGCCTCAGGTAGCAAACATGCACCACATTTCACCTATCTAATTCACTAATTGAGGCCTCTTTTTGCTGTCCCAGCCCCACCCTGAATGCATGGATGAAATTAATACAAATACCCCTGTGGTTGGTATGGGGATGTGTACTTTGACGCAGATGCAAACCAGATTGCACTTCTTTACTGTCTGAGACAAGCTCATTATTTCCAGAAAAAGCGAAGGATGGATCTCTTTGGTCTCTTGAAGCAGAAGAGGACTACGGTCTTAAAGAAGTTGAAATTGATCTTCTCGAGCGGCTCTAATTCTTTGCCCTTTAGCTAACCTGTCGTTTTGGATCACTAATTGTGCCGACCGCGTTGCTCCCATTGGCAACAACGACCACAGAAGGTTTACCAAGCAGGCTAGCTGGTACACTGAATACCTCAGAAGTGCGCACTGTAAACAACTGGAAAGGAGATGTCACACCAGCAAGTATGACTGACAAGACCGCCCTCACTCTACCACAGACAGTTAAGAGCCTCACACAACAAACCAAGCTCTCATAATAGCAAAGAACTCTCCAACAGTGTCAAAGGATTCTCCAACCCCTCAGCTGCAACAAACATTACCACCTCACAACCTTGTAAACCTCTTCTACAAGATCCCCAACATCTACAGAAACCTCAGAACCCAGCCCAAGGCCACCGACTTCTTCAAGCAGTACAATGACCCTTCTACCACCACAGACACGGAGACCGCTTGCCCCACAGGACACCTCCTCCATCGTGAACTCTGTCCACTCAGGCACAAAATGACCCATGCCCTTTCCACATCTTTTTAAGTAGAGAGAGTATGTATTGCAAGTTAGGATGCTATATAGGGTTGAATCCAGTAGTCACTGATGCAAGAAAAAGGGTCAAAGAAAATAGATTTTTATTAATGCAAGGATTGAATATAGACAGCCGACACGTGTTTCACCCTCTGTGGCGAATTGCGCCAGGGCTTTCTCAAGGCTGTGAAAATAAGAAAGGTTTGTTTAAATGAAGATAGTGGTAATGACAAGAGATAGTGACCCCAACCGAAAAAAGTGAAGTGTCGGGAAAAAAACCGAAAAAAAAGGTCGCAGAAAAGAAAAGTGTAATCAAACCAAGATAGAGGTGTTCTCTTTTAGTGATGATGTTAGTTATACTAAGGGACACAGAAGCAAGGTGCAAATTTGGAACTTAATGGGGGAAATATAAGCAAGTGATAATTATAACAGATCACACTTTGATCAAGTCAGGATGGCATGTTTGATCTTTTTTTCGAATTAGAGAGAGATTCGAGAATGGAGAAATGGGTGAAAAAGGGTAAAGTCGAAACACCCAACACCAATAGTATACTGGCTATACAGTGTGTAATCGAGAGAGAAAAAAGTGGAGAAGTGTGGCTCAATGGTTAGAGCGGCAGACCCTGATGCAGAGGTCTGGCCCGGGACCAGGGTTCAATTCCCCGCCTCGGTTGGTCTTGGGCTCAAAAAATTCCACGGACCTGATAATTCACGCCTCAGTGCCTATTCCAATCATGGAGTCCCACTCTGAAACTCTGGGCAATAGCTTGCTTAATCTCCACAACGGCCCCCACAACGCTAAGGATGCCTGGCCTCCACCTTGGGGGTGCCCAGGAGTGGACGCCTCACAGGGAAAGCCAGGATGGGTTCCACAGCGGTATTCGTACAATCGCCTTGAGACCCTTGTGGGTGAGTAGTGCGCTATACAAGTATCAATTTACATTTTACCTAAATTCAATTGCTTAGTGTCATTCTGTTGGATTCTCTAGTATGCATCACCATTTGTATATATCACAATACATTCTATAAATAATTCAATCTGTGAAAAAAATATGTATATCATTTTACAATTCAATATCTTATAAAAGAGAATTATATGACATTTCAATTTTAAGAACATCAAAGCACACAGAATTCCAGCATTACTGAATATGTCAAAATAAACAGGACTTTCAAAAGGTTCATTGTTTCACAAATGACAGCATTCAGTTTTAAAGCATTCCTAATCATATTGGTTATGATGACATACCATTAGTGTCATTTGCTCTCAGTACTAAAAGACCGAGGTTTAGGGTTGGGTGCAATCGTAGGGCATGGGATAGTCATTTACATGTAAGCCCTGTATTTTCTAGGGGTAGATGGGAAGCATTATTTACGTGCAAATTATACATTTACCTAGCGGTGGGTGGGAAGCATTGTTTACGTGCAAACCATACATTTACCTAGCGGTGGGTGGGAAGCATTGTTTACATGTTAGAATTTCCTCACAGGAGAGGGCAATCATTAGTTACAGCGAGAGGGAACATGAAAAAATGGGACAACATAGAGAGGCAGATAAGTTTAAACATTTGAAAAGGTTTCAGCTCTTTCAGCTCTTTCTAGCTATTAAGCTGTCCTGGTTCGTTTTCAAAAAACGAACCAGGACAGCTTAATAGCTAATTGCATCTGCACTTATGTCTCTTGAATTTACATTTTGTGGTTTAAATGTATCCCCTAAACAAGAGCTGAAACCTTTTCAAATTACTTCCATTGAAGAGCAGACAATGCAGGTCCATAAATAAACCTTTTCTCTTTCACCATGAAAGATCCAAGGTGCCTCTGTAGGGGTGCTCGTCGCCAGAAGTAGTGAGTACACGACAAGAAAGTTCAGTGAACAAGAATTGTATTTATTGAGTCAGATATGGTACATGCCAGGTTAGCTCGCATCTGACCAGGTATCTACCAACACTGCAGGATTCTAAATGACTTGGAAGTGTTCTATACACAGAGTTCCTTGACAGAGCACTCAAGTTATCGCACATGGTGTAATAAACCAAATGATAGAATAAGCTGTGCTCATCATATCTCAGATGCATGTACCTCACGGTCTTTATAGGCAGAGAAAGCAGTCTGTACTGAACGCTATTCTGTTACACACCAAGTTAAACAATCACTTTAATATGAATCTATGACTTATAAAGATTCTACAGTAATATAGTCGTATGGACCACTGGGACCATTTAAACACCTAAACCGATTTATCATCTAGGGTAGTCGGAGTTCAACTGTATGAATTTGATTGAGGATAAGGCATGTCGATGTTTTTTAGTGTCTAATGCTCTTATTTTGGTCATTATCTTTTAAATTGTGCATAGGGATGATTAGGGGATTCATGAAAATTCTTCGAGATATATCTAATCTTTTGCACAGAATTGTTTGTACAAAATATTGACTAACTATCCATATCATTTTCAAAGTTTCATTTCATAATGACTGGCAATGCAGCATACTCTGCTGAGCAGGAGGATAGGTAGAGAAGTCTGCTAAATGATCCAGTATTGGGGAACTGCAAATGAGTTATAACAAAACTGCTATGGAGGAGTGCAGTCAAGGACGGATGCAGTCTAGTTCATGCTGTCCTTTTTCTGTCAATTACACTCACTGTTGAACTTATTTTGATAGCTGCAGCATTTGTTGTCAGCCTGTTCACATTTGTGACTGTAATGCTGTATGAATCCAGGTCAGTTATTGACCTGGAAATGAGCGCTCAGTATCTCTTAATACACATAGCTATTTGTCACTAACATAGTTTGATGGTGAGCTATATGTTTTGCCTTTGTGACTTGGTGCAACCTGCAGGGTCTTTGGGGGTCCCGCTCTAGCAGTGTGTGCTGCCACATGCTGAAAAAGAAGTGTAACCTCAGTTCGATTCCACTGACTGTGCTGAGGAAAAGGTACACAATGCTTGTTCCCTCTTAAACTGTGAGGCTCCTAGGGCACAGCTTGGTAAGACCATTCCTTCCGCACTGGGGTAGGATTCAGGTGTAGATGTATGTGGTTCTGGGAGACTGGCGAGTGTTGACAGTAAGGCGAGGAGGAGCTGACTGCAGAATTACAATACGTGGTGGTAGCTACCAGTGAACTCTTGTTGGAAAGAGGCATGCATGAGAAACAGTGTGCCTTCAGTTAGGTCATGTGGAGATGGAGTGTCCATTTGCCTGGTGTGTGCTAGCAGCCAGAGAAGGAATACTAGAAGTGAGACCATGGCTGCAGACGTATAAACGGGGTGCCAGTAGTTCCATGTTTTGCTTTGGTGACAATCACCTAAAAAAGACGATCTCTGCATACTAAATTGAGAGAAAACTGTAAGGAATGAGTATGTTTGTGAAGAAATAGGCTTTTCTTTTCATTGATGGTTTTACAATGGGTCAGCGATTTTGTGCTCTCTATGGGATCCTGTTGCTCCTTTACAATGTGTGGGAGAAATGGTGATGCTGCTATTGCGCCTATTTAAAAGACAAGCATGGTTACTGCTAGACGAGAACTGTTTGATCAGTCTGATGGTTCATTAAGAATTTAGAGTATGTACTTTAAAAATATGCAAAGTAATTCTACATCTTAGCCTGGGCTTACTGTATTGTAATTGCATTTGTATAGCACTTACTTCCCCCGACGAGGTGTCAAAATGCTTTTTCGGCGAGTTGCACGCTACTCTGGAATCCATAAATGATTAGTGGTGAATTAGTATAGTGAAATATGAAAGTAATTTGAGTGGTGGATATTATTTGGATTCAGATGGATGTAGAGGAATAGAAGAGGGAAAAAGGTTTGCGTTTATATAGCGCTTGCTACCCCTAACATTAGGTGTAGAATGTCTTTTCATAGTAAGTTTATGTTATTTATAGCTATCGCTTTACATAATTGTGTGAGGCATTTAGATTTGCATGTTTACGTTTTGAGGGTCAGGTAGAGGAAGGTTGACATTTGTTTGTGTTGTGATTTAAGTGCAAGTATGGTTGGTACATTGCAGAATTGGAGTTAATTTTGCTTCTGAGTGGTGCTTTGGAGCTTTGCAGTGGATGTGGATGGTAGGTTGTGTTAATGTGGGGAAGATGTGTAGCCTCTCTCAATGTACGATCTTAAATTTGCAAATATGGATTAATGTAGTACCCCGGGTCTGATGTGCGAGTCCGAATAAGTGTAATGCGCAAGTTTCTTCTGTGCTAATTTGGAGAAGTAAAATATTCTGGGACTAGTTTTCTTTCTGCAGTTTGGTTTCTGGTGTTGCGAACATAGGTAGGCCCTTTTTGTTCTGATACGAAGTTTAGGGAAGTGCAGTACCTCCTGCTTTCTGATCGTTTCAGCTTTTTTAATGTTAATTGCGATTTTGTTACTGTTCTGGCTATTGGTAATATATAGTAAACACAACGAGGGAGAAGGGTCAGAGGGAAAGTATTTAAAGACCTGCCCAGGGTGGGGTCCCCCAACCAGTAAATGCAAGAAACAAGAAACACACAATGGGGCTCTACAACTGGGCCTATTCTGCTCCAGAGAATAAACTGACAAACCGGCTGCTCAACAAGTCAGTGGACGTTTGCCAATGCTGTGTAACAATAGAGTTTACGCAGTATTTACAAAAATTGCCTGTGCAGAGGGATTCACTTCAAATATAGACCAGACCCATACAGAGAGAAGTAGGATGTCCATCAACGTCAGATGTAGATCATGTATTCTCATTTGGCCATCCAAATAAGGAATGGTGTGTCCCATGATCATTGGGACTAAGCCATAACCTAAACTGGTCTGGGTCTTGTCTCCAGATGTAGTGAAGACCATATGAGTGAATAGATCGTGATGGAATCCAGTGCAGTGCAAAGAAAATGTGTGGTGAGGTTAAAAAAGGGTAGTGAATGAATACCAAAACTTTAATATCACTTGATCACTCCTTTAGTAAAAACAACAAGAACAGTGCAAAGATGCAGTTTAAACAAAAAGCTGCATGTATACGGCCAACATGTTTCAGCCTAGAGGGAACCAAATCCCGCGGCTTTCTTCAGGGCCACAGTCCTTAACGTTTGCTATTGCGTGACGAAAACGTAAAAAATAATTGGATTAATTAAAGGATACAACTGTGTCGTGATAGGTAACTTTCAAACCTCTGTATCAACCAGTGTCTGTTTTGTCTATTAATGAAAACAAAACAAAGATATTTTATATGAATCCCAACAAAAATTGCTTACAGGTCACTATTCTGTGCTGAAAAGTACTGTCGTTTGATGACCGCTTAGTACTAACCTGTGTTGTACAGGGAGTGAACCTCACCTCTCCTGGAACCTGGCTCAGGATAATATGAGGCCCGCTCTAGAGAAGGTGAAAAAAGGGGATAAGGGAATAGTATAGGGTAACAAGTAAATGGTGTATCTCCTAACTATTTAAATTAATATCCCTTTTAGCTTTACACCTTATCGAGCAAAAACTCAATCTGAAACTGATGAACAAACAGGTCCCTCTTTACTGCAATCAGCAGGAAACCTATCCAGCTCTTCACTACTGTCTTTAATATTGGAAAATATATCTCATCTGGTTATAATCCTAACCAGGATGTCTTTAAGTCTGAGAGTGAAATGAAAGCAACACTCTCTATGTATTGAAGGACTAGTAAATAAGAAGTCCCTTTAAGTATCTGTTGTCTCATGTTGAAAGAAGTAACATGGTGAAAACTCCTCCTTTTCTTTTGGTTGCCATATATGTTGCAAGGTCATACATAGGGAGGGGCAGTTATCCTTCTAATCACAGAGAGCTTTCCCTCATTTAGAATACAAGGAGGAGTTTTCACCATCACCCTCCAATTTAAGATACTCTGATCAGTACGACAAGCCGGGGCAATAGCTGTCTCAAAGTTAAATATAGCGGTACGCTGTTTTTGCTTCTACTTTTCGTTCTTTTTTCTGGGCTGTTACTTCTTTCAACATGAGACAACAGATACTTAAAGGGACTTCTTATTTACTAGTCCTTCAATAGTCAATAGTATCTGCCCTGACTCCTTTTCACGTTCTACACTATTGTTTTTGAGTGACTTCTGTGTCGTGGGTGCGCACACCTCGCGATTTTTTTATAAACAAAAAAGGTTTTTTTTGCCCATCTGAGTCTTTCAGGGACCCCCTGAGAAAGCCTAGGGGGTCAGGGAGTCTCTGCCCTGCCTTCTTTTTGCGTTTTGAAACTTTTTGGAAAATCAGGCAAAACGCCATTTTGAAGCGACGGTCCCGCACCGTGCGCGCACGTTGCGCGCAAGTAAAGTCATGTGACTTTAAAACAACACTTTTGATTGGTTCATGTCAGTTTCTGTTCTAGAATCTTCAAACACCCCACCCACTTCCCTCACTATTTCTTTCACTTTGTTAGGAGAAGGACCTCAACAGATATCCTGCTGATTTCTAATCTTAACATGGCACAACAACAGTCTTCATCGGAGAGTGATGTTGATACCTGCCTTGCGGAGCCTCCAAAAGATATGAAAAAAATGTCTTATCTGGCAATTTTTTACCATCCCAGAGGGGCAACAAAAAGTGAGTGCCCCCAAAGTTACCTGTGTGATCTGTGGGGCTGTTTTATCAAGAGGAGACCCCAAAAAGAAATATTCATTTAGCATACACACAATGATAAGGTACATCAAGAACGTGCATCCCCACAATTATGCTTGTGCTGCAACTAGAGCCAATGCTGCAATTAGAGCCAAGGCAAGGGAGCTACCACCTGCTGTGCCGAGCACCTCTTCTACAGTTCAATCGCCAAGTTCAAGACAGCTGGACATCCATCCTAATTTTGCCAAAGTCCACATTTCGTGTAATGACTGTAATGAAATAATTTTGACATTAGGATCTCCGACAATAAATGCAGCCGCACATAATTTTTTTCATTTTTTATTTTTGTTCCAGTTATATAATTTTTTGTTACCCGTTTACTGTTTTTGTTTGAAGAAAAAAACAAAAACAAAAAAATTGTTAAACTAAAAAAAAGACAAAAAACCAGTTCTTTTCATAACTAACCTCACTTCTCAAAGAAGAGCTATATCTTTTATAAACTGTCACACTTTTTTTATGAAAGTAGTGTATAAATGAATGATTGAAATGACTGAGTGAAAAAGAGGAAAGGACTGATGGAATGAGTGAGGGAAGGGTAGTATGGTGAGTGAGAAAAGAGGAGTCAAAGAGTGACTGAAACAAGGGGACTAAGGGTAGGGGAGTGAGGTAAGTGGAGAGGAAGAGTAAGGGAAGGGCAGCAAGGAAAGAAAAGTGAGAGATTGAGAAAAGGGGAGCATGGAACAGAGAAGGGGGGTTAGAGATGGAAAAGGAGAAGTAGAGCAGAGTGAAGGAAGTGAAAGTAAGAGAATTGGGGTGAGGGAAAGGGGGTGAGGGAAGGGGAGTAATGGAAAGTGACAGGTGGGGAGTGAGGGAGAGAGAAGTGGAGTGAGGGGATGGAGGAACTTAGAAAACGGGACTAAGAGAAGGGGAGTAAAGAATGGAGTGACAGAAGGACAGTGAGGGGGAGTGAGGAAAAGGGAATGGGAAAGTGACAGGGTGAGAAATACAGACAGGAGGAAGTGTAGTGGGGTAAGGGGAGTGACGGTGAGTGAAGGACAGTGACACGGAAGGTGTATGAGGGTGAGGGAAGGGAAATGAAAGAGAAAGAAGGAGATTAAGAGAGAGGAAAGGGGACTGAGGGATAAAGTAGGAGTGAAGGAAAAAGAACGAGAGACAGGATGGGTGAGGGAGAGAAAGAGAGAGTAAGAGAGAAAGAGAGGGCGAACAAGTGACTGAGAGGGAATAAAGTGGTTACACTGAGTGAGACAGAGGGAGAGAGAAATGAAGTAAAGGAAAGTGGGGGAGTAAAGGAACTTCATCATCTGACTCAAATGTCGAGTTTGTTGAAGAGCAGCCTCATGGTAAGAAGACCAAGGAGTTCTTTATCTGGAAGTTTTTCACCTTTCCAGAGGGGCACAACAAAGTAAATGCACCAAAGTTCACCTGCAAAATGTGTGGTAGTCTGCTATCTAGAGCATACCGAAAGAAACACTAGACTTTTAGTATACACACATTGATTAAGCACATAAAAAATGTAAAACTATACATTCTAACAACTATGCAAGGGCATCTACCCAAACCCTTGCAGCGAACCCTCCAGTTGCTGATCCCAGCACTTCATCTGCAGGAGCATCTCCTTCATCGACTGCTCTGAATATCTGGCCACTTTTCGCCAATGTCCACCTCCAATATAACTTCTGCAATGAGATTCTTTGTTATCTGTTAACTGAGAAGGAGTAAAGCAGTTAGAGTGAGTGAGACAGAGGTAGACAGGGAGAGAAACGAGGATAAAAAAAATAGAGTGAGGTAGTAAACGAAGGGGAGTAAGTGAGATGGAGTGAGGGTGTGATGAGAGGAGTAAAGGAAGGAAAGTGAGGGAAGGGGAATGACAGAAGCAGAGTGAGGGGGAGTGAGGAAAAAGGAGTGGGAAAAGTGAAGTGTTGAAAAATACAGATAGGATGAAGTGCAGAGGGAGAAAGTGAATGATGGTGAGTGAACAACAGTGATAGTTAGGGAAGTAGAAAGTGGAAAGATGAGTGAGGGAGAAGGAACAAAATTAAGACACAGGGAAAGTGAGAGGAATAGAAGAGGAGTGATAGAAAGTGAGAGAATATGAGTTTAAGGGTAAAGGAGAGAGAAGGACAGAGTGAAAGACAGGCAGAGGTAGAGCAAAGAACTGAGAAACAGTGAGCCAATGAGACTGAGTGACACAGACGGAAACAAGAAGAGAAAAATGGATAAAAAAAGTGAGGGGATGGAATAAGTGAAGGGGAGTCAGCGAGATGGAGTGAGGGAGTGAGGCAAGGTGACTGAGGGAGAAGTACTGAGGGTGAGTGAAAGGCAGTAACAGTGAGAAAAGGGTTACGAGGGTGACGAAAGAGAATGAGAGAGAAGGAAGGAGATTAAGAGAGAAGAAAGAGGACTGAGGGATAAAGTAGGAGTGAAGGAATCAGAGAAAGACAGGAAGGGTGAGGGAGAAAAAGAGAGAAAGTGAGACAAAAAGAGGGAGAGCAAGTGAGTGAGAGGGAGTAAGGCGGTTAGACTGAGTGAGATAGAGGGAGAGAGGGAGAGAAAAGAAGTGAAAGGAATTGTGGGACTAAAGGAATGGGAGTAAGCAAAAGTAAATGAGGAAAGAGGAGTAAAGGAAAGGGACTGACGGACAGAGAGATAAAGAAAGTGAGGGGCGTGAGAGAAGTGGAGTGAGTGAAAGACTGAGGGATGATAGAAAAATTAGTAAGGAGAGACTGAGAAGAGACTGAGTGATACAACAAGACAAAGGTAGTAATGGAGGAAGATAGAAAGAGAAGTGAGGGACAGAGAGGGTAAAGACAAAGTTGTATGCACAGTGAGGAGAACATGAAGTGGGAAAAAGGACTCTGATTAAATGAAGGGCAGTGAGGGAAGGGATATAAGATTGAGGAAAGGGGAGTGATTGAAAAATATGCATATTTAGAGAAAGAGAGAGACAAAATAAAAGGAAGAGTAGTGAAGAGAGAGGAAAACAGTTAAAGAGACAAACCAAAAGAGAGTGAGGGAGTGTGAAGGAGTAAATCAGTTACAGTGACTGAGACACAGGAAGAGATTTAGAGACAAATGGAGGAAAGGAGAGTGAGGGAAGGGAATTGACAGATGGAATGAGCGAAAGAGTGTGAGGAAGAGTGAGGGAATGGGTGCAGGAGAAATGGAATGAGTGATGCAGAGAGAAGAGAGCATAAAGTGGAGGAAGAAGACTCAGATTGAATGAAGGGCAGTGATATTGACGGAAGGGATATAAGAGTGAGGGAAGGGGAGTGATGGAAAAAAGAAGCATATTAAGAGAAAGGAAAAAGAAGTAAGTGAGAAGATTTTATGGAAAGAGAGAAAACAAAAGGAAGACTGGTGGAGAGAGAAGGAGACAGTAAAATAGAGAAACAGTGGGAGAGTGACGGACTGTGAAGTAGTAAATCCGGTATACTGACTGACACAAAGGAACAGACTTAGACACGAATGGAGAAAAGGGAGTGAGGAAGTGAAAGTGGAGTGAGTGAAGGTTACACAGTTATCATATGAAGAAAAGAGAGTAAGGGGGAATTGACAAGAGACTGATCGATACAGCAAGACAAGGGTAGTGATGGAGGAAGATAGGAAAGACAAGTGAGGATCAGACAGAGGAAAGAGGGAGTTGGACAAGATGAGTGAGAATGAAGGAAGAGTAATGATGGTGAGATGAATGAAGGGGAGTAAGTAGAATGAGGGAAAAGGAGTAAGATGAGGAAAGGTAAAGAAGTAAGAGAGACAGTGAAATAAGGATAGAGAGAAAGAGAAGTAAGAAAGTGATGAAAAAGTAGTTTTTGTTTGTCGTACTTACCTAAATATAATATCTGTGGAAGAGAAGAAACAATTGAGTTATAATATATTTTTCACAGTACAAAATACAAAATCATTTTTACAATATGTTATATATTTTATTTTGCTGTTCTCAGAATATATTGAATTTCACTAAAAACAGTGAGTTCAAAACAACTCCTCATATGACAGCGGGCAAAAAGATTGTGTTTAAAAAACCCTTTCAACATTTTTATTAACAATGTAACAATTAGGAAAAAACATATCTTAAATGTCTTTTTCAAAAATCAATGTCTTAAGTAAGTAAAGAATGTGAAGAACAATCACAAAGTAACAAAACATTACTACTTCTTTCTTATACGCTCTGAATAAAGTAATGTCCAAACATATGCTAATTTACCCGAAATGGTCATTTGTTTGTGATACTATTCCTCAGGCCAAATACTATCTGTGAAATCCTTAGTTTGAAGGTTATTTAATAGTACTCTTAAGCGTCCGTTTCCTGACCTTCTGAAACAAAAGCACCCACATCTTTTGGACCATCTAACAATGGTTATACCTCCACCTGATGGTATTTATCATGAACATAGAACCTAAAACAAAAAGCATGCTATCAGAACCGGAAAATCATCTGGTAGGCCGATCACACTCTGCTCATCCTTTAATTTTCCATAGAGCTGTATACCATTAAAAGAAACCTCTACAAGGGAATAAAAAATGTCACCAACATCTCCAACAACTACAACAAATCTAAAACACTTCTGCCTCACTCATGATCAACATTTCCTGTAATACTCATATCACTCACTATGTGATACACTTACACTACCTCTATGACAAGTACAAGTTTTTTTTTTAATCTTGATCACACTAACTTACAAAGTAATTCTCAACAGCAGATTAACCTTTTTTTTTTACAGCACTTATCTTCCTAGGCCAATTGTTTTCCCTAAAATTTGGGTTGTAAAAACACTAAGTAAGAATTTGGTAAGTCAAATGGCAAACGTTGTTTATAAGTCAATTGAGTGTCATTACAATGAGTCCAGCCTTTTGCACATTTTAAGTAAGCTGTATAATGTCCTGATGTTGTAGAAGAACCATCATGGAAATTAATTGCTACAGTTACAAAAGTTCTTCCTGAAATTGATATTTGAGAAGCCACACACTTTTTAATTAAAGTTGTCATTTTTGTTCCATCAGGTTTCCATTGTTGGATCATTAAAATTGCATACTGTCCATATCTTTGGATAAATAATGTTGATAACATTTCTGAGTTACATTGGGTACAGACCATGTTTTGATTTGCTTCTCTAACTAGATTATTAAAAGTCACTGATTTGCAGTCTGGTAATGTCAAATATATAAATCTTTCAGTGTCTATTTCAGTACTACTTGAAAGCGAACAATTATCACAGTCATGTTGCCATTTATAAGAAACACCGAATATATTTTCAATATCTATACCTTCATCTTGCAATACAACAAGCATATACATAAGAAATTCCTGACAATCTTGCTGAATATTCTGCGAAAATTGATTTACTCCAGAACATATGTCTAAAACATTTCGAATATCAGAAACACTATCTATTTTTGTTTTATCACTGCTACATTTCTCAAAGACAGAATTCAACAAACACCATCTTTTATCCTGATTATCAACAATCTGTTGCTGTAAAGTTTGAAGAAAAAAACATTTACCACTACATTAGCATAGCAGTTGACACCAGAACTGTTTTCAAACTGAAATCCAACAGCCTCTTCAATACTATCCTTTTTCTTTTTGTTTGCAATTATTGGTTCATCTAGTTTTTTTCTTTTCTCTACAACCTCACTACAATTTTTCTCAAATCTTCTTTTTCGACCTACCACACGCTTTTCAAATAAAGGATATTGAGGTAAATTTGGTGCATATTCTCTTCTTAACCTATTATACTCTTTCACACAATTTAGATCTGCACTAATCTTTGTCTCATCAAAATCAATCAAGTATAATCCAGATAAAGTTCTGACTCGAGATAAAGCAACATGTGCCATACCCTCCTTGAACACAGTACATCCAATATTCACCAAAGCACTATTTACACTTAAACCTTGAGATTTATGAATAGTCACCGCATATGCTAAACAAACAGAAAACTGTTTTCGGCGGACATATACATTTTTTACAAGCAAAAAACCGAACAACGACTCAATTGTTGTACTTCTTCAATTTCATCAAATTTGATTTTCAAAAATTCAATGTCATCTCTATTTGGGTAATTCACAAAATCAACAACGTGACCCGGTGCTCCATTTACTAAACCTCTTTCCACATGTAAATTATGTCGTAAAATTATCCGACAATTTATACATGCATATAGATTCTTTTCTAAACCAGCAGTTTTAGATATTGATTTCTCTAAAGAATCCAATTTTGACTTCAACTTTTGTGACAAAATAATAGTAGTTCTTTCATGCTCTATTCTATCAATAGCTTCTAGTTTTATAATTTCTTGTTTTTCTAACTTTAACATTTTTTCATTGAATATTGAACATTCTTGCAGAGTTGGCATCAGACATATCACTGATTTTTTTTCTGCAATTTTTCTATATATATTCTCTGCAGCAACATTTTCATTTGGAAACAAGTTTGAAAGTAATCGTGCCAGTAAAGCTTCTTTGCCATGTTCACTCACTTTTCCAATTCTTATATCTTGAAGAATACTTTTATAATTAGCATCCTTTGCTTGTCGCATATTTTGAATGACTTCTGAATATTCAAAATATGACCAAATATTAACAATTCCAATGCTACCCAGGCACTTCCTGGTATCTTCATGTGTAAGGGTTTTAAACACTGGTTGTCCTTTCACAGGAGTTAGCTGTAGTAGATCTCCAAAAACGATGACGTGTTTGCCTCCAAATAACACATCATACTCTGTTTTAAGAATTTGTTGCATTCTTAAATGCACAAAGGCAAGCATTAAATTTGATACCATGCTTACCTCATCAATAATGAGAAGTTTCATTTTTTTCAGGACTCTGGAAACTTCACAACAAGCTTCTCCAGATAGCTTGTGGTATTCTAATTTATTTTCGTGCTCTACTAGCAGCACCAATAAACAATATAAAGTAATCCCTTTATTGTTATGTGCTGCCAACCCAGTTGGAGCGGTAACAACACAAGAGAGTGACGACTCAGTTCTTTTCTGTAGATAAGTTGCAATTGCTTTAATTAGAAAACTTTTTCCAGTTCCTGCTTTTTCACTCACGTACAGTCGGACCGGTTTAAATGACGTACATGAGCACTCTTTTTTTCTCATGACATAAACCATGCTCAATCTGCTCTGTCACTTCATCGTATATTTGTTTTTGCTCAACATTTAGCTGTTTTTCCAATTCTTCTAAGTTTATTACATCCTCCTGAGCTTGTTCCATTGCTCTTTCCACCTCATCCATGGCAGTGGCTGCTTCATTTTGGATAATTGGTCCTCCTAGTGGATCCTGACTCAACGAAGCAGAACTTTGACTGTCTTAAGAACTGTCTCTAGCAATTTCTGTTGCACTTGTAGCTTCTTGCTGTATTTACTCGTTCAACATTTGTAGATAGTTAGTAAAAACAGGACATTCTATAGTATTTTTGGTTGCGTTGAATGAATCTTCATAACTAAGAAAATCTCTAAGTAGTTCCTCTTCTGTACGCCATGGCTTAAAGAGTTGCAAAAGAGCTAAATAGTAAATTTCCTTTTTGTCAGGAGTTTTGCAACTCAGTTTTCGATGATTAATCACATTTCCTTTTCTTTGTTTCACCAGACATCCTTCAGATCCAATCACAGCATATACACCTTTATTGATATCTTCTGTAATATTCCTTTCTAAGTATAGGTTTGCAGTACTTCATATAGACAAACGTTCTCAAGATGATTACTTCTATTTGGATAGTATGTATCCAACATATTTGTTTTCAAAATATCTGTACTGTTTGGTTCTTTCTCTGCTAAATACTCCATTTCTTGTACTGATTTCAAAACTCGGTTTCGTGTTCTTGCAAGACCTAAACTCACACAAGCGATTGTTCTAGATTTGGCATATAGACTTGCAGATGATGAGCGATCTGAACATTCATATGCTCCAATTTCTCGATGATTTATTTATTTACGCAACTTTTATAGCGCAACAAATACCCGAAGGTGTCTCGGCGCTGTGGAGCAACAAAGTTCATCATCCTACCGTCTTCTCACTGGTTAAACAACCATGTTTTCAGAAGCCTACGGAAGCTAATCAGATTCGGAGCAGCTTTTATGGCAGTTGGCAGAAGGTTCCAAAGTTTTGGAGTGGCCACCAGAAAGCGCCTATCCCCCCAGGTGACTGATCTTGTACGTGGCACCAGCAGAAGACTGGTATTGGCCGATCTAAGGTGCCTTCTGGGGGTATAGAGCTGAAAAGCTTCGATCAGGAATCTGGGTCCTGTGCCATGTATGGCCTTATAGGCAATACAGAGGGCCTTAAATTTGACACGGCTCTCAACTCTCAGCCAGTGAAGCTGGCGGATACCAGAGGTGGTGGATTTGCGGCGAGGGATGTTAAGAAGAATCCTAGCAGCCGCGTTCTGAATAGATTGCAGCTTCATGATGACACGCTTCTGAGTGTGGAGAAAGAGAGCATTCCCGTAATCTATTTTTGAGAAGACTAAGGTAGAGACCAAAGTCTTCCCGGCTGACGGAGGGAGATAAGGTAGCAGCTTCTTAATCTTTTTCAAGATGTAAAAAGAAGATGACACAACCTTATTAACATGGAGGTCGAAGACCAGCTTGTTGTCGAAAATCACTCCCAAGTTTCTGGCTTTTTCCACTGGGACAGGTGGATGGCCAAGCTTATCTGGCCACCAACCGAGAGACCATTCAGGGGAGAGTTTTCCGAAGGTCATGATCTCGGTCTTGTCCGAGTTAAGCCTGAGACAGTTCAAGGTCATCCAGGTACTGACCTCGAGCATGGCTTTCTGGAAGTTGGCTGCTACAGTAAGGCCATCCTTATGGATACCCAGCACCAGCTGGGTATCATCTGCATACGATGTTAACTGTATCCCATAGGCCTTTATTATCCTCCAACATCTTCAAACTGTAGCTGTACAATTTCTTACTTAGGCTCTTTTCATGGGAAATTTCCTCCCACATTTCCTTTAGTTCTGTCTTTTCAGATTTTGTAATGTAAGATGTTACATATCGAGCCACAGCAATGGAGTTGTCTGCAACATTTTGAATATCCATGTTTGCATTCCACATGGATAAAATGACTGGGTTATAGTCATTTATATATTTTGACTCTTCATTTCTTCTTAAGTTATAGGTATTTTCGGTGATTTTCTTGTCACAGTGTGTCGCAAAGATGACATAAAATTGTTCACTTTTCCTTTTGATATTACTGGTCGTGGAAATCCAAAACAGCATTTTGTGTAGAACTTGTCCTTTGATTTGTATTTTCGACGACAGTATTTTCCACAACGATGGGTTTGAAACCGTAAGACTTGATGTTTTAAATTCTTTTGTTCTGTACTTTTAGGAACAGCACATGTAGAATGCGGTTCAATAAAACTCATCACTGTGTCATCCGAATCTGTTCCAAATTTGGGGGCATCTTTGATCCATAACAGCATATGTATGTGAGGAGCACCTCTTGCTTGATACTCCTTTCTCCAAAAGAAATCCAGAACCTCTCCAAGAGGAGGATTTTTTTTGTTTGTGATAAAAGACATCATAGCTTCAAATCTACGATTGAAATACCTGCATACATTAACTGGATCCAAAGAGCACAGTTCCTCAGGTGTCTTGTATTGTATACTTTCTATGTTTCCATTTGTCTCTCGAAGAAATTGAAGTAAATCTTCCCAAGCATACTCTGCACAGCTTAGAGTAAGGAACCATGTAGGTGTTCCTAAGTTTCTCAGCATACATTTCAATTCCCCATGACAACGATACCAGTACTCAATAGTACCACGCTGACATGCCATGAGATTAATTAGCTGAGATTCCAAAACCGTGTCATTTTGTTGGACTTTATCCATAAAGTCCCTTGCCGAAACATTTTGCAGATGTACTCCACTTTTTAGTATATGGTTCACTGCATAAGAAAGTCCAGACAAGTCACTCTCAAACAGAAGATGAAACAAATAAGGAATACATTGGCGAAACCTTGGATCTTCTGCATATAATCTTGATGTCCGGTATTCAGATGCAGGAATCTGCACAGATCGGTCATCATATCGTCCACCTTGACCTGTTGGAAATAACTGAGGAAAACAACAAGCTTCCAAGCTTTCTTCCCATACACTAATGGGACTTCCTTTTGCTTCTTTCATTTGGAATAACTCGATAGCATTTGCCATTACTTCTTTGGAATGCAGAGGATGAACACTATAATGTTCATATATTTGTTCACTTCTGGCACATCCACTTTTTCAATTTGCCCAGCTGACAAATCACTGTTCTCTTCTACAGTTGTTTCCTCTTCTCCTACATTTACATGTTTGTAGTATTGATTATTTTTCACCAAATACAACGTTGCCTTTTTCACTTTCCTAACATCCACTAATTCTTACCAGATTTTCTTACTCTTTGTAGGAACGCCATTACCTAGAATAACTAGAGGTTCCTCTTCCACATTTTCAACACCAATTGTTTCAATATTTTTCTTTAAATCTAGAGGCAAATATACCACTCTTCCCTTGAATCCTCTCTGTAAATCTGAAGGAGGCAATTTCCCTGTCTTAGGCTCCATGCGAACAATAGCCTGAAATGGATGCACACATTTAATCAGAATAGACTCATACGTATTTAAATCCATCAGTTCAGAAGGAATATTTACCAACTCAAGATAATTATGTACAGCTCTAGCTGGCATTTTGTTTTCATTTAATTTATTATAACAATATTTACAAATACGTTGATCAGAACCCAAATCAAAACAATTCTCTAACAACAAATACGTTGCAAATTCCTTCCACTCATTATTATTCTCCTTTTCACTTTTTAAATATAGATCAACTAACCTGGTCTGATTTTTATAATGAATTCTTCTACAACAAACACAAGAAAAATTGGGCCTTTCTCCTGAAATGACCTTAAACCTTGTAATCTCTTGGTCAAAATATTCTTTATTAAAAATGTGTACATTTTCTTCCACATTTTCTTCTATTACTGTATCAGTTTCTGCACTGTCCTCTTTTTCACAAAAGTAACTAACCTCAATTTCTTCACAAATGTTCTTTACATCTAATACAGATCCATGTAAAAGAGCACTGATTAACTGTTTTAGCTTAAGTGCTGGACTTTTTGCATTATACATCCTTCTCACTAATTTCCTCACTTCAGTATGATGCACTGCTAACATCCTAAAATGGTGAAAAACACTGGCATACTTTTTTAGAAAGACAAGCCAGAGAATGACCTTGCAAACCCGTTTTTTCTCTCACTCGGCAGGGGTCTAATTCTTGCAACATCTTAATCTTCTGTTTAATACTTTTCTTACTATACTTACGTAAGAAATTGCGGAAATAATCTGTTGAATCCAGTTGTACACTACAAATAATTATACAATTACAAGTTTACACTGGAGCCTTAGGACGTCTCCCTAAAACTTCATCAGTTAACATCTCTTCTGCATTTCTTGGGGCATTTTTCTCTTTTTCAATCGGACAACCGTCCATGACCTCATATGCTCGACCACTGGTGTCAACTGCATGCAACAAATCATTAGTCTGAAAGTAAGTCTCCTCATTAAAAATGGCTCAGAACTTGAACTATGCTTCCATTCCCCAGAAAAAAACATTACAAAAATTAGTTCTATCAATAATTCTTTCCCACTTACTTTTCGCTTTCAAAAGATTAATTGCCTTGTCTAGTGTACGAAGTCTATTGATTACTAAAATAAACAATTTCTTTTTTAATTCAAACGCCTGATCCACAATACTTTCTAATCTTTTTTTTTTTGCTTATAAACAGCTGTTTTCCTTTTAAAAGTCTCCACTTTTCAATAAATTTAATACAGCTCTGTTATAAAACATTCTCTTGCGAATTTCAACAAACGTATTTTTACGTCTATTACTATAGAGAATTTGATCGCCACACACTTTCCAACATTTTTCTTTTTTAACTCCTTTTTCTTTGTTCTTCCAGATAAAATTTTTATCTTTTCCACATTGTCCAAATTTTTTTTTCTTACGGTTAATTTCCTTATAAAATCCCTTGTTGTCTTACCAGGAGCATTCTTCTTTTTCTCTGTACAATGTTGTTTAGATGCATCTTGTTATTGTGTTTTCTTGGAAAAGAAAGCCTGTTTATATTTTCTTCTTTTGGCATCCTTTGTACGCATGTTGGTTTTTCTTTCTGTAGATAATACCAACCTATTGTGAAGAAACAAAAGACCACTACTAACATACTCCATAGCAATTAGAACAACTATATGATGTAAACACTGGTTCACTGCATAAGTAAGTTTAAGGTACAGCAACAGTGTCTGAACCGAGTAGGAAATCATGCTGGGAGTGCTGTTTCTGACTTTATGGCCGTGCAGTGCTGTTTCAACATTATACGGGATTTTGCTGAGAATGGTGTTTCGGGATTCAAGAACAGTGCAGTGGTGTTTAGAGCAGTACAGTTGTGTGTACGCAGTGTATGGTTTCAAGCAAGTGCTGCGAGTCTTCAGTACACAGCATGGGGACTATTTGCAAATTAAGAGGCCTAACAGACGTACTGCATAGCAGTTTCTAGTACTACATATCCTAAACCCTGACTCACTTCATCAGAACATGTATTCCCATATTTTTTAAACACATCAATGAATCAAATTATTACAAGACTCACTTGAATAATGTAATTATAAATTATAAATTTATTCATTAAACCTTTCATCCTCCAATAAAACCTTCAACATCACTTCATCCGGTATTTCATTAACATTGTCCTCAATTTCAAAATTTTCATCTTGAAATTCAATATCTTCCAACGCTTCTAATAATTCAATATCCAAACTTTCATCAAAGAAATCTGAATTTTCTTCATTATTATCCTCTCCAAAAGGTCCATTTGAGTCCACTATTACTTCATATGAGATGTTACATTTTGTAGCAAAGTTCTCCTGATCCAGATCCATATGAGCAATATGATAATTTTGCTGCACCTTGCAAAAAATATAAACACTTAATTATATCATTTTCACTAATAGATAATAAAAAACTACCTGTTCGAGGCATATGGGCTGCAGATGGTACATTATGAATAGATCGCCATCTGGTGTTGGGCTCGGATGATTGCACTTTGTTTTTCTCTTGGAGAGTCTTTTGTATCTTGGTGACTCCTCCCTTGGTTGGTAGTGCGCATGGGCATCGGCTCCATCCTTAGATTGTTTTTTTCCGCCATCGGGTTCGGATGAGGATCGAGACGCTCCAGATCAACTTCAGAAGAAAGTGATTTATCGGCGCGTATTCCCTTTCCAATTCGACGGCATTGTTATCGAACGCGTTCATTTCCATTCCGACGCGTTGCAAATTCAAAATCGAAGAGAAAAACTTGGATCTACGTCGAAGAACAGGAGGCCTTTCTCGACGCAGTCAAGCCCGGAGTCCATGGAAAGGACTCCATTCAAAAAATGTCCAACGTGTGGTGCTAAGTTCCCACACAAGGACCTACACGAGGTGTGCAACCTCTGTCTATCGCCTGAACACGAATCCAGGGACTGCGAAGCCTGTGCAGCATTCTCCTCCAAGCTAACGATTAGAAATCGTCGAGCTCGAAGACACGAGGTTTCCAGAATGCAGGCGGAGGCGATTCCGGAGCTGTTCGGAGAAGAGCAAATCGAGGAAGAAGAGGACCAGTCGGGATCGGAAGGGGACCAGTCGGAAGTCGAAGAACTCATCGATCAACAAACCGTGAGTGACGACGTCCCCTTACCGAAAAACCGACCCCGTGCGGTAACGACCCCGCCCTCGGGCCCGGTCAAACCGCAGAAAAAAGTTTCCGACGCCCCGCCCTCGGGCCCGGCAAAGAAACCGATCCGAGAAAAGGGTGACATCGACTTCGGCACCGAGGCAACAAACAAGGGAAAGCTCGGTATCGAAACATTCCATGTCGAAACATAAATATGATTTATCGCCCAAAAGACACTCGATACCCAGAAAGTCGGAATCGAGCAGACATTCGGTGTCGAAAACAACAAGATCTGACGATCGAAAACAAAAACAGCTCTCGGAACCAGGGTCTTCGGTACCGATTCAGGAGCAACAGACAGATCCCAAACAAAAGATCTTGTTTATTGATCCACAAACTGGGAAAGTGGTCACGAAGAAGAGAAAGAGTGAACAGTCAGAAGATAAACCTCTTCCTTCAAAAAAGAGAACAATGGGGACAAATATAACTCCTCCTGCTTCTCCTCGACCTAGAGTCACACCCTCTTCTCCTATTCCTCACAATAGGCCAATTATTCCTACACCCTCCACACCAAGACCAGCTACACCTCAGTCAGATGTAGACAGTGATATAGGGGAGGGAGAACCTCAAGAGGATGACGAAACTATCCCAGATGAGGAGGACCCATGGGAAAATTATGATGTAGGGTCAGATGAGGACAACGACCCAGAGCTATATCCCTCAAAGCCTTCACCACCTGATGATAACACAGGTTTTGTGCAGCTCATTAATAGGGCAGCAAAATATCACAAACTAGATATGCATACAGAACCTCAAATAGAGGATTTCTTGTTAGAGACTCTACCTAATGCACAGAGAACATCAGGTACTCTTCCTATGTTGAAGGGTCTTCTTAGTCACACAGAGGAAATATTCGAAAACCCAGTGAGAGCCAGGGTGTTAAACCCAAGAATTGATAAAAAATACAAAGCGGCTCCAAAGGACCCAATATTTATTAAAGGGCATGTACCTCTAGACTCGCTGGTGGTCTCAAACGCTCGTAAAAGAGCAAATTCATTATCTACAGGAGAGGCTCCTCCACCAGATAAAGAATCAAAGTTAATAGATGCATCAGGCAAAAGAGTAGCATCACAGGCAGCGAATAGCTGGCGTATAGCCAATACACAAGCACTACTCGCACGTTACGACAGGGCACATTATGATAAGTTAGAAAAACTTCTCACACATCTCCCAAAAGAACATCAGAAGAAGGCAGATCAATTAATACAGGAAGGTAAAATAATAACCAATACTTCCATTAAGTGTGCATTAGACGCAGCAGACACTGCAGCAAGATCTATTAACACCAGTGTCATGCTAAGAAGGCATGCATGGCTTAGAATCTCAGGATTCAAACAAGAAGTACAAACAGCCCTACTGAACAAACCATTTGATCAGAAGACACTGTTTGGCTCAAGCACAGACGAGACCTTAGAAAAAATGAAGAAAGATACAGAAACGGCTAAGTCAATGGGAGCATTGCAACAGCCAACACACAGAGGTTCCTTTCGTAGATCCACCTATAGAGGGGGCTCAAAGAATACAGGAACGAATCAGCAATCCACCTCTTTTACACCAACATTACCCAGAGGTAATTCAAGAGGCAGTTACAGAGGTAACAACAATCAGGGTAGAGGCCGCGGAAATAATAACAACCGCAACGCCTCAACACCAAAACAGTGACTTCATAGAACTCCCCCCAGACCACATAACACCGGTCGGGGGACGTCTATCACAGTTCCTACCTGTCTGGGAGAACATCACATCAGACAAGTGGGTGAGACAAATTATCCAACATGGTTATTGCCTAGAACTCACAGCTACCCCACCAAACATCCCCCCCAAACAGCGTCCAATGAGTCAAGATCATCTGACATTGTTAAGAGAAGAAGTTCTAGCACTTCTACAAAAGCATGCAATAGAGAAGGTTCCAAAAGATCAACAAGGAACAGGAGTATACTCTCTATACTTCCTGATCCCCAAAAAGGACGGGTCCCTAAGACCAATATTAGACCTCAGACCTCTCAATGCTTACATAAATTCGGAGCATTTCCACATGGTCACGCTCCAACAAGTACTCCCTTTACTGAAGAAAGGGGACTTTCTTTCTACACTGGATCTAACAGACGCTTACTTTCATATCCCAATTCACAAAGCCCACAGGAAATACCTAAGGTTTGTGTTAGAAGGACAACACTATCAGTTCAAAGTCCTTCCCTTCGGTGTCACAACAGCACCAAGAGTTTTCACAAAATGCCTAGCTGTGGTGGCAGCACACCTAAGAAGACAACAAATACATGTCTTCCCATACTTGGACGACTGGCTAATAAAGGCCAAGTCAAAAGAAGAATGTCTTCACAACACACAGAAGACAATTCAATTGCTGCACCACCTAGGGTTCACGGTGAACTACAAAAAATCACACCTGCAACCAAACCAGATTCAGCAATACCTGGGGGCTACAGTAGACACAGAAAAGGCAATAGCATACCCCAACCCAATCAGAGTACAGACAATGGTCGGGTTAATACAAAGATTTCAACCACAACACTCACTACCAGCACGAGTGTTTATGCAACTATTAGGCATGATGTCCTCCTGCATACTGCTAATACCACATGCCAGACTACAAATGCGCCCACTACAAGAGTGTCTAGCGACACAGTGGAATCAGGCTCAAGGTCAGATTACAGATCTGGTGTTGGTAAACGACCGGACGTATCGCTCTCTGAAGTGGTGGAACACAGAAAACATTTCCAAGGGACGGTCGTTCCTAGAGCCAATTCCACAAGTGATAATAACAGCGGACGCATCGCTCTCCGGATGGGGAGCGCACATGGACAGATACACAGTGCAGGGGAAGTGGAGTGTGCAGCAAAAGAAACTGCACATCAACTACCTAGAACTATTAGCAATATTTCTAGCACTAAAAGCTTTCCAAATGCAAATAACAAGCAAAGCAGTCCTGATCAGAACAGACAACATGACTGCAATGTATTATATTCAAAAACAGGGGGGGACACACTCTCTCCAACTGTCCAGACTAGCACAGGACATATGGAGATGGGCCATTCCTCAAAAGATCTACCTGTTAGCGGAACACCTACCAGGAGTTCAAAATCAGATAGCAGACATCCTAAGCAGACAGTCAGAACAAGTACACGAATGGGAGCTGCACGACCAAATACTGCAGCCATTCTTCCAAAAATGGGGGCAACCAGAGATAGATCTGTTTGCCAATCATCAGAACGCAAAATGCAAAAACTTCGCATCCAGGTACCCACACCACCGGTCCCAGGGCAATGCACTGTGGATAAATTGGTCCAACAAATTTGCTTACGCATTCCCTCCTCTACCACTAATTCCGTTACTGGTTCGGAAACTGCAGCAACACTCAATGACAATGATACTAGTGGCACCCACGTGGGCAAGACAGCCGTGGTTCACCACGCTGCTACAACTCTCACAAGTACCACATCAAAAGCTAAGATTATTACCCATGCATCTTACACAGAACCATGGAGAAATAATGCACCCAGATCCCAAACAACTGAACCTAGCGATCTGGCTCCTGAAGTCATAGAGTTTGGGTATTTAGATTTACCACCAGAATGCATGGAAATCATTAAACAAGCAAGACGTCCTACCACCAGAGCATGCTATGCAGCAAAATGGAAGAGGTTTGCTATACACTGTAACAGTAAGCACATCAACCCTCTGGACGCATCCACTAAACAAATCATTTGCTATTTACTACACTTACAGCAATGTAACCTAGCATATACCTTTATCAGAGTTCATCTCGCAGCCATAGCGGCGTACCTACAAAACAGACAACATCTTTCACTGTTTAAAGTACGAGCAATTAAAGCTTTCATGGAAGGACTCAAAAGAGTCATTCCACCAAGAAGACCACCTTCCCCAGTCTGGAATCTCAACATAGTGCTTACCAGACTAATGGGGCCACCCTTTGAACCTATGCATAGGTGTGAAATACAATTCCTTACATGGAAGGTGGCCTTCCTCATAGCTATCACGTCACTTAGAAGAGTAAGTGAACTGCAGGCTTTTACGATTCAAGAACCATTTATGCAGCTACATCAAAATAAAGTGGTTCTTAGAACAAACCCAAAATTCTTACCAAAGGTTATTTCAGCATTCCACATCAATCAGTCAGTGGAATTACCGGTTTTCTTTCCAAAACCACAAACAGTAGCAGAAAGAGCCCTACATACATTGGATGTTAGAAGGGCCATATTGTACTATATAGAAAGAACACAAACTTTCAGAAAGACAAAACAGCTATTTGTTGCGTTTTCTCCTACACATAAAGGCAATCCCATCTCCAAAGCGGGCATTGCCAGATGGATTGTAAAATGCATTCAAATATGCTACTTAAAGGCAAAGAGAACATTAACTGTTCCTCCTAGAGCTCACTCTACACGTAAACTAGGAGCATCTATGGCATTTTTGGGAAACATTCCACTAGATGACATATGCAAAGCAGCTACCTGGGTTACACCGCACACCTTCACAAAACACTATTGTGTAGATGTGCACACAACACAACAAGCTAGAGTGGGACAAGCAGTATTAAAAACATTGTTTCAGACAGTTGCAACAGACACGGGCGACCACCGCTAGGGAGAGAACTGCTGTATAGTCTATTCATAATGTACCATCTGCAGCCCATATGCCTCGAACGGAATATGCTACTTACCAGTATGCATCTGTTCTTGGCATAGAGGGCTGCAGAGTGGTACATGCCCTCCCAGCCTCCCCGGAAACCTGTGTCTGTTCCAACATTATCTTATTTAGATACACTTACATGGGCACTCTTATCTGTATTCTACTATACTACTCCATCTAACCCTACTATGGCAAAACAATCTAAGGATGGAGCCGATGCCCATGCGCACTACCAACCAAGGGAGGAGTCACCAAGATACAAAAGACTCTCCAAGAGAAAAACAAAGTGCAATCATCCGAGCCCAACACCAGATGGCGATCTATTCATAATGTACCACTCTGCAGCCCTCTATGCCAAGAACAGATGCATATTGGTAAGTAGCATAATCCTTATCAATTTCATAAGAACATGTATTCCCTACGCAAATTATTCTGCCACATTCCTCTGAAATGAAAACTGACTCACACTGTGATCCTAAACACATAACACTATCCCTTCCTATTCAGTAAAATGATTATTACAATGAAAGGGAATCTTGCTGGGAATATTCTTTCAGGGTTTACAACACTGCAGTTGTGTTGCAAGAGTTTAGAATATTTTTCTAGGAATGGAGTTTCAGGGTTTAGGACAATGAAGTGAACTTAAAGCAGTGTAGTGAGTGATTACTACATGCTACAGACACAGTTGCTTTTGCATTTCAACAACACACCAAGCATCTAAATTGCACACCTCTGTGTCTCTGCTTGAACTATTGCACCCGACCATCAGTAGGTAATATGTGTGTGTGTGTGTGTCTGTGTGTGTATGTATATATATATATATATATATATATATATATATATATATATATATATATATTTGGAAAACAAAGGAGGCGGCACAATCAGGATGTCTTTGTTAAGCCTTATTTATTTTAAGACTTTCACCCCACCAACGCGTTTCAGCCTCACACGGCCTTGCTCACGGTGAGCAAGGCCGTGTGAGGCTGAAACGCGTTGGTGGGGTGAAAGTCTTAAAATAAATAAGGCTTAACAAAGACATCCTGATTGTGCCGCCTCCTTTGTTTTCCAAAAATTTCCTGGGTCAGGATCCGACCCCTAGGCAGAGCACACACTGCAGAGCGCGTCCAGAGGGCTGAAGGATCACTTTGTGTACATATATATATATATATATATATATATATATATATATATATGTAGTTCTGGTTAGGACCTAGTTTCCATAGGAAATCCACAACATTCTATTTGGAATAACTTTGGCGCCGGTGGACAAATCTTCGTGAATTTCTCCAAGAAAATGGCCTGCTCTGTTCCGCTCTTTCCCTGAAACTTTAGGGGTGATTCGTCAAGTGGGGGCCGACAAAAAAGTGGGGTCCCAAAACGTGTTTTCCCCATGTAATTTTCCATAGGGACTTTTAGCCAGGGCTACCCGAACGGCTGAACGGAATTACACGAAATTTGGCAGAGAAATAGAGTTCTGTTCGCAGGTTGTGCTTTTTGTTAAATGGTGTAAATCCCTTCAGTAGTTTCTGAGAAAATTGCATACTGAAATCTGTTCAATTACGAGCGCGAGCTGCATGCTGATTGGCTGTGAACTGTCTGTCAACACTCAAAACCAGGAAGTGTTGGCGGCCATCTTGTGCCTCGCTAGAACAGAGTCACAAGAAAACAGTAAAACAAAGTTGAGAAATAAGGGAAGGGGGTAGGGTACAGATATTCTGACCCTCTAGGCTTGCTTAGGGGTCCTATATGGATGTTTAGGCTCTATTTTTTATTTATTTTTTTTTTTTCAAGAAAAATCACTGCGTACGCGCATGTAAATACCTACAATTACGAGCAGGAGCTGCCTGCTGATTGGCTGTCAATACTCCAAACCAGGAAGTATTGGCAGCCATGTTGTTTGTCGGAAGAGCAGAGTCACAAGAAAACAGTAAAACAAAGTTGAGAAATAAGGAAAGGGGGCTGGGTAGAAACATTCTGAGCCTATTGTCTTAGTCAGGGGGTGGTACATGGATCTTAAGGGTCATTAGGTCCCGGGGGTAAATTACGGGGGCAATTTTTCTGCATAATGGGGGCTTGTAAGGTGCCCCGAGCACTGGGGAACGGCACTCCTCTGGTTTTATTTTGAAGTATGCGGGGGGGGGGGTTACAGTCCTACTCCCCGCAGTCTCGGGGAGCTGCACCCCTCGGGTCTTTTTAAAAAATATATATGTTTTGAGCTCTCTCTCTCTGTCCCCGTACACGTCACGGGGAACGCCACATTTCTGGGGCAGTGATATGTAAAATGACCTTCAAGCTCCGGGTATCTGCATTGTCTGGAGTTTTTTATCAATCTGTTGTCACTGCTCGGAGGTAATTATACATTTTACAGAGAAGCTGCTGTACAATACACACTCTGGGCGATAATATCATGCCTGGGCGACAAAAATTATTGCCACTTTATCGGTTGGAAAGTGTCGCTAAAGTGGCGATAATGGGTTTGATAATATGGTCTATGGAATTCCAATCGAAGCTCATGTCAGATTTGATTTGATTTATTTATTTATTTATGTATTCATGTCATTTATAGAGCGCCTGAATCACCCCAAATGGGGTATCTCCGCACTAGGACAATACTGATGGGGAAGTAGTGGATAGTAGGAAGGTAGACCCAAATTAGAACAGAGAGGTTTTTCGTTTTTTCCTGAAAATCAAATAGGGGAAGAGCGGATGTCCAGGGGAAAATCGTTCCAGAATTTGGCGCAAGATAGGAAAAGGATCTGCCTCCCATTCTGGTTTGTTTAATGCGGGGAATAACAAGAAGACCTTTCCCTTCCGAACGAAGAGTACGTGAGGGCGTATATTATATGCTGGCGAGATAGGCTGGTCCCAGTTGGTTTAAGCTTTTGAATACTATACAACAGATTTTAAAGTGTATTCTTTTACGAATGGGAAGCCAATTAAGTTTACGTAGGAGAGGAAGAGAGGGGGTACGATACAGGGAACTCTCAACCAGACGGGCCGCCGTGTTTTGCACAACCTGCAGGCTCTGGAGAGCAGATTCCTTTGCGGAAATCAGCAAAGCATTGCTGATGTCCAGGCGGCTAAGTACTAGTGCATAGATAAGTCTTTCGTGTGTAAGAGGGAAGAAAATGGAAAACTATGTGTAACAGGCTAAAGGCATGAAAGCATGCTCGTTTAGTGGCACCTATGTGTTCATCCATGTTCAAGTTGTTATTACGGAGAACACCAAGGTTTTTAACTACTGGCTTGGGCGTAGGGACTGCGCCGAGTACTTCAGGCCACCACCTGGGGGCCCAGCAATACGTGACATCTTTGAAGAGCATGATTTCCGTTTTGCCTGTGTTGAGCTGCAAAAAATTGCAGCTCATTCAGGAAGAGATTGCCTTCATTCCATTAGCAAATGTATCTTGGATGTTGGGGTTATTTTTGTCAGAAGACAGGAGAAGTTGTGTATCATCTGCGTAGGAAATTGGGTTAAAACCCATATTCCTGAGGTGTGACGCTAGGGGGCCGATGTACACATTAAATAGGGTTGGGCTGAGACAAGAGCCCTTAGGAACCCCTTTAGTTACCATTGTGGTGTTAGATTTAAATGGTCCAAAATTAACTGTTTGAGTTCTGTCTTTGAGGAAGTCCTTCAACCATTCAAAGGCCAAGCCCCTAATGCCAATAGAAAGTAATCTGTCTAGCAGTATAAGAATTACTGCTAGGCCTGCGTCCGCTTGCATACCAGTATCATCTACTACATTGACCAAGGCCAGCTCAGTGCTGTGCCGGGGGCGAAACCCTGATTGAGAAATATCAAGGCAGTTAGAGGACTCTTACGCTTTTGGCTGGTATACGGTCTAGAGGAGAACCGGATTTTGCAGATTTTAGTAGGTTCTCTGTATCTTGTAAGGTGAGGAGAGGGAAATCTTTCAGTGTGCACAAATTGGGGCAATAGGGGGATCCTTGCATAGTATTAGATCTGAAGTTATTATTGGAAGAGGATATTTTGTTATAGATTTCCTCTATTTTTTGTGAGAAATGGTCGGCAATGTTGTCACATAGGGATTGGGAAAATTCTTCCTCCGGATTGCATGCTTTGGGGTTGGTCAGCGTATTAAGAATGTGGAACAAAGTTTTAGATGTATTATCTGCTTGATAGATTTGGGTGGCTATGTAATTCTTCAGAGCTTTCCTGAGATTTTTGTGATAGTTATCTAGGGCAGATGTAAATTTTCCTTTGGCCAGCATGTGCTTGGAGCGACGCCAGAGTTGTGCAAGGTTTTTTCACCTACTCTAATCTATTCTAAGCTCTGACGAATACCAGGGAGTCTGGGGACGAGTGAGGGGTGCTACCCGTTTTTTCATAGGAATCAGGGTATCTATGGTGTTTCTGATAGTCTTGAAAGGTCCTAAAATGTCCTTCAACAGTATCTGTGAGTAAGTAGTGGGGGTAGGAAAAAGTTTCATTAAAAAGAGTGGAAGTGAGCTTGTGCCATTGCCTGTGACTATAATTTACTGAAGAGTTTTTATGCACATACTCCCGGGGACCCATCAGGTCAAAAGAGACTATCGAGTGGTCTGACCAAATTAGGGGGTTGGTGGATTTATAGATGGTCTCATAGGAATTAGATAGTACCTGGTCCAGGATATGACCAGCCTTATGTGCGGGGGCATCATTCTTACTTATAAGGCCCAATGTAACCATTTCCTTAAGGAAGGTAATCTCGTCAGGGTCCTGAGGGTCATCACTATGGACATTGAAGTCCCCAAGAAGGAGGAATTTATCGGATGAAATCACGTGGGGAGCAATCAGGTCCATGAGAGTGGTGATAGAGTTTGAGAGAGGACCCGGGGGACGGTAGACCAGAGCACCCTTCCAGCTCAGTTGTGCATGGAGATCCAACCTGAATATAAGAATTTCTATTTTGTCACAGAGATGTTGGTCTATTATGGTGGCTTTTATAGGGTCCTTGTAGATTACAGCAGTCCCTCCACCAGTTTTATAGGATCTGTCCAGTTTTATTATGCAGTATCCCTCAGGAAGTGCCATGGCAAAGTCAGGAGAGGAAGATGGTTTTAGCCATGTCTCTGTCAGAAATCCTATATCAGGGCAAGAGGTGGCTAGAATGTCCCAGACGTTTGTAGCATGTTTGGGAAGCGATCGGACATTAGCTAGGAAACAGTCCCAACTGGTCTTGATCAAGAGGTTGTTATCCTTATAATTGGTATAAGGCTTACTGAATGTTGTGGTCAGGCTTTGAAAGCCGCAGTGGATACATGAACGGGGACCTTCCAAGATGTGGGGAAAGTGATGGGGGTCTGTGTCCGATCCGCTGGCTAGATTCAGGATAGGTGACCCATCCCTAATTTGTAGTAGGTTTAGGTTAGAATAGGTAATCCTGGTGCTTGGGTCGGAGGCATAAACAATCTGGGAACTGGCAGCGTTTCTAGCTCCTGGCAGCGGTCTGGCGTGGACGGGCGCAGACGGGCTTGCCTTTGGCGTGGCCAGCGGCGCGCTCGCTGCGCGCGTCCGCTGCGCGTCGGCCATGGCATGAATATTTAACCTTTTTGCCAGGGCCAGCTGATCTGGGCTCTGACGTCACTTCCTGGGTGGGCGGCACTCCCTCCACTCAATCGGAACTTTCCGTGGTGGAACGGGGAGGCGTGGCACACAACACAAGGCAGGCAAGTACAATGAGCAAGTCTCTACTGCACAAAGTGAGAAAATTAAAACAGGAGAGCATTTGTAAGAAACACAATTTTTAAAAGAATGCTGACTTTTAAGAAAGCAGCGAAACAAAAGGGGATGATGGACGGAGCGTTTGAGCAAATCAAACACTCACCCCCAGTCACATGATCTGGGTTTAATCCATCACCATTCTTTAGCTCTCTCAGCCGCCCCAGTTCAGAGATGGCCATATGCAAATCAGTCTGACCCTGTGCCTCATGGGAACAGTCCAGCCCGAACTGCCAAGCCATGTCTTCCCTGGACCTGAAACAAGCTTCATGGGGCCGGTTTCGGATTCATAATCCTCATCAGCCAGGCTATCTTGAATCCAGTGGCCAAGTGAGCAAGGGACTAACGTCTGAGCATACCCTGCCAACTTAGGGCGAACAAAGCGAAACAAAAGGGGATGATGGACGGAGCGTTTGAGCAAATCAAACACTCACCCCTCACCCCCAGTCAACTAATCTGGGTTTAATCCATATGGCCATGTCTGAACTGGGGTGGCTGAGTGAGCTAAAGAATGGTGATGGATTAAACCCAGATCAGTTGACTGGGGGTGAGTGTTTGATTTGCTCAAACACTCCGTCCATCATCCCCTTTTGTTTTGACTTTAAAGAAAGCAGCGCGATTCCAAAGCCTCTAGAAAATAGAAGTGAAAGGCAGTAGCGAGCGTGCGAGCGACGGAGGGGAGATCAGGTTGGATTTCAGGCAACAAATGGTGATAAAGTAGGTTGCTTCCCACTACTGTCTACAAACCTCTAGCGCGTCCGCGCTAGATGTCCTTTACATCTAACATGAGCTTCGATTGGAATTCCATAGAGTATATTATCAAACCCATTATTGCCACTTCGATGACGATAAAGTGGTGATAATTCAGTTACCAAGGTTTGATAATATGGCCCTCTCTCCTTTCAAAGTTACACTACAGTTTTACGAGTGCAGTGTACCTGGTACATTTTACTTGTTACAGTGCCGCGTTCAGGTGGTGTCTATAAGGAAGTGCCTACTGCGTTACTGACGCCCGTTATGGCGACTTATTTCTAATGCATTGCTATGAAGGCTTTGTAGATCTAGGCTGCTGTGCTTTCCTTGTATAAATAGTGCGGCCACCGGAGTTCACCACTCTACTTGAACTCTGCTTCTATACGTCAAAGTATATTCGATAAGTTGCATTAGTTGTTCTTTTTTTCATTCTTTTGTTCCGCTTGGAATTTGTTGAGAAAACACAAAAAAAATACAAAACAAAAAAAAACTGTTCTTTTTAGAACTACCTTCACTGGTCAAAGAAAGAACTATATTTCTATGTTAGTGTGTAAAAATTTGTCAGAATGAATGTGTAGTGCATAAATAAATGAATGAATATATTACTAGTGTATGGAGAATGTGAAAGTGCAGAACTATAAGGACGTGCAACAGCATAAATCCATAAGGTGTTTACCTATAGTATACTGTAATATGTGCGAAGCACTTGAATGTAACATATGTACTTAAATAAGTTAGAAGTCTATGCTTTAATTTGTGCTGCTGGTGAAACTGCCTGGGTGAATTTGTATGTGTTAGGGGCGGGCTTACAATCCCCTTGTGCCTCTTTTACACAGCCGGTGTGTGACTTTTGTGACACAGCGGTGGTGCAAAAGATGTGCCATGGTGTGTGCTATTAACAATGTGACTCATCTGGAGGGTGCTTTACATTGTAAAGCCCTGCGCCAGAAGAGGCTTTCCTGTGCAGAAGGGGGTGCAGCAACGCCTCCTAAAAGTGACTGAGTGGAATGTATAACATTTCATTCAGTCACTTTTTAGCTTATGCTGCGTCAAAACCTTGCACATGCTTGAAGCAGGTGTAAGGATTGATACAGCTTTGTGAGCATAGAGCCCCAGAGCATTGCTGGAGTTGCGTTATACTTGCAACCGAAGTCAAGCAATAATTAATCCCAAAATTACTTTGCAATTTAGTTTTGTTATTATTTTATAATAAGAATATGAAATATAATGTAAAACATTAAATACATATAAATATTTATATTAAAAATATAAGAAATTAGTGTAAAAAGAAAGACATAATAATTAATACATTTATAACTTATCATTTACAAAACCATTGAAATTCACTGAAAAAACCATAGGTTTCACAAACGTTATAGTTAGGAATTAGCATTTAAAAAAACCTTGCAAATTCATTGAAAAAACCATAGGTTTCACACACGTTATAGTTAAGAATTAGCATTTAAAAAACCTTGCAAATTCATTGAAAAAACCCTAGTTTTCACTTGTTATAGTTAGCTGAACAAACCTCTGAAATTCCTCCGTTATAGTTAGCTCAGCTAACTATAACGTGCGCGCCCCCAATGCACTGCTGATGACACATATAACATGGTCACTGACATCACTCATGACATTTAATCCTTATCATACAAATTTGTATTGAGTGAAGTACCTTTGTCTTTGGATAAATTGCTTAGCCTCCCATGAATTGTAGTAAACCACCTCAATTTGTTGAATGAACTCTACATTATATATATTAAATGAATGCTTTTATGATGTTGTATTTTAGCAAATCGAATACAGCTTTATTGTTGTTGTTGTTGCACCCCTTTTCACACTTGCTCCTACGAGGGCAAGGTGGAAAAAAACACACACAAGGGAACCCGCTTAGAAATCGAGTAGTTTTCTTTAACACCTTAGATGCGGCGCAAATATCCCTCCCCAGTGCTGCGCTGTCCATTGGAACTAGTGCTGAATGGACGTCCAATGGACGTGCGCAGCACTGGGGAGGTAGTGCTGCCGTCAGCCAACGCCCCGACGCAGCACTTAAGAGGTTAAGGATATAGATTTGTGTCATCAAACAATTTTGGGAAGTAAGGTTATGTGACTGGTCATTCATTATGCAGTAAATCTAGACAGACCCATGTGTTTAGAGCGCTTGGAATTCTTTTTTGGTTTGCAGTAAAAATATTGTGTAGAAAAAGTACACTGAAAAACGTCTGTCTAAAACGCAGTATACTGAAAAATTTAAATGAAAAAAGATGCTGCTAGAATAAAATCGAAAAATATTGTGGCTTACAGGGCAAAGGTTAGCTTACTAGGAGCAAGGGGACATCCTACTGCTAAAGTAAGAAGGGGCATTTAAAGTAAGGTTGGGTGGGGGGGGGGAGACTGGAGCATGTGGCATAGGGTCAGACCTATTAACTTTGGAGCTGGGGAACCTTAGAGTCTCAGCACTGGCTCAACATTCTGTGATTCTGAGCAGATCACTTAAGCTCCACTGTATACCAAAAATGAATGCATCCTTATCTGATTTAGCTGGTGCTCATGTAAAGCGCTCCAATACCTTCGGGTCGAGTTGTGATGTATAAAACTGCAAAAAAAAAAAAACGATTTATATGATTCAGGGATTGGTAGCGTTAAGGAGTAGTTAAGACAGGGGTCTCCAAACCGGTCCTGGAGGGCCGGATCCATGCCAGATTTTTTGGATATCCCCATTGAGATACATGTAGTAATTTTAAAAATCTGCCATGGATCCGGCCCTCCAGGACCGGTTTGGAGACCCCTGAGTTAAGAGATTTTAGTGTTTAGGTAAGGGTAGCTTTGAGGAGTATTAAGGGTTTGTTAAGTTAAATAGGCTGAGATCCACTGAGTTTTAGTAGAACGTTTGTGTAGCCCAGCACAGTGCCCACATTTGTATGCCAGGCAGGTCACAAGCAGTCAGCCCGCGCACATTCTAGATTCGGAAACCCTCATGAAAGTACTTATGGCATACCAGAAAATAAACACCATAACAGCTAATAAGTGAAAGCGAAAGTGATATAACTAACATTCATCTATCCACTTAAACAGACAATATAACAACCCCAGGGTTCCGGAAACAGCGTTTACACCAAAGTCTAAACCACCCACTGTCTTTACAAAGTGGTCTTTACTTACAACGAGGCGTCTTTACCACTGCATTCCTTTACCAGAAGAGTCTTTACAACAACTTGCAATAGGGGAAGCGGCATTGCACTTCGAAGTCCAATGCTTCCCCTACTGTTGTGCCAACAGGAGTTGGAATAGTAATTGATAACTCTCCAAAGTCCCGCGCTTTCCCCCAAGGGAAGTCCTTGCTCGTTGTAAAGACTTGCATGGTAAAAGATTGCAGTAATAAACAAGCATTGGCATATCCAATAGGTCTCGCCTTTGGGACCTTATAAGTGTTTAGTTATCTAGTACAATATCCCTGGTGCAACAACATCAAGTGTTGCATGGCTAAGCACTTATAATGTCCCAAAGGCGAGACCTATTGACTATGCCAATGCCTGTTTTATTTGAGAGGGAGAGTATCTGCACTTCTCAGGAGCGAACAGGTACTCTACATAGTAAATACCTGCATTTCCATATTTCCCTTTAAAGCACTGGTTTATGCATTATGAGAGAATGAATGCAGCAGTCTCTGCAATGCAGTGTGTGCAACCCTGCTATGGTTCAGGGCACATCTCACTATTGTCCGACTTTCATCTAGCCTCTCCTTAGATATCTTTGTCCTTTGTTCTCTCATGACATTATTTCTTTCATCCTTTATAGTTGGACTGGTCAGTCATTTGCAGCTAGGTGAAGTGAAACTATAAGGTTAATTTTTGTGTTGAAGTATGTTCTGAAACTCAATGAATGGATTATGGGAGGAAGGGATGCCGAGATGGAGAACACTGGCAGCATCTTCTGCAGTAAAAACGAAATGCACTTGGACATGCTGCTGCTTTGACTACCAGTTCTATAGTGGAGACTTAAATTGTGTCCCCACTCCTAGCAGGAGCTTGAGTGGTGGGAAGGGAGAAGGACAAAATGGAACCATAGTCATATAGGGAAGTAAGTAGGGAATGGGAAGTAGTATAACTAGCAGCAGCGATTCAAACGTGGAAGCAGCTGAATGATGGTGCATATGACGGACGACCATATCAATCTATGAATGGTATTGGCAGCAAGTGTTGGCACTGTACCCACATCCCCGGAGCCCCAAGGGAAACGATGATTGTGCATGTGGCAGGGCAACCATGAGGAACTGCTGTGAGAGGAAGTGGGACCACTTGGTTGTCATTGTGGGATTACATGTAATGTGGCAAAATGCATTAATTCAAGATGAATTAATCCTTGCCTGTGAACTAATCGATAGAATGATTGACACAGACTGTAGAGCAATAGCTGAATGGGAATAACCCATTGTTCCACTGTATGTATGCTGTCCATGGGCTTATCCAACGTATGATTGACAGATACTTGTCTGAAGAAGGCTTACTAAAAGCCCTTTCTATGTATAATATGCGTTATATTATGTAATAAGTACAGAGCTCTATAGAAATAGCTGAACTTGTCTCCTAGGCCAAACCTTAAAAGTTGCACTATAGTGACATTGAAGATGTTTGTAGCTATGCATGTGAACTGTGTAAGACTTGAAGCTCCTATTGAAATACACTTTTTTTTACAGTATTGTTGACTATTTAATGCCATTTTAACGAATTTGAGTTTTGTAACTGAGTGATTGCTTGTTTTCCAGCATTGATTGTGCAGGCATTTTGAAACTCCGAAATTCGGACATAGAACTTCGTAAAGGAGAGACGGATATTGGCAGAAAGAACACCCGGGTGCGTCTTGTATTTCGAGTACACATCCCACAACCTAGCGGCAAAGTCCTGTCTTTGCAGGTGGCTTCCATACCTGTTGAATGTTGTAAGTTGTTTTGTGCATTATTTTTGCTGTTTTTGTAAAGCTGCTTAATTAAATTATAGTACCTACAGCTTTTGTCTAAAATAAATCCAGTATGCACTTTTATACTGATCTGCATTGGAATTAATAGAGTTATGGCACAGTATAATTCCACTCCACCAAACTTGTAGAGAGCATTAGAATGTACTTATATTCTGATTTGATCTGTAGTGGTAATCACTCACTATGCAACTCACATTGTAAAAGAAGGCAGTTCATCCACGTAAACCTTTAACCCCTTAAGTGCCGCTGACGGCCAACGGTCGTCAGCAGCGCTACCTCCCCAGTGCTGCGCACGACCATTGGACGTCCATTCAGCACTGGTTCCAATGGACAGCGCAGCACTGGGGAGGGATGTTTACACGCAGCTAAGGTGTTAAAACTCTTGACTCCATTGTAAGTAGCGGCCTGTTAGAACCGGGGGTCTCTAGTTGGCAGAGGTAAGTACCTTAGACCAAGTAGGGACCCTTGCTTCTAGTCAGGGTGAAGGAAGAACCCTCTGAGATAACCCCCGCTCACCCTCAAGGTAGCATGGCGCGAGCAGTCTAGGCTAAACAGAGGCAACGTGGATAATATGTGCACTTAATACAACAATAATCCCCAATCCACCACAAACTGAGACCACACAGGTAAGTATATTTTATAAAAATATATAACTTTATCTAGTTTCAGCAAGGTAAATCAAGCAGTTGCACGATAATCACTTCATTATTAAAATGATGCACTTAATCTTAATGGTGGTACGTAGTTTCAGGAAGTTGTCATGTAAAAACAAATGTCTCAAGTCTCTTCAAATCAGCACCAAGTTATGCCAAAGATTGTGTGATCAAAACGCTCTCCAAATGAGCCCAGAAACAATGCCAGCGTTTTGTAATGTAGGCGCTCTTAAAATGAGCAAAGAAACAATGCCAATGAATTGCTATCAGTAATAATCAGCCTGAAGTCAATGAGCCCCCCCAAGCGCGGCAAGCGCGCCTCACCGGCTTTACTGGGGATTCCTTTTCCTCTGATCGGTACTGCCCCGTACTCTCGCTGGTCTTGTGGGCGCTGCGCTGAGTAGGGCACTCTTGCTCCTAGCTCCTGGTGCTCTCAGCGCGCCCCACCATGATCCTCGCGCCCTACGCGGACAAGGTAGGCTTCCACTTGGTCCCGGCCGGTCCCGGCAGCCCTCCGCCCGCTCTCTGGTCTTCGGGGAGCGGCTGGGAGCTGACGCGGCGCTTCAGCGCGGGGACTCCGGCCAGGACAGAGCGCGGCTCACCAGAAATCCCTCGGCGAGGTCAGGTCACTCTACCCCGGTCCCGGCGGTGATCACTCGGCAATTCGACGGCCTCCGCCTCAGCTTCCTTAGGCCCAGCCAATCCCGTCGCGGCTCTGGTGAGGGGGCTCGGCCCTCTCGCCCAATCAGAGCGCGGCGGGCTCGATCTTTATCACGGAGCCACCGGCAAGATTCGGGACGCTTTCCACGGGGGTTACTGACCCCGGGCTGCGACGGTGACACGGCCAACAATTGTTTTTCAGCGCTCCTTGCGCTGAGGAGGCCCACAAGTTCAGCTCTTTGCCCCCACACGTGTCGATGTACACGGCGACCTCGGCCACACAGTAGGCTGATTCAGCGCGGCGCTCTCAAGCAGATCAGAGGGTAGCCAGTGCGCTCAGCAGACAGCTACAGGGTTTCACGATCTCTTCGTCACACAGCCGTTTCAGGAGGGCACAGCAGGTTTTTGTGGTCCTTGGGCAACCTTTATGTTCCTGGGTTGCAGACAGGGAGCCAGCTCTTCTCAGGCCCTTGGAGATTCAAGTTGTAGACACAGCACACAGCAAAGTCTTAGCAGTTTCAAGCAGGCAGGGACACAGCCCACAGCAAAGTCCCTTTCTCCTCCTCAGCTTCCAGTGATACAGCAGAACAGGTCAGCCCTTAGAGCACACAGCAAGGCAATCTTCCTTTAGTTCTCTCGCCGTCCTCCTTCCAGCAGAGGGTCCTTCTTGATTGTAGAATTTCAGAATCTAATCTTCTGTAGTAAGGGGTCCTTCCCTTATACCCCTGAACGGCTTTGAAGTCCTTTGTGCAAGGGGATCCTTGGCTCTGGAATGTTTCTGTTGTTCTTCTTCCTGACAGCCTCAGGGCCAGAGGTGACAGCAGGCCGGCAGGGGAGTTAGCCAGCACGGTGGTCAGGCAGGCACAGCCCAGCACTATCAGGCGCTTCTCTCTCCCCTTCCCCGGGCAACAGATGTCGCCTTTCACCCCTGGGCTGACTCCAACCCCCTCCGGGGCCCTGCAGCTCCTGTCACGCAGGCATTCCACACACACAGGCCCAAGCACACAGAAAGGTTTAAACAAAAGAACAGCCACTTTCTAAAAGTGCTATTCTCAACCCCAGGATCCAAAAACAACCTTCACTAAAAGATGTGTCATTTAATTCTGAGTTCAGGGATATCTTTCATTGATGTTCCATCTTGTTCCTATAGGGAGATAGGCTGGGGTCCAATGGGACCAGCCTCCCCATGTTACCCTAGGGAGCCTTACAGCCCTACAGCAGTGAGCACACAAAGTGGCTGCTGCTCTCCACCAGTGCATGTTACCTGCACTAGTACATGCTCTCCCCTATCCATACACTGCACCCTGCCCAGGGGGGTACCTGGAGCCTTCCATAGGGGTGGCTGATGTGCACAGACAGGGGAGGGTTACGCCCAGCCAGTGGGGACACTGGCCAGGCGGACATGGCAGTCCACTGACTGCACACAGGCCCTGCGCTGGCAGGCCTGAGACACCATTTTAGAGCTACTCATGTGTGTGGCGCAATCTGCGCTGCAGGCCCACTAGTAGCATCTGTCATCACCAGCCCTGGCACACACAGTGCACTTTACTAGGGACTTCATGGTGATACAAATATGCCAATCAGGTATATTCCATCAATATGACAATTTACAGAGGGAGCACTTACCCTCTGACACTGTTCAGCAGTGGCAGAGGGTCCAAAGCATCTAAACCAGCAAAAACGAAATCCAGCACAGCATCAAAAATACATGAGTCAGAGGCAAAAAGATGGGGGAATAACCACGCCAAGGATGTCAGGTCTAACACGGCCTATTTGTGACTGGCAGCCTCCTTACATGAAAAGATAAACCTGATGTCATATAATTTCCCATTAAGTCACAGACAGACTGGTTAAACTCATTTTTCTTCCTCTTCTTTAATTCACTTTATTTTCCTGGCACTATTTTCGACTCTGACCGTTCTGCTTACTAAACTTCATTTGGGCTCTTTTAAATTTGTTTTCTCTCATATCCTTGCCCTCAGCCTCGAGTTACATTTATTGGTTGATCCAGTGTGCTGAATCTTAGTGATTTGCAACAATTCCATCTAGCTGTTGTTGGAAGCATGATGTGATTATCCCCTGTTAAAAAAAGTAATCAGTGCATTTTTCACTGCTGAGTAATTTCAATGCTATTTCGCAGTTGCCAGCTATTGTAAATGTTCTTGAGAAGGAAATACATTCACAACTATCTACAGTTTTGGTGGTACATCATACTCTCAAACCCTTCATTTGGGTTTTCACCCTATCCTTAGTAGTGAGTCTGCCCTGTTCTCTGTTTTAGATGACCCCTCCAGACCTTTCAACACTGTTGGTCGTACCTTCTCCAGAGGCATCTATGATATGGTTCCACATTGGGAAACATCTTGTATATTAGCCACTTCTAACCAACTGCTGGTTCTTTTCCTGATTGGAATTGACAATCCTCATTTACGGCTTTCCTCTGAGCTTATCTCAGGGTCCTTTTTTTCATATATATGCTTATTCCATGCTAACCTCCTCGATTCTTTTAGCTACTTTTTAGTGATGTACGCTGTAGACACCCACATTTTAATCTGATTGGTTGGCCTGTCCAGTGTACTAAGGAAGATAGACTTCATACCTAATTTGTACCCCACTTCAACCCAAGGAATAAGGTTTTTGATTTCCACTTGTCAACTTTGTATATTATTGTTTTGATCTTATAATTATTGTAGATATTTATTGTTGAGCTCTCAGATTACCTTTATTTTGACCTGGCAAGTACTCATAGAATTATTTTGCCTACGTTTATTTAGATTTTTCATTAATACTTTTGTTTCTTACTTTTAAAATATATAATTAATGGTATTATAGTAGTAACTCTAAATCTGGTATTGTTTACCCCTTCCCAGGTATTGTGTGTGTGACTGTGTATTGTGCACAGAAAAAACACTGTTAAATTGATATAATCATGGTTAAGATTTTTAAATAACTTAAACTGTTTGTAAAAACCCTCTGAAATGTATTTTGTGGTTAAAGTAATGGCTGTGAGTGGTGGGTTGTTGGGAACCCAACTTCGCACCACGCACAGTAGTGGACAGCTTAGTTTACATTAAAAAATCCATAGAAATTCGCAGAAAAAACAAAGGTTAAAGTGACCTTATTAATTGATGACACTATGCATGGTGGAGGCGCAAGTTGTAGTTACTTGCGATAACTAGAACTGGTGAATTTCTGTGGTTTTGTTTGTTTAAAACTGTATGTTTTAACTGACATTTTCACCAAACTAAAATGTCCCTTTACCCTTTCATTTTGTCAGGGGAAAAAACAAATGTGGTGTGTGTATGTATATATGTATATATGTATATATGTATATATGTGTATATATATATATATATATATATATGTATATATGTATATATGTATACATGTATATATGTGTATATATATATATATATATATATATATAATCACCTACTGGCGGTCGCCAGTAGGTATATATAGTTAGGATTTTTTCTCTATGGGATTTTTGAAAATTCTATGTCTAATAACTTTGGCGTTTGTGGACGGAATTGGCTGAAATTTTCAGGGAAATGGCACATTTTGCTTCTGAGCAGCCCCTGAAAATTTGGGGGGGTTTCGTCAAGGGGGGGCCGTGATAAAAGGGGGGTCCCAAAACGCGTTTTTAACATTGAGTTTTCCATAGGGTGGTTGGCCTCACTTTTAGCTCGAACGGCCGAATGGATTTACACGAATCTTGACAGAATTGTGGGACTGTTAGCCCGATGTGCCTTTGCTAGGTCTCAATATATGTGCTCCAGTGGATTTTGAGAAATTAACGTTTTAAAAAACAGATATATCTGTGACAGCGTCCCGGTTAGCGCCCCGGTTCGCGAACTTGACGCGTAACGGAACTTCGCGAAGCTGATTGGCTCTCCGGTGTCTGTCAACATTCTAAACAGTCCGGAACGGCCGCCATCTTGTCTCTCGGTAGGATCGAGAGACAAGAGGAGAAGAAAAACGAAGGGGGAATTTAATGAAAGGGGGCAAGGTAGACCCCTCTTGACCCCCTAGGAATGATGTTGGGGTTATTAAAGGGTCCCGTGGGGCAAATAAAAAAATCTGATTTTTCGCGGTAGAAGCGCTTCCCGGTACGCGAACTGGGTCGCAAACCTGTAGCGTAACGGGAATTCGCCATTTTGTGTTTCGTTTTAATTAAATCACAAGATGGAGGGAAAACAATGTGGGAAATGGGTATAAGGGGGCACGGGAGACGTATCCTGACCCCCTATGTTTTCTGAGGATGGCTGAGGATGCTCATATATGTTGATACATGTCTTCCAGCGGCTGCGCGTGAGAGGAATTTTTTTTTGCTGCGTGACGTCTGTTAACGTTCGATTCGAAGGAAATCAGGAAGTGAAGACCGCCATTTTGTCACTGCGAGTAAATATATTGTTCATTTCAACGCGTTGGAACATGGAAAAGGGAGAAGGTAGAGATTGTCTTGCTGCGTAGTTTTTCTCAGGGTGTGCAGTAAGGCCCCGGTTGTGCTTATACTCACGGTGGGGTCTTTGAACACTTTAGCAAATGATGATCCAAGCTGAGGCAAAGGAGGGTGTCAGTCGGGGGGGGGGTTAGCAATGGTGCAGTTTTCACTTTCATGTCTAAGTGTTAAAATCTGGTTTGCGATGTCAACATAATCGGCGCCACCTTGTCCCCACTCAGGCACGTACGCTCTAGCAAGCAGAAACCATTTTGAAAGCGCTATGGCCCCTCTGCCCCTCGCCGGTCCCCAGCGCGTCTCCCTGGCACTACGAACACCCCCCCTCTCTGACCTCCCCCGTTCTCTCTGTGGAAAATTAATCCGTATTCATAAACATTGTCTGTGCCATCTTGCCTTTTTTCCCTGCCACACTTTTGTCGTGCACGGCAGCCATTTTAGATGCCTTGACCAGACCCACTCTCTGCACGCCGCCGATCCTCAGCACGGCTCCCTACCCTCGCAAGCATCTCCCCCACGCACTGGTCACCCCCGCTCTCTCTCTCATGCATGGGCCATAAACCTCCCCCCATCTGCGCTGCTCTTCCCTGAGAAACACACACCGTGCCCGCCCAACACCTCCCTTTCACCCTATTCACTACCGCACCCTCTGACACTCATCTTCCTCTGTGTCCGATTGTTCAGGCCGGTCCCAGGCTATCTCCTAGCCCTGCGGAAGAAGTTTATGGCCCCAACTGTAAAGAATCACCCCTCTTCAAAGGAGTTACAGTAGATCAAGGCCCCCACCCCATGAGATCCGTCACACCACACGCGTTCCTACTATCTGATAACAATCCTGTATTGTGATTGGGGAGGGGATTCTCACTGTAAGGGTGTGTGGGACCGAGCCTGAAGCGGAAGATTCCAGGGATGCCTTTCTGTACATCAAAGTCTTCACAAGAATGTGTCACATTACAAATATATAGCACTCCAACAAAGTAGTAGGATTATAACACTTTAATAACTTATAAATATATACAACGCTCCAACAAAGTAAACACGTTAAAAAAAACATTTTAAACAACTATTTACATGGCAGCCTGCTGCAACATCCATCTCAAAGCATTCACCGTCCGCTTGACACTGTCCTTGCTCCTCCCTCCCCGGAGTAGCAACAATGGGCTGCTTTGGCCTGTCTTTTAGTCGGCTTTGGGTTATAAAAAGCCTACAAAATCAGTCGGCCTGTGAGGCGGTGTCAGTAGCGGACCGTTGTGCGAATAGGCCGAAGAAAGCACAACGCGCCGAGATCCGGACGGCACCGATGTGGTGTCCAGCAAGTTGCCGCACTGGTCTGGCCATCCTACAATGCTGCGCTGAAAAACGGTGTGGGGCACCCCGGGGGGGGGAGGCGGCGCGAACGGGCCTCCCCAGGTGGAGGCTCCTCAGCTGCAGTGGGGCGCCCCTTGGCATCCAACTGAGTTGCGCCCGCTCTTGCGGCACAGTGCCTCACCCGCCATCCAGCTGAGTTGCGCCCACTCTTGCGGTGCAGCGATAGGAGGACTCTCAAAATGGCGGCCGGCTCTTCGGATTTGGGCCTGGTCCACTAAAATGGCCCTGGGACACCTTGGAACTCGGACGTTTGCCTGCTAGGGCATGGGCCCCATTCCCGAAAGCGTCCCCTCAGCCTTGAAGATTCTACAAAAGTCACCGGGGCCCCCGACTCCCGCAGGCTTCCGGTGGGGAGCAGCTGCCATGATTGCTTGCATAATGGTCACGACGGAGCCACGAGATGGTGGTGTTCTCATGCTGACGCCAGCTTCAGTCTGAAACATCCAGAAACACTGTAGACTACCAATTCGATCAGTTCCGATGGAGCCCCAACGTGACCCGGTAGGGAAGAACTTGCCCTCCCCTCTTTTGACTGATTTTTCTTGTTGCCTATCTATTCTGTTGTCATTTAAAGGAACCTTTTTTGACTGCCGAAAGGTGTTCTGGTCCGACCGCTGGTTGGTGGAGACATTTTGACTATATCCTGGACCTGCCCGGCCTCGTCCAAAATGGCGCCGGTATAAATGGGACTCGTAACTCCTTGTTGTGTACTGGTTGCCCAGCCTTGATATCACGAGATGCGTATGCAGATTTGAAGCACATGGCGGGCGGGAACGAGTACTGATTAAACATTTGGACATCCCTATTGATATTAAGTTCTGATGTGTTATTGATTACTGTACTATTGAAAGTTCGAATTAATGTCACCCATGGTACTTGCCCGCAAATGTATATCTAGATAATTTTATTGTAACTGGCCCTGTCGTACTTTAATTATAAAATGTACGTCCACGATTCCGCAACTGTTAGACACCTTAGTTCTTGCAACCTAATGGCCCGCCCGTTACGTTCTTCTACAGTGTAAATGTCCCCTCATCATATACGATTACAGTTTGCTCCGTGGCCGGCCCACGTGGTTATAGGCCCGTATTTGTATACTGACATTTTCACAATAAAGGTTTTTAAAACAAAACATGGTAGTAGTACCTAGATTGGTAAAGTTTTGAATAATAGCCACTGTTTTCAAATCAGTAAAAGGCAAGTGAAATAAAGCAGCCTGATTACATGACGGTTAAAAGGTATAATACGCAGGTAAGCAGTAAAGATAAATGGTCAAGGGCTGTTGTGTTTTCCACTCCTGCAACATAAAGTGATCGATAAGAATCCGATATTCAGGCCTATCAGCGACTAAGACAGCAGGCCAAACCTCTTTTGCTCAACGGCTCCCTCATGGGACGAAGAAACGCCCTTTTTCTCGAAATAGGAATATTTTACTTGCAGGACAGTTGTAAATTTCCCAGGAAAATACATTAGCCTGGAACATTGTTAGTGATAAACTGTAAATGCATCTGGGTCCTTTGCTTTACAAGTCAGAGTGAGAAAAAAAAGGTGGGGCTTTCATCATTTGGGGAAAAAAAATGTTCTAAACCAATGAAAAGTGTTATTTTTAGGTCATATGACCAAGCCTTCCATCATTAGGAAACCAAAAGTAAAAGGAACCAATGAAAAGTTTTATTAACAAGTCACATGACCTGTTATGCTTACGTTACGCGTGCCGCGCCCCGGATCGCTTCCGGGAAGCTGCGCTTCGCACCTCGCGCACCGGAGCACTTCCGGGTGCGTTAACGCAGCGCGTCATTTGACGCATTACGCAACAATGCAGGTCCAGAATATAGTCAAAATGTCTCCACGAACCAGCGGTCGGAACAGAACCCCTTTCAGCAGTCCAAAAAGTTCTGTTAAATGACAACAGAAGGGACAGGCAACAAGTCTGTGGAGCCGACCGCCATTTTGTGAGCTCCGTGGCAGCCGCCTGTCGCTGTACCGCAAGATTGGGTGCAATTCCGTTGGATGGCGTGGGAGACGCTGTAATAGCAAGAGCCGGCGCAATTCAGCTGGCCGAGCGAGGCACCGTGTCGCAAGAGCGGGCGCAAGTCAGCTGGTCGAGTGAAGCGCTGGGGTGTAGCTGAGAAACCTCCACCTGGGGATGTGGGGGGAGGCTAGTTCGCGCCTCCTCTCCCTTCTAGTGCACCCCACGCCGTCTCCTGGCGCAGGTATATGTGATGGTCGGACCAGGGCACCGCAGGACGTGTCTTCAGGTCAAACGGATTGTGGGACAAGGTCCAGAATGGAAGAGTCACCAAAAGGCAAAAAGTTCCGCCTGACCCTGGGAGCCGGCCGCCTATGACGGGGGCGATCTCAGGCCACACCAGGGCAACAAGACTTGGGGAGGGGGCAGGAGCCAAGCGCCCCCTCTGAGTCCGCGCCACCACACCACCCCTCAGGGGCCTCCGTCAAGCGGTTCAGGGAGGCACCGCATCACATTGCTTTCCAATGCAGTCAGGTCATCAAACAGCCCCCACTTACTTTGATAATAGTGAAGCTGCAGCAGGTGCAAATGAGCTTCAGACAGTGTTACAAGCGCTGCTCGGAACCCTCAACTATGGCACCCAACATCCAGGACTTATGCCATTTGTGCAAGGCAGTGACATCGAAGCATCTCGGGGACCAAGCAACATACCATATCCAGAGTCCTTCCTACAGCCTCTGCCTTCCTTTTTACGTAGTTATGGTTCTTTCACTCCCACTCCAGGCTTTTAGTCTTTGGATGGAAAACCATGAACCTACACTCAACTATGAAAATCTTTCTATTGATGCTTGACTGAGGCCAAGGAGATCAGAGTGCATGTCTGTGTAAGGTGATGAACCTTTGGGGAGATGATGTTACGTTTAAACGTAGCCCCTGAGTGCTTAGTTCGCTTTCGTTCTCTGTCACTGTTGTTGATTTTGAGCCCCAAATACAAAGGCTTGTTGTTGCTTGTGAATCCCCAAGTGTATATTTGCCCATACTGATCCATCTCGTAGGCCACAGAGTAGTCGGGGAGAAATCCCGGGAATGGCGGCATGCATTTGGATCGATGTTGCAGCAGGCTGCCATGTAAATAGTTATTTAATAAAACGTTTTACCCTGTTACTTTGCTGGTGTGTTGTATATATTTATAATATTTGCATAGGGTTTGTCGTTATTTTGGGCGGCGGAGCCGAGCTGTCTTGCAGCCATCATGGCGTCGAGCTCAGTTCCTCTCACTAGTTTCATATTTCTCATGAGGTGTTGTTCCTAATGTTTCTATTTTAGCGAGGTCAAAAAGAGATCCCATTAGTGGCCTACTGATTTTGCTTGATTCCTTTTCTTTTTTCTAACGATTTTTCACTATCTGCAAAGACTAAACAGAGTATTGCGACTCTGTGCTTGTTTGTAAATAGAGAATGGACCAAAGAGAACCAATTCCAAAACAGTAAACGTTTGGATAACAATCAATCAAATGGAGAGGGAAGCAGGCATGACGGATTACAACAGGGGCAAAGGCCTGCGTTACCTACCCTTCACTATCTGCAATGAGAGAATACTCCTTAAAAAAAAGAGGGGCGGGGGGAGGGGTGGCATTTTCAAAGCACATCAGCGTGCATAAACACGAAAATGTTTTTACCTACCACGTACTTCACATTTTACAGCTTTTGATATTTGCTATTAAAAAACCATTGAAATTCACTGAAAAAACCATAGGTTATAGACCATATATAGTTAGGAATTAGCATTTACAAAACCTTGAAAATTCACTGAAAAAACCAGAGGTTATAGACCATATATAGTTAGGAATTAGCATTTACAAAACCTTGAAAATTCACTGAAAAAACCATAGGTTATAGACCATATATAGTTAGGAATTAGCATTTACAAAACCTTATTTTACTCACACAAAACCATTGAAATTCGCATATATAGTTAGTTGCACTAACTATATATCGCGCACCCGCAATCCACTGCTGATGATGTCACATATTACATCATTCATGACATGGTCAGTGACATCACTGATGACATCTCAAATGACAACATCCAGTGACTGTATGTTTCTGTAAAGTTAAAATATGTCTTACATATTGAAGAATGAGTGGATGTATAAGTGTCTGGATGAAGGATTTAGTAGGTGCATGACTGACTGTATGAGTGAGTGATTAAATGTGTCTCACTGAGTGCATGGGTTAGTGACTAAACTGTCTTAATTTGTGCATCATTATGTCTGTTGTTCTGTAAACTGCTGCATGTGTTGATCAGTAGCTATATGAGTAACTATATGGGTTATTGATTGGTTGCCCAAGTATTTGTATGGGAGACTGAGTGTGTGTGTGGGTGGCTGGGAGGTGTATGACTCTATGCATAGATGTGTGAGCAGTTGATTCACTAGATGTATGGGTTCAAAAGTGCATGTGGAAACAGCTGTATGGGCGGTTGACTGTGTGCATGAGTGTATTGGTGAGTGAATGGATATCTCAGTGCTACATGTCAAAGTAAGTACATATGTTAAACACAGTACATGTGAGAGTTGACATATATAAATAACTGTGCATAAGAGCCAGTGAATGTGTGAGTGGCTGTATGGATCATTGTGAACTTGTATCAGGGATTGTATAAGAGAGTAAATATGTGTTAGAATATGTTTGAATAAGTAAGGTGTGTATAACTGTATAGTTGAGGAAATGGAGGTGTGATTGATTCTTTGCATGACTGACTAGGTGTGTGAGTAACTCCATGGATGAGTGACAGTCTGTGAGTGTCTGTTTACACTGATTGTATCTAAGGTTATATTAGAGTCTGAAGAGGTTCATCGTATTATCACATGAATGATATCATCAGTGATGTGATCAGTAATGTCAAATGAGATGTCATCAGTGATGCCATCAGTGATGTCATTTGAGATGTCATCAGTGATGCCATCAGTGATGTGATTTGAGATGTCATCAGTGATGTCATTTGAGATGTCATCAGTGATGTCATCAGTGATGTCACTGACGATGTCATGAATGATGTAATATGTGACATCATCAGCAGTGGATTGCGGGTGCGCGATATATAGTTAGTGCAACTAACTATATATGCGAATTTCAATGGTTTTGTGTGAGTAAAATAAGGTTTTGTAAATGCTAATTCCTAACTATATATGGTCTATAACCTATGGTTTTTTCAGTGAATTTTCAAGGTTTTGTAAATGCTAATTCCTAACTATATATGGTCTATAACCTATGGTTTTTTCAGTGAATATATATATATATATATATATATATATATATATCACAGACTCAGATTTAATAAGTGCAAGTGCATTATTTATTCAATTTTCTCGATCATGTCTATAACACGATTGCTCGCATTACCACCGCATAATTAATCTGTGCCTTTTATAATCACTGCGTGGCTTGGGCATACAAACAATGGTAACTGACAACAGACTCATTTATTGTTGAAATCACACATTTTACAGACATACATGGTATACTTATGAGTACAAGGTCAAAATTACGTTTGATACTATAATTAAATTAAATTTATATCTTAGTACTAGGTCATAACTTAAAATTAATAAATAATTGTATCATTTCAAAGCCATAGTAATCTCATATATACATTTTCAAAATGTGTAACATTGTAGTTTCAGTTATTAAAAATATATATTTACATGTTATTTGGTCAACCATAGGGTAAACAGGCTTCTTGTTGAATTAATTGTGTGTGTGTGTATATATATATATATATGTCAAAAAAGAGAAGAGCAGTAAATGATGTCATATAACATGTCATGAGTGATGTCATATGTGAGGTCATAAGCAGTGCATGGCAGAGGCGCATGTTGTAGTTAGCTCTACTAACTATAACTGGTGAATTTCTGTGTTTTTTTTTTTGTTCAAAACTTTAATGTTGTCACTGGCATATTCACCGAACTATAACGTTATAACGTTTCATTAATCTTTGTTTTTTTTTTCCAGTTAATTTCTAGGCCATATTTTAACGTAAAGTAAGATGCAATCCTAATGGGGGTGGGGGTGGCACGAAGGGTCTGGCCTGGCATTGTTCTTTGTGCTGCCCCGTCCTAACTTGATTCCCCCTCCTCTGTGCCCTCCATTGTCCAAGTCCATACCATGTCCCATCCTTCATCTAGCCCTGTGTGGCGGATGTTCTGCCACTGCCCTTTCTGCTTTCCCTGCACAATTAGCCTGCTTACCCTACCCGCCTCCCCCATGCCCTCTGTTGTCCGAGTCCATGCACCTGCCTCCTCCGTGCTGTAATGCATTGTCCGAGGGACTGCCACTGCCTTCTAGTTAGCTTGATGTCCCTGCCAACTACCTCCTACCCTCTTTTGCCTGAGGCTATGCCCTATCATTTCCTTCCTGCTTAGCTTCCGTCCTTAGCTTGCTGCCCTTACCCGCCTTCCTACTATCCTGTTATGTCTGTTTGCAACACCTGCTCCCTCCCTTTTTTCCCCACCATGTTCCATTGACCTTCCACTGCTCTTCCTGTCTACTCTGTGTTCTGTTGAGCTGCCACTGCCCCTCTTGCCTGCCCAGAATGGCCAGATGGCTGCTGCCTGTCAGCTCCCTCCATTCTGCCTTCCATTATATGAGTTCCTTGTCCCTATTACCTCCCTCCTGTCCTCCATGGTCCATTTTGTTGCCACTCCCTTGTGCCCTGCATGCTGTGTGATGCTGTAACTGCTCCTGTCCTGTGTTGTCTGTTATAAAGCTCCTGCCCCCTTCCACTGAGCTCTCTTGTCTGTGTCCAACCCAACCTGTTCCTTCAGCCCTTCATGGTCTTTTGTGTATGGCCCTCCCCCTTCCATCTTGCCCACCATGGCCGTTTTGCTGCCTAACCCTCCAGTTTGACATGCCTCATCTTATGTGCTGCCACTGCCCCTCCCACCTGCCCTGTGTGGTCAGCATGCTGCCCCTGACCCCCCTCCCCACGTTCCCTCCCTTCTCAGTGTGTATGCAATTATAGTCTCCCTGTTGCCCTCCATGGTTTGTTGTGCTTTCAGTGCCCAGCCCATCCATGTGCTGTCCCCTATACTCTCTCCCCTGCCTTTCATGGTCCGTATTTGTACCCCTGCACACTCCCTCCTGTTCTTCATGGTCCTTTCGCCTGCAACTACCCTTCTTGTCTGTCCGGTATGGCTGGCCAACTTGCTGCCCTTGCCTCTTCTCCTCCCCTCTCCTCTCCATTGTCCATGTTCTTGACTCTGTTCCCTCCCTATTATTTGCCATTGTCCATTATGATGCACCTCCCTCCCATTTGCCCTGTGTGGTGTATTATGCGTTGCAACCTCGGACGCCTGCCCTATAAGCTCAGTTGTGAGGCCCGGGCCACCTCTCTCCTGCCGTTTATTGTCCAAGGCCCTTCCCTACCTCATTCTTCCTGTCCTCTGTGGTCTTCTGAGGATTTTAGGCGGCAGATGGCTAAAATAAAGCCCTTTTGGGCTTAAAAATATCACCTGCCTGAATCGATTCTGATTGTATGCCCTACTGTTCTGCCACTGTCTATCTCTTCTGCCCTCAACGGTCTGTTGTATTGCCACACCCTCTCTTGCCTCCTGAATGGTTGGTTTGTTCCCCTGCCCTCCATGGTCCACTACCATTCCCACCTGCCCAGCATAGTCAACTTGCTGCCTCTGCACCGTTCTCCCTGCCCTCAATGGTCCAAGTCCATGCCCCTGACTTCTGCCTTCCCACAGTGTTCTAATGGACAATCATCAGGTGTTGAACCGTTACAGCCCGGGTGGTCACTACATAAGCTGCATAGTGTTGGCTTAATCGGAGATTGCTCTGACAGTCATGTAGTGTTGTGCGAGTTTGTAATGGCGGAACACTTGTAGCTCCTGATGAATCCGTAGAACTGTGATGTAAGCTTTACAGCATAGTGAAGTGATGCAGGTTTAGAATGTTGAGTTCATTGTTACATGCTGCTGGTGCGTGAGTAATTTAAAACGGTTCAACCCTTTATCTCACAACAGCCGTCTTCAACTCCGCACCTTGATCTTCTTCTGATCGACTGGATCTTTGCCACCATTTTAGAATAGAGCATAAACCAATATCAAATAACACTACTTATTATGTTCAGACAATAATGAGAGTTTAGATGAAGTTTAAAAGCTTTATTTATCTTTTAAGAGTCACTTGTTTGGGTTAAATCTTTACTCAAGTTCAGAATTTGTTAAATCTGTTTACAGATATATCAAGTAAACAGTTAGCTGCAAACAGGAAAATATTACAGCATGTTAATAAAAGACGTTTCTCTAAATCTCTGTTCTATTCTAATAAACCCTAATCTATCAGAACCCATGAAGAGTTCTTTGGAAAAGAGCGCTAATTTTGAGGAGAATCTAGACCTAATAATTAGATTTTAGTTGAGCTTCTAATGAAGTGTGGTCCTGAAACTCGTCTGAGTCTTCTCTCAGTCAGGAGTTAGTCACAGCAATAGCTGTTTTCTTGAAGAAAATGTTGTTAACACTATCAGCAATAGCTTACAGTGTAAAAGGCAATCGGATTGTCCCAGTGCAAATAACCTGGATCAGTCTGATCAGCATTAAGCTCTCAGGGCATGTCCAAGTCCTTGGTCCTCTCATTGTCATCCTGACCTGCATCCACCTTTTGCTCCTTTCGTTGCTGCTTAAGGGGCTTCCAACCGGGTCAGCACTACCTCAGCCAGAGGGCTGCACAAGTTCCGCAACGTCTGCGTGGCCGTGGGCTCTGTTCAGCCCGACCACGCGGGTAGGGAGGACAGAAATCCAGTCTAGCGACAACCCCTCTGCCTCCAAACCTTCTTAGTCCAATCCTCCCAGATCATGTGCGTCCAGTTGGTGGCAAGATACGTCATCACCTCCACCACTGGTGGGATATCACCTCGGACAGGTGGGTTTTGCAAATAGTCCCAATGGGCTACTTTCTCCCCTTCAAGTCTACCCTTCCCTCCATTCCTCCAACTTACAATCGGCTGACGGAAGATCACCTTGTCTTACTTCGCGAGGAAGTCAAAACTTTCTTGTCCAAGGGAGCAATAGAGAGGGTTCCAAGGCCAGAAATAGGCTGTGGTTGCTATTCCTGCTGTTTTCTGGTTCCAAAAAGGGTGGATGCCTTTGTCCTATCCTTGACTTCGGAGCCCTCAACTACTTCCTCAGAAAAGAAAAGTTCAAGATGCTCACTCTTGCTCAGGTCCTGTCTGCCTTGGACCTGGAAGACTGGATGGTAGCATTGGACTTGCAGGATGCCTTTTTCCATATTCTTGTCCTGCCTGCCCATCGGTGCTACCTGTGGTTTACAGTTGGCCACAAGCACTTTCAGATAACCGTGCTCCCCTTCGGCCTCACCAGTGGCCCTCTGGTGTTCACCAAGGGGATGGCGGTGGTCGCAGCCCATCTGCAATGATCAGAGGGTGTAGTCTTCCCCTATCTCGATGACTGGTTGTTGAATGCAGGCTCATCCCAAGCATTCGTCTCTCACCTCCAGACTAAGGCGAACCTCCTGCATTCGCTGGGGTTCACTATCAATGTGCCAAAGTCACACCTGACTCCCTCTCATACGCTTCCTTTCTTTGTAGCAGGTCTGAACATGGTGCAGTTTCGGGCTTATCCTCCCGAGCGGCAAGTCCAGGATATTTTGGCTATGTGACTGATGTTTCAGCCTCTATCCTGGATTTCAGTGAGAATGACTCAGGCTGCTGGGCCTCATGGCCTCTTGCATCCCGCTAGTGGATCATGCCAGATGGCACATGCGGACTCTGCATTGGGACCTGAAGGTCCAATAGGCTTCGCATCAGGAAAATCTCACCTACCTCTTTCAGATATTGGAGGCAACTGCCAACAATTTGCAGTGATGGCTGACAAACCACAACTGGTTCAGGGGCAGACCCCTGTCTCTTCACCTCCCAGAACTCAGTGTGGTGATGGATTTGTTACTTCTGGGATTGGGCAGCGATCTAGGAGAGGTGGAGATGAGAGGACTTTGGTCTCCGACTGAAGAAAGGCTCCACATCAACTTGTTGGAGCTTTGTGTGATCCGATTGAAACTGAAAGCCTTATTACCATTCCTCAAGGAAAGGCTAGTTCAAGTGTTCACAGGCAATACTACTGCCATGCGGTACTGCAACAAACTGTGCAGGGTGGGGTTGTGGACCCTCTATCAAGAGGCCCTACGTCTCTGGACTTGGCTGGAACAGGGCAAGTCCCTGGTTGTTCAACACCTGGCTGGTTCCCTGAAAACCAATGTGGACAAACTCGACCATCGGTGCCTAGTGGCTAACGAGTGGCATCTCCATCCTGAGGTGGCACAAGGTCTCTTTCAACTGTAGAAGGTGCCTTGGTTAGAGCTGGGTGCCTCTGAAAAGAAAGCACATTGTAAGCAGTTTTGCACATTGGAGTTCCCAAGGTGGCTCTCACTCGACAATACTTTTTATCTTGAGTGGAGAACACATCTCCTGTATGCCTTTCCGCCCATACCACTCCTGTACCGAGTGCTCAGAAAGATCAGAAGCGACCAGGCCCAAGTCGTTCTTGTGGCTCCGAACTGGGCACGGAGGGTTTGGTATTTCGTTCTTTTGCAGATAAACATCGATTTTCAGATCAGGCAGCCCCTTCGGGAGGATCTTCTGTAGCAATAGCAGGGTAGGGTCCTCCACCCGAACCTGTTCACCGTCCGCATCCTTGCCTGGAGATCGAGCAGTGACAGTTGACAGTTTGACCTTCCTCCTGAAGTCTGTGAAGTTATTCTGGTGTGGTGTTCCGGTGGTGTTCCGGTTCTTGACATCTGCCAGGCAGCCACGTGGGCATCCCTGCACATGTTTGACAAGCATTGCTGCATGGACAATCCGGTCTGCAGGGAGGGCCTTTTTTTTTTTGTTCTGTCCTACAGGACTTTTTGGTTTAAAACTTTTCTGCATTCCCCCCTCTTGGGATGGTATTGCTTGGGTCAATCAGATGGACAAGTTACTTAACTTTGGTAACACCTTATCTGGTTGAGACATGATCTAGCTGCAGATTCTTGACCATCTCACCCATCCTCCCCACACTGCGGATCAGTTTTTAGTGTCAGGGCTGTTTCCCTTCAAGGCCCTAGTTGTTTTAACACACCATAGTCACTCTTCATGGCTCTGCACTTCTGGCGTGAAACATGCTGACGTCAGTGCACCGGGTGGCACCTATATAGATGACAGACGTCACAACAGCGAACCTAAATCCTACAACACCACTTGGAATTGACCAATGCCACCTATCTGCACGTAGTGGTTCTGCTATCAAAAATCATTCGGATCCAGGCTGACGCCTGGATGTTCACAGGTAAGTAATCTGCAGCTAGATCCTGTCTCTACCTGATAAGGCGTTACTGAAGGTAAGTAACTTGTCCTTCGATCAATCAATCAATCACGGAATTTGTACAGCGCGCTACTCACCCATGAGGGTCTCAAGGTGCTGACCGGGGGTGGGGGGAGGGGGGGGGGGTCGCTACTGCTCGAACAGGCAGGTTCTTGAGTTGTTTCCTGAAGGAGAGGTGATCCAGGGTCAGCCGTAGGTGAGTGGGGAGGGAGTTCCATGTCTTGGCTGCCAGGTAGGAGAAGGATCTTCCTTCTTTCCCCTTTATTTACTGTTTGCTTTCAAAAGGTTCTAGCAGTTCAGGGTTTACTTTGAACAAATCTTCCAAGTTGACATTCAATGATGTGTTCACATAGTATGACCATTCAGGTGCTGAGTACCTACGACAAGATATCCTTGCTCTTTTGGACCTTTTTAGAGATTTTCCCTTTTGCTCTATACCACTTTCATCACTCGATTTGGATTCTTCAGGTATAGTTTCTGGTATTCATGTTACTGTGGAGCTTTTTCTGTGGGCTTTTTTACAGTAGGTTTCTTGGCCATTCAGCTTGTCTGTTCACTCTTTTTGTTGTGGTATGTGTTCCCTTCCTTTGAACCTTCTGGTTGTGCAGATGCAGTTTCAGTGCCACTTTTGCCTCAAGGAGGAGTCTGTTTTGTTTTGTTAGGGACTCCTATTCCACTTTGTGTGATTTCAAACACTTGAATTTGTTTGTTTAGTTTATTGATCTTCACCTCTTTCTTCCTCTTGCTGTTACTCAGGCAATAGTGTTAGTCTGGGTGGCCTCTCAGGAATTGGTGCAGTCACCAATGCTCTTCATGCTGGATCATGGACCACCAATATATCATCTGGGTTTCTTGCCTTCTTAGTGTGTGAGGCATGAATCCAGTTTGCGATCAAAGCACACTTAACAGTGGTATTTGTTGTCAGAATTACCTGGAAGGGGCCTTTCCATCTGGGTTCTAAATAAGTCTTCCAAACGTGCTTCTTGATTAACCCTGGGCAAAGCACTATGCTACGCTCGCGTAGTTTGTGCAACTTTGCACCACGCAAACTGCACATAGCACAGTGCAAACATGCGTAGCGTAGTGCAGCTGTAATTTTTTGCTTGCTCGCGGTCCTCCACGTCAAGTTGGCGACCGCGAGCAAGCAAAATGAACCTCCCTGCGAGATTCTCAACGCGGGGAGGTCAGGTTTCTCATTGTGAGTGGTCGGGCATGCTCGCGACTGCTACTATGAGAAACTATCAGACTACGTTGAGAAAGCTACAGCTTGAGTAAAAATCTACTCGAGCTGCAGAAAAGTACAGCTCTCACTGTGCAAGATGCTGTTTTCAATTGTTGCACAGTATCGCATGCTTGTCCGCACTGTGCAATCATTGAAAACTACATCTTGCACAGTGCGAACATGCTACTACACAGTTCGCTTAGTACTATGCGTAGCTCGCGAAGTGCACTTTGCGTAGCTACGCGTATGCGAACTACGCCCACCCCTATTCTTGATCACGAGTCATTCACCAGGGCTGATTTTGTGGCACTGTTCTTGGTGTGGATCTTGAGTGTCAGCTGAAACCTGATGAGAATAGGAATGGACCACTTCAGCCAGTCCTTTGCAGTAATCCAAGAAAATATCATCAGTGATGTTTAATAGAGCATTTGCAGGAGCTACTGTGATCTCATTTCCCTCCCGTCAGAATCTCATGTGGGAATAGTCCTGTTTTTCTATCTGGAGTACCCTGTATGCTTATTAACACCAAAAACAAAGCATCGGGCTATTTCAAAGAGGTTTTGCCAGTCGGGATTTGATAGCTCCATTCACCTGTTTAACTATTTCAGAAGCTTGAGGTCTATAACTGAAATGTAGTCGTTACTCGGTTTGCAGTGCTTCGCAGGTCATTTTCAGCACTTCATTACTGTAATGAGTTTGTCTATCTGACTCAAGAGAAATTGGCATTCTTTACCTAGGGAGCAGTTCCGTTAATAGCGGCTTAGCCACTGTGAGGCGGTTGTTTCTCCAAGTTAGGTAGGCTTCCACCGATCTTGAAAAAAAATGCACACAATGACGAGGACATACCTCAACCCGTTATAAACCAGCATTTTGATTGAGTACATCTGCATCCTATTGAATGATCCACTTGAATGATCCACTTGATCTCTCTGTGTGTCAGTGCAACGTGTGTTCTCTTTCCTGCATTCATTTGTTGATATACAATGAACTTTTGACAGATCTCTTCTGCAAACATTCAAAATTTTGGTTTACACCAACTCTGCCTGAAAAGTCTCACCATGCAATCTCAGCCTAAATGTGTGTCATTGGATACAACAAGTTGTCTCCCATCTGCTGACAACAAGATGTAATTTGCATTTTTCTCACAACCTGCTTTTATCCATCCATTTTTCTCTGCTTCTGAAACATATTCCTGGACTCGTTTTAACTCGTCCCAGGTGTCTGACTCTTCAACTTATTGAATGAACTCTCTTCTTTGGATTCACATGTGAAATGTCCATTAAATGTGTATGCTAACAATATACAGGACCTTGCTACAGAATCAGCATATCTATTGCCCATGGCAATATATCTTTTTCCACCTTGGTGTGCCACACATTTGACCACAGCTACTTCCCTGAGCAATTGTAAGGCTTCTAGCAAATTTTTAATATGGTTTTTGTTACGGATTGGATAGCTTGAAGAGGTGAAGAAACTGCTTTGTGACCACGACTGTCCAAAATAATGGACTGCACCAAACCCATAATGACTGTTAGACAATATTGTGACTCTTTTTTGTGCAGTTAAACTGGAGGCTCTGATAAGAGTAATTTGTTCGGCAGCTTGTGCTGAGGTAAATCTCTGAAGCCAGGAAGCTTCAACAATATCATTGATGGGGCACACTGCATAGGATGCTTCTAGTGTAACAGTGTTACTGTTGGGTGTAACATTGTTATCTCTTAAACATTAGCCATCAACAAACAGTACATGGTTGGGCTGAATTAGGGGCTCATCCTTAATGTCAGGTCTGGGTTTAGTGCATAGACCTGTGACATCTAGACAGTCGTGCTTGAGCTCATCACAGTCAACATCATTTACAGGTAACAAATGTGAAGGATTTAGTACATTGCATCTTTTGAGGACTACATTATAGCAAGACAAAATAGTTCATATTTTGTGTAACGACTGAGTAATGTACTGGGTTTTCATTCTTGTCAACAATAGCTCCACAGAGTATGGAACCATAACAGGGAAAGGATATCCCTTCACTGTGCTCTCACTCTTTTTTCCAGACTAATGCTCACTGCAGATACCACTTTTAGGCAACCGGGAAGACCTGCAGCTATAGGATCAAGTGATGTTGAGAACTATGAAGTTGGTTTTCGAGCATCACCTTGAACATGTGTCAATACTGAGAGCGCACCTATCTCTCTCACTGCAAAATGTGAATTCTTTTGAATATTCAGGCATTCCGGGAGCAGGGGCACAACACAATTGGTCATTCAACTCCAGGAATACATTTGAGCATTCCTTGTCCCATGGGTTAAGCTCGGACGTCACCCTCACAAAAGGTTTTGCCATTCTGGTAAAGTTTGGTATCCACTGGCTGCAGAACCAAACCATTCCCGAAAACATTCTGACTTCCTTTTGCGTTTGCTTTGGATTCAGCTGCTAGATGGCCTCCATTCTCTCTGATGACACCTTTCTAGGTCACTTTACAATGGTGTGTCCTAGAAATTTAACTTCTTTCTTACACTACTGCAGCTTCCCTGGAGACACCTTGTGTCCATTCTCGGCCAGGTGGTTTAACAAAGCAATGGAGTCTTGTTTGTAAGCCTCATCCGTTTGATGATACAAGCACATTGTCTATGTATTGGACGAGAGTTGACTTGTTGGGCATGTATAAGGTCTCAAGACTTCTCTTTAGGATCTGATTGAAAATAATTGGACTGTCTGTAAACCCTTGTGGGACACAGCACTATGTTAACACCTTTTGTTGAACCACAAAGTAAAAAAGATACTGACTTCCTCGTGCAATGGCACTGAGAAGAAAGCCTGGCACAGATCAATCACTGTAAACCATTCTGCAGTACACGTGATCTGGAAAAGAATGGTGGCTGGATTCGGTACAACAGGATAACATAGACCTATCTCATTAAACCTCCTTAGGTCCGGGACTATTCTATATTTCCCTTTGGGCTTCTGTAAACTCATGATCAGAGAATAACATGGACTTCCTATCAGTCCCCTCAATATTCCTTTCTCCAGCATATCCTCTTTGACTGGTATTATCGCTGCTATAGCCTCTGATGTTAAATGGTATGGGGGTGTTCTAGGAAACAGTACGTTTGGTTATACAGTAACTTGGACTTGTTCTACACTTTTTAATAGTCACACCTCTACCTCGAGATGTATCGTACCTGCCTTGATTTCCCTGAAAATCAACCTGTGGAACAGCAACTCATTGCATAGTCCCTTGAGGTGCTGTGAAAGGAGGACTCTGGAAACCTTTCTGAGCTAACTTGGTTTGTGCCACCATTAAGTTTGCCTCAATCTTTCTCTGTTTAATGTCTAGCTCATCGCTGCAATAATTTGCGTATCCCAAACATTTGTCTGATGACTTGTTCTGCCAACACATCACATTTTGCGTTGTGTGTCCTAATTTCTGTTTTTAATCCTAATACAAACTGGGACATAAAAATCCACATATCATTCTCTTCAAAATATTCTTGTCCACTGTGCTGATGAAACACCTGCAATAACCGTTCATAGTATTCATGTACGGTCTATTTTGGCTCTTGAGCAGTGTTCCCCCTAAAGTGCGCGACCCGCGCAGCCACCCTTTACATATCCCGCAGTACGTGGCTTTGAGTGCGCCTATAAAGATACATCAGAAGTTGTCTTTATTCTTCCCGTTTTAAGCAAACCGGTTTCTGTTTATTTTTTTATTCCCTTTTTATTAGCATTCGCGGGACTGCATTTTGAGAAAAGCTCAAACTTTAAGTGCAGTTTATTATTTATGACATGCTGCTGCACCTTTTGACTCCGTGATCCCAAAAGCTGTTTGATTACAGGTTCTACTGTTCAGGGTCTGCAGCTGCTGTATAAGGTAGCACAAAGCAGCTCATTAATTCCTGTGTGCTAGATGTGACCAATATAAAACGACGCATTGCTGCAAAAAGAACTTTAGAAACACAACTGAATGTGCTTATTTGTTGACACAAGCCACTTTGTAGAAACAGGACAGTGTGCAAAACCCATCTGCGTGAAAGGAATGGCTGTTTTATCAAATGTAACATTTATTTGATCTTCCGATTAAATGGCTTGTGTAGAAATAAGAGTCCAACTTTCATGATCTAAAATGAATAACTGACACCGAGACAAATAGCACTGTGTTTGTGATTTCCCTCTTTAAAAAACATATTAAATAGTGCTGTGTGAAATTAGTGGTTCCTATCCAATTAACAGGCTCACCTCCTGCCATGTCAGCGATGCTTTTCAGTTTACGTTGTTTTATTTCATATTGCATTCCCTAGGTGTACTTGCTTTCCCAGGTGTTCTTCTGTACTTTCTTAATGCAACACGCAGCTCTTGTTTATCGCATACTGTGCTCTGGGTGTCTTCTGCATGTCTTGGTGAGCTCAACTAGTGGATGAATGTTAATGACTGGGCACGGCTGAGAGGCCTGTAGTTGCACACTGCATGATAATCATCCATGCACAGGGCAATGGTTACTTAATTGGTTATTGTAATTTCCATTTTGGGAGACTATAGAGGGAAGTAGTGTGAAAAGAAGAACAGGAGTGAACAAGACTATGAAGATGATTACCCCTTCCACAGACATGAGTAATGTTTCATTTTGTCTAATATTTTCAGAGATGAAATATTTCATTCTAATTATATACAAAAAAGTCTTGTTGTTACTCTTTTATCAGATGGTGCTAACAAGCATTGACAATTGTTCTGGCTTGCTATTGGTGTATGTTGATCTAAATGCAATAACAGAAACCTTAGTAGCACCCAAATGCTGGTCAGTCGGCACACTGTCTGAAGCACAGGGTTTTGCTTTAGATGTTTTGACCTACATCCCTAATTACAGAGGCAATCCATTTTGTAATTGAATACTACTTACACTTTTTGGTAGCATCCCTTTTTGTTCAGACCTCCCTACTCCCACACACATTTTATTTGATCCCACTTTCAGCATGGACATCATTAGGGGATCGCAGCTGCAACCCTTGGCTTGCCCTTTGTAACCCCTTGCACGTCCTTTGCTACCCCTGACTTCAGAGGTGGCAAAGTCAGTGCCAGGAACACAAGGGCAGCTCCTCCTTATGAATGCTGGATAAGGCACCACTTTCCTTGTTTTTAGTCTGTTTTTTTATTACACTGATATTGAATAATCTTTTATTCACTAGTAATGTGGTATAAAAATGGAGTACAGTTAGCTGGAATTTGACCCTATCTAGCAGCTTAGGTAAATAAAACATGATTTCGAAAGTATGTTCTATGCGTACTTGAGGGTGAGAGTGTGCATATGTAAGAGAGAGTGAATATGTGTGCTTGAATGAAAGTAAAGGTCAAATAGCATGTGATGTCACTTCTGCTACCCCTGACATTTTGGTGAATTGACGTCCATGACTTTCAGTAAGATGCGTTTAGCTCATAGGCAGGCAGGCAACCGAACTGGTGGTTCTGTTTTGCCTGCCTGCCTCAGAGTTAAACACATCTTAGTTGCATCTTAAAACCCTGCCCATTGGGAGTAACACTATGCAATGTAAACGAGTCATTAACTGCAAATTAATTTACTAATAAATATCACTGGTCTCTTGCCTAATAGGGGGTGACAGTGCAGAAGACATTTGTAAATCTACCTGTTTTTGTGACTATAGTCCCCATGGCCACTTTTGCCCTTGAGAGAAAATTGTTATGGCTGAGGGTACCCCCAATATAAATTTCTTTTAGGTCTAGAAGAGGGGGAGAGGGCGAAAGATACACTATAGAAGAACCTCTGGACTGACCTATCTAGTTTCAACATTGGTATGACTCAAGATAAAAAAATTCTACAAGGACACAGCAGAACTAATTCAATACATACAAAGAACAATGATTAAGGCTTTATTTATCATTTATTTCTCTTAATTTGTCCTTTATTTCAAAAAGCCATTTTTTTGGATATTTTTTCAAAAAAGTTATTTTTTAAACATATCCAAAAACATAAATACACATTTATCATTCCTATGGAATAGAAAATAATAATTTAGCAATTAGCGCAGACACAACATTTCAAATAACCCCACCTAAACATTCCATGATAAAAATAAAGTTAAAAGAAGGCAACTTTATTCATTCATCCATATCAGTCTCACCAGTCATACTGACCATACATACTATTTCTAACATACTACGCACAAAGGATGTAGAAAAACAGACAACCAACCTAGTTACACAAAGAAACCCCCAAAGGGGGATATATTTTAGATGTTATACATAGATATCAACCCCAAGTTTTTCGTTTTCTATCTTTCTTTTTGGGAATCCTTTTCAGTTGGATTTTCAGTTGTCTGTGAGTGGCCAACGTACGTTTCGGTGTAAGATAAAATTATGCCACCTTCATCAGGGCCAATAAATATACAGTACACTTGAAGGTAGGGGTGTCTTCACATCTGCTTATGCTGTAAAAGCAACGCTAATACAGGTTGTGCAATAAGTTAAAGATTTTTTTTAGGAAAATTCCTGCAACAGTATAAGGGTCCAGGCCAGAAGAAAATGGGGGTCTTTATCTGATTTCCCCAAAGCTGCAATATCAAGTCCCGTGTCACAGTATAGGGACAGAAAGCTCGTCTCTTTTCTCCTTCTCTCTATTCTGATAAGAAGATTCTTTTGAAATTGGTCTGTCTGAGAGAGAAATATACAGTCGATTGATATATTTGAAGTGTAATTCTATCTTTTAGTAGCTGTAGTTTCCACCCAGAGCGTGTGATCACTCATGAGGGTGGTTAGCTCTTTCCTTCGCTGGCGTCCTCTATAATGTAGCTTGCCAATGTCTTTTGCCCTTTACTTCGAAGCTCAGCTATTAAAGCTTAAACACAAAAGGCTATAATATCATCACAACTGAAACCAATAATGAATTATACCAGATGATAACACATTTGTGTTTCCTTATTGAAACTTTGTATGGCCATATTGAAAGTTAGTATTACCAGAAAAAGGCATGCATATTGTGTAAACACATTTAATGGTAGTATTTTGGGGCAATAACTATATTTCTGCATTTGGCAAAACCAAATTAAGAAGTTACCTGCTACAACCTCCTTGCATGTTCCTTCTTCCCTGGTGGAGCCTGGCTGGTGCCAAAGAATGAGTGATACAAAGGATTGTGGATGTCCTCCTAAAGACTTGCTTACTCTTCTTTCATTTATGTCTCTTACCATGATTTCATCAAGGGACTTTTGTACTTTATTTCAGATTTCACCTGAACTGAAACAATGTGACACTACAAATGAACCCTAACTAGATCATCGCCCTCTGATGGTCTTTGAGGCCTCGTGCCTTTGAAGGTGTAGGATCTCAGCTTATCTTCTTCACAGTAGATCTCCATAGGTTTGAAATCTCATTAAAACACGTGGTATGACCTCACATAAATTGGACTAAGGAAAATCGATTCTCTTTCCATTTAACTTTCTCCATTCACTCTCAAGAGTTAGGAATAACAGCCTGGCAAAGGAATCCAGTCTGAGACTTTTCACACTTTTCTCCTTCATCTACTTGTGAGTGGTCCCTGCTAAAGGGGCAAAGGACTGCATCATCTGCTCACTTTGGTTAGCACTCTTTGCATGTTTGTGAAAACCACCCTACTGAAGAAATGTGATGCATCATCTCAGAACCCATTGCCTTCAGTTGATTTTAGATGTTAGGTCCAGGAAAGAGGGCTTAACTAATGTTTGGGTAATTGTGATAGACCCAGGAAATCACTTTTAGGGTCAGATATGACGCAAGCTCTCCAAATTAATCAGGTTTTGGCATATATTACTACTTTGTCAAATTGTGTTAAAACACATAATAATAAAGTTCAAGTTATATTGAATTGTTCAAAGTTCGCTCTTTCTTTCTCATTATCTTTAAATAGCCTTTTGCTGGATGAAAGCATGGCATCCTAAACAAAAATCTATTTTTGAACCAATTGAGGTAGCTTGGTAAGCTAAGCATGCTTTACTGAAATCTGAATTCAATAGACAAGCAACAGGGCCAAATCCTGCCATGGCTCACTCACCCCATTCATCCAGTAAAGGTTGATAAAATCACCACCATTGAATTGTGTCTTTTTAAGATGTGTTATTAATGGATCAACAAAAATGTAAAACAGTGGTAGCAAGTAATATATATGAAAACCAAGTTTCTTTTTACTGTATCCAGATTGTTCAGCATAACACAGAATTGTTTTGAATGGGGACTTAAGTTCATCTTGAACTATTTTAAACAACTGAATAAGTATCTTTCTGACACTTTAATATAAATCTTCATAGACTTGTCCTCCCCCTTAAATAAGGTACCTCATGCACTACGATTTTACACTTCGGGGGCTCCTTGCCCTCTTTGAATGCCATGTATCTGAGAAAAGTACTCGCTTGCATGATGAACTGGTGCACAAAGCCTTGGGAGAAGTGCACAGAGACCCTTCATTGCTGCACACAGAGGAAATAAATAGGGGGAACATGGCTCTTGAGTAATTCTGTTAATCTTGAAACAATCCAAAACTCTCTTTGGTACACTGTCCTTCAGGAAAGTAATCACTGCCTCATACTTCTCCATCACTACAGTAGATGGTGCATTTGTTCTAGTCTCTCAATCTTATCAAATCTATCCACAGCACTTTGGAAATGTGAACAAACTGCTCAACTTGTGCATACCATTTCACTGCTGTGTCTCTCAATTTTGGAAAATTACTTGTAAATGCAGCCAGAACACCTCTACTCCAAAGAACATGTACATACATTCCTCCTACAGTTTCTTCGTAGTGGAAATTCTGTCGTCTCTCCCTCATTTTCCTCATCCCGTTTCCTTGCTGTAGCTTCCTCTCTCTTTTTCTTCTCATGTTTCCTAGCCCATTTCATTTCTAGTTTATTAAATGCACTCCATTTTTTGAATGCATATGACTAGTTCTGAAATGTACAAACACATTCCTGAAACTCACATATTTTTCAATGCTAGGTCATGTAACTCAACTATGTAGCTTCTATTCAGGTGAACATTTTTCTCAAGCTCAATCTAGTATTTTTGAGCTACTTCTGCCAATTCATTATACACTGTAGTTGCTCTTTATGTAATATCTTTATACTGGTAACTTAATTCCTTTCTTTGGTACTGCTCAATATGTTCGGATTTTAAGCATCACCTTATTACTCCTTCCAATTCTATCTTTAATTTGGCTACATTTAATGGTTTCTCCCTTTTGGGTCTTGTCTTTCCACTACCTTGGTGCTGTCTACTCTTCTGTTCCTTGCTGCTTCTTCTAATCATGTTGGCACATTTCCTTCAGTATAAGCAATGATATCACCAGGTGTAACCGAAGTTGTGAAGACTAAGGTCCCTCGATCTATTAGTGCTTCTACTATCTGTGGGTGTCTCCATTCTACAATTTGAGAATGTTGATGTAAGAACAGATCCTGTGGCAGGCACACCTCCCATGACTGGAGGTGCTTTTGACCTTAAATCCACATTTGGAGAGCAATTGTCATTTCACTGGGTATTGTTGGGGTATTTTACATGAATTATTTTGACAATACTTTGGACTTTCATCAAATCTAGGATAAAAAACGGAAACTGACATTGTCTTGGTTCTTCTCCAGACTTCAAACAGAACCCCCTGTGGTAGATAATACTTATAGCTAATATCAAGAGCCCTAATTTATGACACTCTCCTAAAAGAAACAATGCATAACAAGGCTGCCAATTTCCAAGTTCATTCTGTCAAACCCAAAAATCTATGTGTGGTCCATCTCTCAAATATCAGATCAGCAACCCAGACAGAGTTATACTTAGCTTTAGGAGTTTTTTTTAACTTGGTCCCTTTCATCACTCTGCACAGAACAGGAATCCTGCCTATGGACATACCCTTCACCAAAGCATGACCAGCTGAAATCGCTGATCTTTAAGTTTCCTGTTCTGTTCTATAAGATAAAGCCTTCTCAAACAATTCCGCCAAAACATTTGCTAACATCATCTCATCAATATCTACGGAATCCATATCCCTTGCCACGTACCATTATAGCCAAACTGACCATGCACTCCTATATCTCTTCTAAGTCCCTGACGCCCATGACTCATTGAGTAACTCAGAAGCTGTTTGCGAAACCTTTGAAAATCTGTTGTATCCCTTGATACTTTCAAAACTATGAGGTTGAGCGAACCTGCTTCCACTAAAAGATGCTCTATCCCTTCCTCTCTTACCAATATTCCTTTGTAAGCTTTGATTAAAAAAAGGCCTGTTCTTTGCCAGGTCCAGCACAGAAGGGAACCACGAATGAGAACTCCAAATGAGAGTTACCAACTCAATCCGACTGACTTTCCTCCGCACCTGTATCAACACACTCAGAATCACAGCAAATGGAGGGAAGGCATGAGCCCCATCTCTTTCCAATTCTTAGTAAATGCACCCACCACCAGAGTCCCTGGGCCTGGCCTCCAACTATAGTAATCTTTCAAATGGTGCGTCAACCTTGAGGCACACAGATCCACCTTCGAAAGACCCCCACAAAACAGTATCAACCAAAAAAACGCTTTGTCCAGCTTCCAATCGCTGTAATCTATTAAGTTCATTGAATTTCAATCCACCACGAAGTTCTGCTCATCTAGCACACACTGATCCTGCAAAGCAATCTTGTGTTCCAGGCAAAACTCCCAAATGTCCTCTCAACTTGTTTATGTATTTCACTGCTGCTGTTATATTATCCATCTTGAGAAGCACTGAACAACTCAGGAACAGTGATTTGAAACTTTGCAATGCAAACTTCCATGGTTTCATCACTAAACAACTGACATGTTCAATTTGTTCCATTTTGCTACATACTTCATCTGTCTCCTGAGTTGCACACAAAGCTCACAATCCAGACTTGCTTGCATCTGTCTCCAACATACCAAACATTGCTCACCCATTCAAGGTGACCAAGTTTTCCAACCACCAACCCAGTTCCTTTTTCACTTCGTCTGACAACATCACACAATCTCCCTACCACCAAACATCTGCCAGTCCAGCCGTCTTTAACCAGTGTGAAGCCCTGTAGTGCAAATTCCCAGGAAACAATGCCTGTATAGAAGAGCATAAAAGTCCAATTATCCTTGCAACTCTCTCAACTTCACCATTTTTTTTTCAGCACAAACCTTTCTTATTGTCTTATTTTCCCGGTCTTCTTTTCTGGTATAACAATTGACCTTTCACCGTGTCGGCCACAAAACCTAAACCCTCTAGAGACGAAGCTGGCTTGAACACAGACTTATCCAAATTTATAAGAAAACCCAAGGATTCTAACCGGGTTCTCACTGTTCTCAACTGCGACTTTAACAAAGAAAGATCTTGATTCATTATCAGTAGATTGTCTATATAAGCAATCATACGAATTCCTCTCTCCCTTAAAAATCCTACAACCTTTCTCATCACCTGCGTGAAACACCAAGGGGTTGACGATAACCTCACAGATAGGTAAACAGACTAGTACAAATGACCCTTCCACCTGAACTGAAGATACTTCTGAATCTCCTCTGACGTAGGATTTTTAAAGTATGCATCCTTTAGATCCATCTTTACCAACTAGTCTGAATCCTGTAAAACGTCTCTGAACAGATGGATACCCTCCATCTTGAAGTGCTTGTATTGCACATGATAATTTACATCTCTCAAATTGATTACAGGTCTCTATCCCTTGTCCTTCTTCACCATCAGCAATAACGTACTCCAAAAAACTGCTTCCTCTTTCTTTACCTCTATTAACGCCCCTTTCTGTAACATACTCTCTATCTCCTTGCTCACTATGTTCTCTTGTACTGTGTCGAATCAAAGTTCTCAGTTCTGCCACTGAATAAAACTCTATTGTGTAACCCACAATTGCCTAAAAAATCCAAGGGTCGCTTGTAATCCCTTTCCGTGCCTCCACATGGTCTCTCAACCTTCCATCCATCTTTCTTGGATAAAACCAGTAAAAATCCTCATACTTGTGCCCACCTGAACTTGTTGCAGATGGCTGTCCTCTATCGATAGCGGCTCTTGATCTGGTTTTCCACTCTCTTTGAGGGTAAAATTAATTGAATCTGTGAACATGTAGAATCCTCTATTGCGCGCTTAAGTCTTAATGTAGCTACGGCCAGGAGGTTGCCCTCTCCTCCCAGCCCTGCCTTAAAACCTACTTGTGCCTCCAAATACTCTACCCATACTGAGCTGTGCTTTATCCATAGGAATGAAGGGGTGCATATACTTTCCGAATGCCTTAACTAAACCTTCTCCGAAGAGCATGCCTCTGGGGTCTTCACTCGATTCTTTGCTTGCAAAATCCCCCAATTTGGGGTTAATGCAATGTAGACCTGCTTTACGCCTCTCTGCAATTAGTTCTGCGTTCGCCTTGCCCAATAAACATAGTGCCCTCTAGCCCCATCCTCTCAGCAGTGTAATAACCAAATCTAACCCTTTTAAATATGCTTTCTCGATCATGTTGAACATCCTAGCCAGAGTTCCCTGTGTGTCTAGTATCTTGTCCTCACACTGCGTAAGAGACTTCTCCAGACCCTTTCTCAGGTCTCTTCCTAATTTAAACACGTAAGTGATTTACTCTGGATTAAGGTTTGGGATCATCGAATCCTTATTCCTGATAACAGGGCGGGAACTTTCAGCTCTCAATACAGTATGCTACCCTTTGTCTAATGCCCTGCAAATCCAGTGGCTGGTATATTCTGCTACATGACTCATGGGCAACTAATCAGACCCCTAGGATGATGTATCTCTTTTGGATCAAAAGGCTTCTGACCAAGTGGATCTACCACGGTCTTCTCATCTCTGTTTATGCTATTCTCACTACCTCCAAAATCATACTTCTAATTTTATCAAATATATATTCTTCCAAATAATCATTACCCAATCTTTCTGCAGGGATATCCTGCCCATCTGAGGTGATACCACAAACACCTTCCTTTGTTAGCCGCTTTGGACTCCTTTCCCATCTGCACCATGTTCCAGGTGCTTTCTTTTTCCAGAGCATTTGCCTCCTGGTCCACCGAAATCTTTCTTCCCTTTCCAGAATTGAAAAATATTCATCCTCCTCATCATCCCTTTTCTACTGGTCGGGATATCCAGCCTATCGGAGGTGTTACCATAAACACCATCTCTTTGTGAGCTGCTTTGAACTCCTTTTCCATCTACACCATGTTCCAGGTGCTTTCTTTTCCCAGAGCAGTGTCCTCCTGGTCCACTGAAATCTCTTTCTTCCCCTTCCGAAATCGAAAAATATTCATCCTCCTCATCAGCTATTTTCTACTGGCCATAGCAGTCCTCACAGAATCCTGTACTAAATTCCCAATTTCATAAGTAAACATTTTTTATTGATACTCTATTGATCTCCATTACTACTCTCCTTCTTAGTCATGATTATAAATGAAACTCCTTTAGGCACTCGTTAAAAAGCCCAAATGTACTCACTTCTACACCCAAAACTACAGCAGAGCAAAAAACTACCTCAAACTCCTCTCAATGTATGTGCAATCTGAAAGATATTTGCTGTTCCTAAAACCGTAACTTAGCAATTCCTTCAAGAGACTACAGCATGCCCAAATTCCTCAAAAAAGAAAAAACAGGAACCTCTCAGTGGAAGCCCTATTCAAAATGGCACCCATTTATATATTTTCAAATCTTTTTATTTGTTTTGGCCTAAAATGTAGCATACATCAAAATGTTCTGTTCTGGAAGAATTCTTTTATTTAGTAACTTTATTTCTGCCTCTGAACGAGGCTTGCGAGTGTTAACTGCATCCGTGAAGTACTCACTAATGCATCAAATGCTTGAAATGGCTGATGCCTTCCAGCCAAACCCACGCACCATTCTCATCCAAAGAAAAATAGGAGTACTTATCTGCTCAGAAGCAGAAAAAAAAGAGAGTAGAAGATGGTGGACGGCATGATTATATGGAATCTTAAAGTTCTATTTCTATTGTTTGATGTTCAAAGTTCTATTCGAAAGTTTTTCTTTGAAGTGTTTACTGCTCAGAAGTGGTAAATAAAGTTGTAATGCACAGTGCTAGCCTCCTGTCTTGCCATAATATCTGAAAGAACTATTAGCTATAAAGTTTGATAAACTAATTGCAACTCCTGGACATTCCTGCAACCTGGAATGGTATAATGAATTCATTAACAATGCTCTCCCCTATGAAGGCCCAGTTCAATCCTTGTTCTTTGAAAAACTTGAATAGGGAAAGGTTTTCTCTGGGTTGGTTTGACTGACTGCTCTTAGTTGAGGAAAGTTCTTAACAAGATGCACATCGATCAAAAAAGGTAGTACCAAAGCTATAAAACATACTTGTATTGAAAAAGAAATGTCACCTCCTAACAATGGAAAAGAAGGTTAGGTCTTAGGATCATCATTCGGATCTAAAGAACCAAGTAATCATGCGGGGAAAAATAAAACATTTTGTGGATTGGTCAATACAGAGTCAATTGTATTCCCTTTTTACCTTGAAGCTCAGGTCAGCGAAAAGCAATTCGTAGTATACATCACCTATCAATATCACGGTTCTTCCCGTATCACAGGATCCTTGACAGATAGTGCATTGTCAGCACTGAACCCATTAACAATTGCTCAAGAAGGTAAGTGTTGTTGCCGAAATCATTTGTAGGGTGGGGGCACCGTATTTGAATGCTCCGTTTTCAAGATGTAACAAAAGAGTTTTAGCATAGATCTTTAAGGAGATATCGAATATGGTAATACGCCTGCAGTTAGAATGTTCATATCAACTGCCTTTCTTATGAATTGGCTTTATGATGGCACATTGCAAGAAGTCTGTAATTTAACCAGCAGATGATATGCACTTTAAAAAACGCCCACCATAGAGGATCAACCTTAAAAATTTGTACAGGTGATTACTGAAGGGCTTGGGGCTTCATCCTAATCCGTAATTGAAGGGCGCAGTGCGATGAATTAGTCGTTCATTCCTCAGTCGGCCACAGTTTAAAGCTATTTAAAGCTATTTGAACTCTGGAACCGGCGTCAATGGATCGTGCGGACCGGGAAGAACACTTCAATTACAGATTAGGATGAAGCCCCAAGCCCTCTAGTAATCACCTGTACGGCAACTATGTTCCGGTGAACCCTTTGGCCCTTATGAAGACACACGGATATATGACGAAGCCACACTTTCGGTACCCAGGTTACCCTACCGCCCATCCCGAAGAAGACCCGCAGGCCTAGGTCTTCAATTACCAATGAGCCCCCAAATGGTCGAAACGTTGACGCCCATCTCACCTTGCTCCCGGACCACTCCTTGTACATACTATTCTCCAACTTGTCAATTAAGAATTCATTTCTGCTGAAAATGAATGATGTTGAATTGATTTTATAAAGTCCAGGGACCAGTTGCCCTCAGAACTGGGAGTGTATGACCTGCTTTTACAAAAATCATTGTAAATATTCTCTCCGTCACCTTTTTGATGCTTTCACGTCACCTCTTATCACCCAAGCACCCTCTCTTGTACATTCCTGGACACACTATGCTCTTTTTGTACCGATAACTGTTAAAAATTTGAAAAGTAAAAGCAGCCTATAATTGATTTAACAGGATCAATTGACTTAATAAACTCCATATCTGAAACTATCTTTTTCTTTTGGTCAGCTGTTGCACATACCCAACACCAAGTGACTTGATTCATGCGATATGAACTTACTGGTTAGAGGTGCCAGAAAATGTAAATAATGACTGCAAGTCTTTATTTGTTACATATATGATCGTTAGTCTTGGGGCATTGTTTTTGATACCAAGGTTGGAAACTGACACCCCAGACTGGCCTGGGTTTGGAAAATAGGAGGAGGGTGAATAGATAGATTTACCATGTCTCAAAGGCGATAAAGTGTCAGAAAAATATGAATATGAAAACAGAAAGCCATACCATAATTAACATGAAGTTTGGTGAAGTGGGGGAGTTTCTTTTCATGCATCTACTTCTCTACATCTACCTGACAACTATGCAACATTTCTTTACAAGCCATACCAGGCGGACTGCTGCTGGTGTCAAGGCAGGCCATCCCAGGCTTCTCGGGTGACAACAGAGCCTCGGTTGCCAGGCAAGCAATACATCACTGCTGAAACAAGCTAGTTAAACTCCTTTGTAAATTCAAAGAGCTGCAGAAGCCCAGTGCCTCCAATCTAATGTTCACCATTTGGTATTCAGCATGCAATATAGAAGAAAACATAAGTCACCCACACCAAACTTACCACCTTCAATTCTGCAGCTTAAATGACAGTTTGGATCCCTCTGTCTCAAATCCTCTTCCACTGTCCCTCACTTGACCTTAATTTGATTACCAACTAGGGCAGCTCTGCTCTTAACTAGTGATATAGACTAGCACGATGGCATAGGCACCTTGCACCTGCAAACGTGTTTCTTCACCTGGGAGGTGGCCTTTATCACTTCAGGATAATGAAAAACCCTCTGTCATGGACTTTGTGTGTAAAGTCCAAAGATCACAGGTTCATAGTGTTGCACCAGTCCACAATGATTAGAATGAGAAGAATCATTTCAAAGACTCTTCATTGGTGTATTGTCAACTGCCACTCAAACTACTGCTGAGCAATATCGCCGCATGGGTTGTTCTGGCACCTCCATGCCTGTGGTGCGCAAAGGGTTTTTGTGCGAGTCCTGCCAAGCGTGAACAATGGCAGCAGGACTTAAGAATTCTGCAAGGCATGAAGGATGCCAAACTTGAGCTGCGTCTTCATTGTGTGAACTAACGACATGAGCTCATGGAAATGGCCGTATACAGATCATAGAAATAGCCTTTTTGAAGATGGTGGTCTGTTCCTGGGAGGATGTCAGAGCAACCCAATCCAAGATGTGACAGAGATTTTTCATGTGGTGTCAGTTCTTGTTTAGGGCATATATTAATGAGGTTGTATGACATGATGCTATCTCGCAGAACATTTTTTTCCCTGATGTTCCCTCACAATCCTTTCCCCTTGCTTCTGTTTTTGTTCCTGAATTTACCTATAACAGACCATTTTCATTCTAAATTCTTCACTTGGTATAGTCCTTTCTCTCCTTCCTTTATCCAGGAGTTTGGAGCCCCTATGAATTCTTCAGTGCCATATAAATCTTCGTTTCAGATTTAGAAATTGCCTTATATGGATTACAGCTGCGTTGTGCACAGTGGCAGCTGGGTTATGTCTAAGCTGTGGTTTTGAAGTGGTTTGTATGGTCTCAAAACAATCTTTTGGTAAAATATAATATTTTGCATGCAACTGAAGTATAACAGAGGTATTGCAAGATATACAGCTTCCCATACATGTATCCAGTTGCAGTTATTTGGTTAGGTTCAAGACATTAATGAAGAAACGAATCAGTACTGGATAAGTGAATATCTTGGTAGTAGTTTGCCTACCTTTTGACCATGGTACATTGAAAAAAGGAAACATGCCAGGCAGAACCATCTTCTTCGGCAGGAGTTCCTGAGATCCCTATCTTCAGGAAGTACAGCTACCGTAGCTCCTTGCCTTCATCTCTGGTATTGTTAGTGAACTTCCAGTATGGCTTGATTGGAAAAGTATTAACAAACGGTATGAAAAGATGCATGTACTGAGTTTAAGCACTTCGATCCAGGAACATTCCAGAACCTAAATGAGCTGGAGAGGCAGAAGTCTGCTATCACCGTTAGGATATAAAAGCATGTAAGTCCATATAAACCTTCAACTGGTAGCTGGTGTGTGGTACAGCTAACACAAATGGTTAGTGGGTCTTCTGACAGCTTCAAATAAGTGTAGAAGTAGTTGCGGATAAATTGTATGAGGGAGAAGAGAAAAGGAAAAGCAGAAAGGACAGCAGAGAAAATGGAGCACTGGGTTCTAAGGAGGTAAAATAATCAGGATAAATATTGGATTGTGAGTGAGAAATAACAGGAGGGGAGAACAAACTGAAGTGTAAGGATGATGGAAGGGTGGTAACAGAAGGGAGGAGAAAAGGAGAGATATAAGGGGAAAGAGAATCGGAGGTATTAGAAACAACATTGGAAAGTGGATTTTGGAGAGTGTTGAATGTGGAAAAGAGAGAGTGAGGCAGTTCAGTTGAGGTAAGAAGTGCTATAAAATGAATTATTAATTGAGGAATGATAGCAGGGCACTACAAGTAATAGTCACAAACCTGTTGGGTCCAGTCACAGGTCTCAATAATTTAGACCTGAACCCCCCGTTAGCTGTGGCATGCAGCAGACAGGCTTATCTTAAGGAAAATGTGTAAAGCATTTAGAAGTACAAAAACAGTTAAAAAGTCTGACACCCCACAGTAAAACACCACTATAATGAATAAAAACTAGAAAACAATCAATTTGCAAAATGACACAGAATCTGATGAAAATCCAATAAGAGGAACTAGTGATACTAATCTGTAAAGACTTAAGTGGACAAAGTGGCAATAAAAAGTAATTTTGTGCTTTGCAGTTTGGTGCAGCATGCTATACAAAATGCAAGTACAATGCAATACATTACGAGGGCCACCTATTGGAAAAAAGACTTATGGTGGATTGCAACATTGCAAACCCTAAGCAAACAAGCTACACTAAACCACTGTGCTCCAGCCATAGTACAGAAGATACCACTCAATATGCATTAAATAAAACACAGCCTGGGCAGGGAATATTATGTGCAATTTTAATGTTATCTATCCTATCAGATGGCATGTTGAGGTACCTTACTTTCAGCCTTGTCAACTAGCGAAACAATGGTTCCTACTGCCAGAAAGTGACTGTTTAATGCAGGGCGACACAGTACACCAGGGTAGCTCAGTCCTCATTAAATCTCCTACTACAAGATTCTAAAATATAAGGCTGTGCCTAGTACCAACAAACACCAGGACTGTGCCAAATTTAACCTATGGCTGCCCACAACTGCCACCTACTATGAAGCCAACATATTCCTAACAGCAGAGCCTACCTGCCATACACAGCATTTCACTCGGCATAGCTTTGTCTTCCTCTCCTATTCTCACAGTAAGAATTCAGTGTGTTCTGGATCAGGAATCCCATGTGGTCTTCATCTCCGGTTCTTTGAAATACCATAAAGGGACTTGAAGAGCTGCTCAAAAATGCCTGCTTACTGAAAGCCTAAACTGCATGCCTTTCTCTCATACTTCTTCATTCACCACACTGCTATGTGCTGCATCCCATAACACAATAACCACACCTCAGTGGCCTTCACGCATGAAATGGGAACACTTCGCACAAAGGATCAAAAAGAACCCTGCACTGCATGTCCTGCTGCCCATATGAGCAGGCACTTTGTTGCCTGACATCTCTCAAATTGTTAAATTGATGTGCAATGTCAGATACACTTGCATACAGCCAAGAATATATTGCCAGACTTATACAAGGGCAAGAAGAAAGTTCCTTTTTAGGAGCAACAGTTACACCTATAATTAACACACTAAATGAGAAGTTTACTAAACTCAAGAGTATAGAGAAGAAATGAATAAGAACCAAGATTACATGGTCACCTACTGACTAAATAGCTTTAGGCGAACATTATCCCGGTAGAATTACAAGTGAGAAATGAGCCTGCAATATTTATAGAAATACTTAAGTTCCGTGAAAACTTCTGTTTCGTTGCCAATGATTGCTCCAGGCACTGGAGGGTGCTTGAAGTAGAAACTGTATTGGAATCAATGAAAAAATTGATAAAGGAAAAAGAAGATCTAAGAAAATAGATTGTGGATGATAGGGCACTCACTAATGCAAAAGAAGTCCTGGAAAAATGAGATAAGACCATCACGGAATTCAATACAACCACGCTGAATAGGAAACTGGACAAACTAGCTAAAGACTTGCGAACATTATAAATAAATATAAATAAATGACAAAAAAGTCACTTATCCCTACACTACAGACGAATATTACCAACAAGACACTCCAGGCATTACTTGAACAGAGGTAGGCAAGGGGGCCGGAAGTACAAAACTTTTTCAGAGTCCTCCTATTGAAGTGGTCCAGACAGTTATTACTATAACCGTGACCCCTCAGTGAGTAGACAGCAATCACATCCAGGCCCAAGCTATCAGGGAGCCAACCGTCGGGTACCAACATACCTGGGAGTTAACATCGGGTCCTTTTTTAGGAGACCCCAGATGGCCGACACACATGGGCGGGGGACCACCCCAGGGTTGGAAAGAGGACAGAGGATAGAACAGAGGATAGAACATCAGCTAGACTGCCAACTTTGGTGCTGGAGACCAGGGTTCCAGCCTCTGGGTCGCGTCCACATCTTGTGATTCTGGGCAAATCATTTAATCTTCCCGTGCCTGAATGTGTAATGTAAATACGGTGCTCATGTAAAGCGATCCAATACCTTCAGGTCGAGTTTGCGCTATATAAATATGCAAAAAAAGAACTGAGGCAGGGGGAGGGGCAGGAGAGCAGGGAAATTCTACCCTCAAACACACAGGGAAATTCAAACCAGGCGGCAAACATATCGCTGGTAGTGGACACAGACCATGCTCTGCACAATCATCATGAAGATGATCCCACTAACCCTGTCATTAATCTATCTAAACATTCTCTATCCACAACTGAAATAGCGGCCAAAGGGTTGAGTTATGTACCCACTGCACCCAGCAGCAGTTTCGGTACAAAGATAGACTTGTATTGTTTCTTCAGAAAGATCCGATTAAAGCACTTTTCATACAAACACTCAAGCCCGGTCAGTACCAACAGGTCCCCAGCTACTCCCTTGCGGACACCATGAACATTCTCACCACCAACGCACTTAATGTCAAACAAAATTATGACATTTGAGTAAGTTGTGTTACAGGATGTTCTTAAACTGTTTGATACCAAAAAATATATCAAACATAACATCACAAAGATGAGTGAATGAGCATGGAATCTCTCAAAAACAATGTTGATCTAGTTGTAAAACCAGCTGACAAGCGGGGCTAAATTGTGGTCCAAGAAAGAGAGGATTATGTTTGAGATCCAGACACAACTACAAGTGGTTGAGAACTACCAGAAAATCGGGTTAGATCCCACTAAAGAAGTATCTAAATTAATACATAGATTGACCACCCAAGGATTGGAAGAAGGTTACCTTAGCCAACTGGAATATGGGTTACATTAATCAGAAAGAGCCCCTTGTCCCCACGATTTACACTCCCCAAGGTGCATAAAAACAGGGACAAGCCACCAGAGAGACCCATTGTGTCCGGATGGGGTTCAGTCTTGGAATCCTTGTGTTGGCATGTGGATAGCTTTCTGTAACCCTTGGTTCCCAAGACGAGATCTTCCATCCATGACACAATAGAAGTCATTAATTGGGTTGAAGGCCTCCCCTCCGATAAAGATAAACAGATACTGGTAACATTGGACGTGGCCTCGTTATACACGAGTATTCCACAAAGAGAAGCTCTACCCATAGAACATGAAGTCTTAGAACGTAGAGAAAGACCACACAGGATATTTACTGTATTCATCATTGGTTTACTTGAGGTGGCCATGACGAAGAACTTTTTCGTATTCCAGAAATCCATTTCTACCAGATAAAAGGAGTTGCCAAGGGGGCAGGGTCCGCCCCGGATATAGCCAATCTATACATGGACAACTATGAGGACAAGAACATCTATAATTCCGATAACCCTTTCACAGAGAATATTACTCTGTGAAAGAGGTATATCGATGATGTCCTCATGATATGGACTGGTAACTCGGATACCTTAGAAGAGTTCTGCATTTGGCTTAATGGCAGACCTGATGATATTCAGATGACCATGACCTATAGCAAGAGAGGGTCAATTTTCTTGACCCGACTGTACAGAGTGAAAATAATGAGCTTTACATATCGCTTTATAGGAAACCACTAGAAAGAAACGCTGTGTTGGGCTATAAGAGCTATCACCCTAGGAACCTGAGAGACAATCTGCCCTACGGGCAGTTCCTGTGACTTCACAGGAACTACACAAGTAGGGCTGATTTCTTCAAAGCATCTGATTCTCTCCTACAGACACTGTTGGAACGTGGCTACCTGCGCTGCCCCCTTAAGAGATCTAGGAAGTGGGCGTGGTAATGTCATAGAGACATACTTTCACAAAACAATACTGACACTAACCAGATTGTCTGCGTCTCCACTTTTGGTAACAGGAGCAATGAAATCAAAAGAAACAAATCAGAATTGGCACCTAGTTTTGGAAGAAATAGGTAGCACTGACCTCCCTTGTTCGCATTTAATAGAGGAAGAAACATCAAAGACTATGTTGTAAGCTCATACCTCAAAGATGAGCCAGCTTGAGAGACACTTTCTCTTTAGGTCGAAGCCTGCGTTGCAGCGCATGCGCTGCTGCAGGCGAGAGTTTTGTAAACAAGAAGGGGCATGAAACTACGCCCCTTCTGCCATTGGCCGGCCTCGCGAAATGGAGGCCTGCCATTGGACAATGCCCTTGTTTTGATGATTTGTCCACCTGTACTGCCTCCTTTTCAGGACTCCGTGACCTGACTTCTGGTGTCGCAAGCTGATTTCCAGAAACGTTGCTATGGCAACCAGGAGGCAGGTCACGGAGTCCTGGAGGGGAGGGATTCTGTAGCTGTTCCCGCCCCTTTTTTTTTTTTTTTTTTTTTTTTTTTGGTCCGTGCAGTTTTTCTCTCATTGTTGCCTCCTTCTCCTTGCTGGAAGGAGGCATTTGAAGGACCCTCCTTGTTCCAACTAGATACTTGTGGCTAACGTGGCTTTGGGCTATGATTGACACATTCGCCCAGTCCTGGATTTTTAAACCACAAACCACGCAATATAGGACTTATAGTTGCGCACTTATCATTTTACTTGTGATCCATTCGCCATCAGTCAGGGACCTAGTCATTCTCTGGTAGTACTAATCCGAAAACAGCGCATAAACCGTCATGGAAGCATCACGTCTTGCAGCACATGTACTTTACCTCAGAAATAATACGTTTGGCTGTCATGCTAGGAAAGTATTTTGTTGTTTTGTGCGGTATCGAAGCTTGTGTCCCTGCAGTCCCCTCGCTCTCCGGTGGGGGCGCTCCCATTCCTCCCCCCACAGCACCCGCACTTCCTGCAGACCTCAGAGCTGGCCTGTGTCCCTCCCTCCCCCGGGCTTGCTGCCCCCGTGCCGCGCGCCTCATGCTGACTCACCCCAGGAAATGGGTATCCTCAGCCTCACTGACCAGGTAGGACGCGCTCGGTGCCAACGCGAGAACTACGCGGGATTGGTGATGCAGCGCGGCCTACTGTGTCTGTGGGAGGCAGACCCAGGCAAGAGAGGGGGCAGATAGGGCCTTGTGCTGAACCGGAGCTCGGAGTAGGCTGTGGAGCAGAGTCCGGAGGGGGAGGGGGGTAGACTGAACATTATTGTAGGAAGGGAGGGAACCACAGACGCGGGAGGGGTGCTTTTGCTGTGGGAACCACAGGCCTCCTCCCCGTTGCAGGAGGATCTCTATCCGGCTCCGATTCTTTGCAGGGTTGTACGGACTGGAAAGGCGACTGAACCCCGGGCACATATAGAGAAGCAGCCGGGAGAGGCGCCAGCTGAGCGGGCACCGTGCGGGCTTGGGCCTCGTCGATTGCCCCCATGACGACGAGGACACAAGGGTACATGAGGCACAGAGGGGTGTATAGCATCGCACAGAGGGGGGAGGGGCGAAGGTCCCTGGGCAGTAGTGGATCGTGCCAGGTACAGGGGTCTTGGGCCTGGTGATAAGGGAGGGGGGCGCGTACTGATGATGGAGGAGGAAGCGGCCCCAGTGCAGGCTGTCCCAGGGCGGCATGTGACAGAAAAGACGTCTTGGGTCTAGTTATTAATCTCGCAACAGGAAGAAACATAAAGTGAAACGTAATTTCCTACTTATTTTTCTTTTTCTTTAGCTGTGCTTCTGACTTTTTTTGGTTTCTAAACAAGCCTGGATTCGTTCTTCAGCAATGATAAGAATTCCACGTGGGAGGAGACAGAGGGGTTGGGTTGGTATCAAGAAGGAGCAGTAACTCACAGTCGGCAGAAAAGTTAGTAGGGACGGAAAGATTTCATGTAAAACAGCAAGTTCTCCAGACAGGTAAAATCTTAAAATGCTGTATTTTTGAGTAATTTCCTAAAAGGACACATCAGATTAAATTTTTGCAGAAATAGTTCAGCCTGAATTTATTTTGTATGCTTTAATGACACCTGTCTTTCTTAGTTCAGTCTTCTACTCATTTTAGACTTGCAGATCAGAATTTTGTTTCAACATATCACCTTCAGGTGTAATAAAAATATATATTTTACAATCTTCGCCTGCCAGGGTGTTTGTGCACCTATTTGCTGGGAATGTCTTTTCCCCCGAAACTTGGTATTGAGTTACATGTACACTTTGGTCATCTATACAAAGTATTGTTTTTTTTGCCCATTCAGGGCTGTATTTTGCTGCAACCCCAACTTCAATACCTAATTGCATTCTAAATACAAAATGAAACCAGCATTGGCATAGCCAAAAGGTCTCGCTTTTTGGATCTTACAAGTATTTAGTTATGCAGCAGAATATCCTTGGTGCAACAACACCAACTGTTGCATGGCTAAACACTTCTAAGGTCCCAAATGCGAGACCTATTGGCTATGCCAATGCTTGTTTGATGTTGCCACCACAAGTACATTTTCAATGCGGACGGTGCAAAACCTGTGAGCTCACTGTTGAGCTAAAGGAATTTGTACACAATGTCATGAAACTGGTTATATACAATGCAAGGGTTGAGGCAAAGAGAATACACCTACTTACAACTGTGGCTTGTAAATGAGAATGACAGTGCTTGTGATTCCAAGGAACACAACCCTGTTTGTTTCTTCAAGGGCAAAGCCCAAAAATTGCAATAAATGATAAGAAATCAGCACCCATCCAAGAAGTATTTTCTTTGTAGTTTCCAATGTCCACAATACATATAAAAGTGCATGATCTTGTAAAAAAAAGTCAGGATTCTTTCAAGATTGTCTTATTCAAGTTCTTTATTGTGGTATTTCAACACAGGAAAAATCCAAGGACACAAATGGATTTCCTTCTTAGCCAGCCAACGCGTTTCGTCTCTGACAATGAGACTTCTTCAGGGCTTAAACGTTAATTGGTAATCATAAAACAGTACATCACGGTAGATTTCCTCAAAAACAGCGTGTTGTGATAATTTCTCTTTATCTTGACGAGATCTGCTCAAAGAGATAGAACCCGTACACAATCAGGAATCCCTGTCTATAAGAAAGTTGTGTTTCTAACACTGTTCTTGTCGTGCTTAATCTTGATTATCCCGCCGGTTCTAAAAGATGCCTATTAAGTATAAACGCCTGTTCATCCTGTGGAACGTCTAGCCAGTGGTTAATCGCGACCATCTGGGAAGCCCAGTAGTATGCCTTGACATCCGACAGGGCGATCCCACCTTCGTACCAACCCTTAACGAGTTTCTGGAGCGCTATTCGAGGCGTTTTACCTTCCCAAAGTAGCGTCGTAATTTCCGCATTGATTGCTCTGAAATATGTCGGAGGAATAGGGAACGGTGTATTCTGTAACGCGTACAAAAATCGTGGGAGGGCCACCATTTTAAAAAGTGCTGCATGTCCCAGCAGCGTCCACGGCAACGTGCGCCAATGTTTAACGTCCTTTTTAAATCGTAGCAGGGGTTGAGTTAATTGTCCCAGTTGATGGTATATCCGGACCGACGGCCATACTCAACGCATATCTCTAACAATCGGTCAATGGAGTTCTGTTGGGACGTCAAGTACAAAAGAATGTCGTCCGCGTATAGCGAGATTCGATCCTCCTAATGTATTGCCCATTTTAATCCCTGTATTATGGGGTCCTGCCTTATCCATGCCGCCAGCAGCTCCAACACTATCGCGAAAAGGAGGGGAACAGTGGGCAGCCCTGCCGTGTCCCTTTTCCCAGTGGAAATTCTTTTGACATATATCCATTCACGACCACCTGTGCCATTGGGCTCGTATACAGCAGGCGGACCAACGTACAGAACTTCAGCCCAAAGCCCATACGCTGTAGGACCGCGAAAAGAAAGGGCCACTCCACCAGGTCGAACGCCATTCTTGCGTCCAGAGAAAGGACCGCTGCATTCTCTGTTATAGTTGCCCTGCGTTCTATTACTCTGAATAGTCGTCTCAGGTTAAGTGCCGTTTTGTGGTGCGGCATAAACCCTGACTGGTCAGCGTGTACAAGGTCTGACAAGTGTGGCTGTAGTCTATTGGCCAGAGTCTTAGCAAGTATTTTTGCTTCTGCATTAAGGAGTGATATTGGTCTGTAGGAAGCGCATTCAGTCGCCGGTTTGCCGGCCTTGTGGATTGCTACAATGGTGGCCAGCCGCTGATCTCCCGGTAAGACCCCCCTTGCGAAGCTGTCTGTAAACATCGCCAGTAGGTGGGGCACTATGTGTTTGACTCCTAGCTTATAAAATTCGATCGAGATCCCGTTGGGCCCCAACGCCTTCCCCGTATGAAGCGCTCTTATGGTCTGCGTAATCTCTTCTGGTGTACTATCCTTCTCTAAGGTCGTCACCGCATCTATATCTAGCATGAGCAGTCTAATGTCATGCAAAAAGGCCAGATTCTCCTCTACCGTTGCGACGGCGACTGGTGTATATACCGTTCTGTAATGTTGCGCGAGCGGTTCTGAGATCTGTTGCGGCGTGGAAACTAAGTCGCCGTTTCCAGTCCGTATTTATGTTATCCAATTACTAGCCCTCTCTTTTTTTCCCCAACCACGCTAGCAGTCGACCTGCTTTATCACCCTGACCATATATTGTGTTTTGTGTGCTAGTTAGTCTGGTAGAGGCCTCCTCTTGTACATAAGCTCTATATGCCTGCTGGACCATGTGGAATGTGTGGGCTGTCTCCTCCGTAGTATTGTGTGCGTGTGTCTCCTCCGCCCGTGCGGCCTCTAACTCTAGGTCGTAAGTGTGTTGCTGGTGTTATCTCCTTTTACCAGTTATGAGCGAGATGGCACTACCTCGTAACATTGTCTTATAGGCCTCCCACGGTGTAGTGAGTGAGGGCACTGAGTGTTGATTTTCTTCAAAGTAATGCCTTGTGGTCTGCCGGAGTGCTTTGCGTAATCTACGGTATTGAAAGTACCTGGGCCTAATTGGGAATAACCTAAGAGTCGGCGGGGTAAAAGGTGCATCGGTGATAAGGACTAGTGATTGGTCTGAAATACCTCTGGGCATGTAACAGCCGTCATCCCCAACAGTCCGGTGGGTAATGTGAAAACGTAGTCCATTCTAGAGAGACTATTGTGGACCCCGGAGTGGAATGTGAACTGCCTTTCCGTTGGGGAAACAGTCCGCCATGCGTCCATCAGCCCCTGCGCCTCTACAAATTCCTGCAATCTACGGGGTGGCCCATCCGTGTCTCTAGGGGGTTGCCTATCCAGTGTTGAGTCCATTACAGCATTTAAGCCCCCCCCCCCCCATCCCCCCCCCACAACAATCAGCTCCCCACGAGGCAGCTTCAACAGGAATTTACCCAGTTCTATGAAGGAACGTTGGTGTAATGCCGGCGGAATATAAACCGACACTATGTTGTAAGATTTACCGTCCCACTGACCTGTGATAGCCGCAAATCGCCCCTGATCATCATGATATGTGTTCATGACTATAAATGGGAAACGCTTGTTTATAAGGACCCCCACCCCTCTAGATCCGGATGGGAAATCCGATTGGACTACCATCTTGAATCCCCACCTGTTTAGGGCTTGAATTTTCGATCCCTGCAGATGTCTCTTGCAGCAGTGCCACCGCCACATTTTTTAGCCTCAAATATTGTAGGACCAGTCCCCGTTTTGTTTTGTCCCCTAACCCATTTACATTCCAGGAGATTATAGACATCTGCGATTTCTGACCCTGGGTGCTGTGGATCGGTGTGTTCGTATTTGTGTCACCCTGGCTCATATTGGGCAGTGTGCTCTAGGGTGGGTCGTCCCTTTCGGACTCTTCTGTAGGAGCCTATCACGTTTTGCTCCACAATTATCTGCGTTAGAACAACACAAAGGGGGGCTGCAGCCCCAACAAACAAAACATCCACAACCTGAACCCATCCCACCACCCCCCTCCCTGCCCAGCGGATTTAAAACTACCCGCCACCCCAACTCAGCAGAGCGCTTTAGTCCCATAACTGTGTACTTGCGTGAAAGTGTGTGTGTGTGGGGGGTGGGGGGGGGGGGGGGGGGGGGTGAGTCCGTTCCCGCCACACCATTGTCCCCAAATGTTTTCCTCAATGCAACCTGTTGTGGCGTTGTCCGTATCTCAGTGTGGACCCCTCTCTGGGGTCATGGTTCTGCTGCTCATGTCCAGCCAATCTCTTCTGCGCTCAGTCGGTCGAGTACAGCCGCAGCTCGTTAAGTGCACAGCAGTGAATCAATCCGGCCCTAAGAATCACTCCACCTCACTGCCAGTTCTTGTTTCCTCCTGGTGGGCTGGTGTCGTTCTCCTGTCCGCCCGAGGCCTCTTGTGAGGGACGCCGTCGCCGTTCCGGTCTTTGTCTGTGGCTCCCCTTCGCATGCCTCCATCCATCTAGCCAGTCTCGTGCTGCACTGGGCGATTCAAAAAACCATGCTTTTCCTTCCGCCTCCACTCTAAGCTAAGATAGAGCATTGCATATTTAAGTTTTCTGTTGCGGAGCTCTCGCTTTACCTCAGTGAAAGTGCGCCGTTGGGCCGATACTGCTGCCGTGTAGTCCGGATGCAGGGTCACTACGCTATCGTCTATTCGGATAGGCGGGCCTGTCCTGGCCACTTGCAGGATTGCGTCCCTGTCTCTAAAATTGAATATACGTGCCAGGATAGGTCGAGGGGGGGGGCTCCCGGCTTGGGCCGTCGGCCCGGAACTCTATGTGCCCTCTCCACTGAGAAAAATTCTGAGAGGCCACAGGGGCAGAGTTGCGTCTGTACCAACTCCTCAACAAACTGGTCCAGAGCTGGACCCCGGATAGTTTTTGGCACACCCACAAGGCGTACAATGTTGCGCCGAGAGCGCCCTTCTTGGTCATTGAGCTTCTCAGTTAGCTGTTGTTGCACGAGCTCCAACTGGCGCACTTGCTTCTGTAGAGTTGCAGTGTCCGTTGATAGGGCCTTCATTATAGTTTCGACGTCCGTCACTCTCGCTCCCATTTTGGAAAAATCAACCCTTAGCAGTGTCACCTCACTGGGGATGGACCCTATGGATGTCTGCATTTTCAGCAGAGTAGCCATTACGTCCTTGAGGGGGATTTCCTGCAACGGTTCTTTCTACTGGCCCTTCGCGGCACTGTCTGGAATGCTAGGCTCCCCTTGTTGGTCCTTCGCCACGGTGTATTTTTCAATTCGGTGACTCTGCACCATTCTAGACCCCCTGGTACTCATTGGGCTGTGTGGCGTGGGGGCGCTTATCGTGCGTGTGGCGGTCTGGTCACTGCGTCCCGCACCACCTATGAAGAGAAAAGTCCGGTTTTGGGGGTACCAATGATGGCCCTTATATTGATGCCAGGAGTCTTAAATGCCACCTTGAGTGTACTGCACCATGTGCCTTTCCCAATTGTCAACATGACCTGGGGGCTTCTGACTGGCCTTTCTCCGAGTCTGTGCCTTGTGCCCTTCACTTATAATCGGGCTACCCCTGTCCCCTGTTCCATCCCGGGGGTCAGACCTCGTTGCCACCGGTCTTCGCGGCACTCACCGGCGTTTCCTGCCGTGTCGCTGTTACTCCAGCTCTCTTACCGGCACTCCACGACTCCGGTGGGGGCACACGCGGTCCTCTCCCGGCACTCCGCCGCACCAAATCTTTAGTTTAGGGCTCAGACAGGGGTCTGCTGTAGTCCCTTGTCACCCACCAGTGGCGCGTCGTGACCCACAGTCTTTTGGGGGCCGTCGCGATGGGCCGCCGCTCCCCCCTGTTGTCGCTCTGATTCCGTGCCGCCAATGTCGGTACTGCATGCGACCCCAACTTCACTGCGGCTCCAGGCTCTGATTTAAGGGCTAGGCTGCGACTCTCTGCCCAGGCTGGATCAGCTCCGTAAGTCGTATCGGCTTCCCGGTTTTTGCTGCCGGACCGGAGGCAGTACCGCAGCCGTTTTTTAGTACCTTGTTGCGTTTGAGGTCAGGATTTGTGCCAGGATTTATAGGGGAAGTATCGGCGGGCTACGGAGCTCTGCCAGGCTGCGGCCATTTTCCAGCGTCGCTAGCCATGCCCCGGTTCTCCATTTTCAGTAAACATTTACCATCATCTCCCTCGATGGTGGTGTTGTTTTGTTACCTCATATGTTCTTCAGATAGCTCTTAAGCATTCATGTATATTGCGTTCTGTATAGTGGTTTTAGAGTTGCAGGTGCATGATTTTATCATTTTATTCGAAACACCTGTCAAACAATAAGAGCCACTGAGCTCGTGATATTTAATGGAATGACAACAGTTACATGTGTCTGTTTTCATACTGTCGTGTTTTGATACAGACTTTGCCACTGCGCTTAAAGTCCACTATTTGTGAACTTTAATGCCGTTTTATCCAGTTAAAATAAGTCGTAAAATGACTTGCTGCACGCTGTCCATTCTGTGCTCTGCTAAAAATGTTACACAGAGTAGCTCCCCATAAAGTAATACCTTGTTTTGTTTCTTTTTAATTAAAAAGCATAGACCACGTTTGACTGTTTTGCAGGATTTCTAACATGCTGTGGGAGACATCTCAAAATGATCCTTTTTTGCAAACATAAAGTTTCTCTTTTCCGAAGGCCGAAATCAGAAGTGACTCTCTTCTGGAGAGCTGTTGAAAAGCACAAGGGAACCAAATAAGCAATTGGTGAGGGACTTTGGGTAAGTTAACTATTTCTACAGACAATGGTCCCTAGACAGTATTCTAGTACAGTACAAAATAATAAAGACTCGATCAGTGCTATATTTCTGTCCAGCTGGACAAGTATTTAATTTACAATAAACATATAACATAAAGTAGGGGAAACAATCCAAGTCGGACACAGCCTGCGTCCTACTAACATGAACAGAAGAACAACATTAAGTAAAGGGTTCAGGCAAAGAAAAAGTGTCTATACAAGTTTGATACAAATGAAACAGACAGAATATCGTAGAGACACCATTACATATTTTGATATAGCAGATTAGTGGATGTATATTGTGTACATTTTGTCAACGGGGTTTCGGACCCTTAAATAAATAGTGGGATCATCTTCAGGACATTAGAGTGACATGCCTGTATGCAATAAACAAGAACCATGTGGGCAGGGCTCGCAGAGCACTATGTTGGACCTGGGTGATACAGTCGTCAATGGGGTCTTAGGAGGTAACGGGACACCATCCAGTTTGAGGAAACCGATGGTTGGGAGAAAGCCGGGGAGGTCCAGTAAGGTTTAGAAGAATTATAGAGGTTGCATCCGACGTTCTTTCTTTGCTCCATATTTACAAGGTGACACATGTATGCAAATGCACCACTTTTTATCAGGCTGCATTATTTTTACCTTTGTCAGAATCTGCTGCGTCGCGTTCATTTTAATATATGCGAGGTATGCTTTCCCAACTAAAATCGCCACGTAAATCTGACACAGTGGTATTTATGACATTTTGCTAATGTGCCGCTGAGCTTGTGATGTGTCAGAATTCCTACGTCTCTAAAATTCAACCGTAGGCATAACACATTGGCTGTAGCATAGGTATCTGACCAGCTAAAGCGACTTGAAGCAGTGAAATCTGCAATCAAGTCACAATCCCTTGTCCAGTAAGTGCACTCATAAAGTAGGTAACACAGTAAATATAACATCATTCACCATCACAGTATTGTACGAGCTCACATTGTACTTTGACATAATGTCACACATACATAGGCATAGTGATGCACAGAAGCACACTATGCCCACTTGTATGTGTGTCATCCAGGACCAATGTAATAGGGCCCACAGTGACTTTTTAAAAATCTTTACACACACTATTACATTGGTCCCCAAACGAGGCTACGTAAGTCAGTCAAAACTGATGCATCGCCTAGGATTTCGGACGCATTGCTTTAGTTGCATCAGTCTTGTGACCAACTACTGCAATGCACCACTTTTGGGCTGGATGCCTTGTGGCATCCTACCCATGGATGAGTCAGAATTTCTGATGCGTCAGAATTTCTGATGCATGCTTGGGACCTTGCGCCATAGAGCACCATATTTTAAATAATTTGCATCTATGACGTCGTAAGGTTTTTGGATGCAGGTACAAGACATTTTGACATATCGCTGCCTTGGTGCAGCACTGCATTACTTCTTGTAAAGAAGGCCCTCAATTTCTGCATTTCTTTATGTCTTCCAATCCAGCACAAGAAGTAATCATAAGTACAGTGCGAATACTTTCTGCCTGTAAATGTATGCACTCCCAATGTATCCTGTTGTGTGGCCGCCACTGCTTTTCAGACGTCACTTTCAAGTATTTTGTTAGTGTCTCATGTGAAGCTCAGTGGCACTCACTGGAGGTATGTGGCAGGGCAGCACCAATTTATGTGGCAGGGCTGACTAACGTGTGCTGCACAAACGGCAAATGTTGTGGCATATTGCAGCTTGTTTTGACTTAATTCTTTTTTAATTTTTTCACAATGTAATACTGTCCGGGCAAAGATGTCACCACATTAGTACCAGTTAAACAATCAAATACAGCAAAAGCAACTAAAGATGACCAGTTAACCTTTGCAAAAAGCCTTACACTGCACGCTAACATATGTTGCCACGTTATTAGCAAGTTTTAAACCGTTAGAGATATAAACAATTTAATTTGAGTTTGTAGGAAACTTGAAAGAACGTGGAAAGTGGAAAGAACTTGAAAGAACGTGGAGGGAATCCCGCAGCAATCTAGATAAAGCTAACCATCACAAAGCAATAAAAAAATACAAAGCTGAGATCCGATGCACAAAAGCCTCCTACTTTGAAGAAAAAATCACTAACTCTTCCAACTCCCCGAGAGAAATTTTTAAAATTGCAAAATTCCTTATTGACACTCCTCCTGTTCCCCTCGACCCCAGTAAAGCTCAGATGCGCTGTGATAAACAGGCTGAATACTTCTATAAGAAAATACAGAATATCTCCTCTACATTTGACCTACCCAATCTGGCCTATGATGAAGGAACGATCCCACCGCACACTAGGTCCCACCAACTGGAGGAGTTCCCTCTGCTTAATGAGGATTCTCTCGACATCCTTATGCGGAAAGTTAAATCTGGGTCTCCCACTGATCCGGTTCCCCCGTGCCACCTAGTAAAGATCTTAGATACTATTAGACCTGTTATCCTCAATACATTAAACACCCCCATTACCTAGTCCCTTCTGCGTGGAAATGTGCCCAAGTCAGAGCACTGTTGAAGAAACCCACCTTGGATCCTTAAAATATGGGCAATTACCGACCTATCTCATTACTTCCCTGGGTTAGTAAACTACTAGAAAAACATATTAATGCCTCCATTACACAATTTTTGGAAAATAATCATCTGCTTCACGACTCCCAGGCAGGTTTTCGTCCTAAGTTAGGAACTGAGGCCGCCCTTCTGAAGGTGACTGAATTGGCTAGGAAACAGATGGACGAAGGCGGCACCACAGCAATTATGTTGCTTGATCTCAGTGCCGCCTTTGACACTGTTAACACCAGCATCCTTCTCCACCGCCTACATCAAATAGGAATTTCAGGGAAGGCCATTCACTGGCTTCAGTCCTTTCTGGAGAACCGTTCCTTTGAGGTAGTAGAGGGCACCACCCACTCAAAAATCTGGCCTCTCGACCAAGGTGTGCCCCAGGGCTCTGCCTTGAGCCCTACCCTTTTTAATATTTATATGCAACCTCTTGCTGACATAGTGCATTCATTCGGTCTAGACATAGTGACCTATGCCGACGATACGCAACTGGTTGTATCTATGAACCAGCCCAATACCTCCCCTCACAATCTTAGTAATTGCCTGATAGCGGTTACCCAGTGGATGACCACCTCGCATCTGAAGCTCAACGGTGAGAAAACGGAGCTAATGATTCTGGGCAATCCAACTTTCTCTAGCCCTCTGCCGGATTGGCCCACATGCATGGGCACCCCGCCCCAATCGAAAACCCAAATAAAGAGCTTGGGCTTTTGGCTGGACGCTAATCTAAACTTCACACAACAAGCAACTATTCTATCCGCCACTTGCTTTGGTCTTATGTGCATGCTCAGGAAAGTGTTGCCACTCCTTCCTTCCCAAGCCCGTAGAATAATGGTGCAAGCCGTCATCTTGTCCCGCCTGGACTACGGGAATTCCTTATACCTTGGGGCCCCTGCATCTACAACAAGGAAGCTCCAAGTTACTCAAAATACGGCAGCCCGCCTTTTGCTGGGCCTTAATCGGCGAGAATCAGGCACAGCGGCTCTCAAAAAACTTCACTGGCTCCCTATCAAGGCCAGAGTACTGTTCAAATCTATGTGCATTATGCACAAGGCCATGTGGAAGACCGCACCAGCAATGATCTGTTCTCTAGCAACTCCTTACCTCCCCCATAGAACATTGCGATCTAGCACTGCTTTTCTGGCTACTATCAATAAAATCAAACGAACCAGATGGGGCGGACGCTCTTTTTCCTGGAATGCCGCTAAGACTTGGAATACCCTGCCCACTACCCTTCGCAGCGAACCTAACCTTCTGAAATTTCGGAAGAAACTGAAAACTCTTCTCTTCATCTATTTTCGGCCGTCCAGCTTTTTCTAGTCTGACCATACTTAGCGCTACGAGGCCCCCGGGTTGTTTGCGCTTAACAAAACACAATTAATAATAATAATATTAAAAATAATAATAATAATTGTTTACATATGCTGATCATGCAGCAGATGACGGTTTATGTGGTACATGCAGTAAATACATCATTATTCGAAAAAAAGCTACACAATTTCAGTGACACTGGATGTATGGAGAATTGTTGTTTTATCGGGCATCTGGGTGCATTGAAAAGATGTGTGAAATAGGGAAATGCATGCTGATGGCCGGTTGACTCAACTTCTTTAGCAGATCTCCTTGTGAGACGTTGTACTGAAATATCCGTGTCAGAGCATATCTAATCGAGACTGAACTGGAAAAGGTGTTATGTGGTCTTTTCACTACGATAGTAGGATGTAATTAAAGGTCCAACTGAACTGTCAGTTTTGCAGAGCAGTAGTAAAGTTGAGGGTGGATCCCAGTCTTGGTGCAGCTCATGCTTGCGCTGTAAGTTAGTAGGTGTACATGTTTATCTCAATATGGACAACATGGAGATGAATCCCATTGTTATTATTTTTTTCATGTTCTGGTGCTAATACTTGAATAGCTTGAGGAAGGTGGCCCTTGGGGGGTGCTTTGAAGCTGGACTGAATTGTTCTTATTATGGTGTGCATCTATTATATTGAACTGTAATATTAATATAGCACTTCATACCTCTGCTAAGAACTACATTTCATTCTGGTAAATATGGTCTCTTGTTTGCTTTGTATGGTTTCTGGAGTTTTTAAATTAAGCAATTCAAATAGTTTCACTGTAATTACATATTATGACTGTATTTGAATATATATTTGAAGACGTTCATACATTTTGTACGAACATGACTTTTCAGTTAAAAATAAACTTTTCCATACTAGTCACTCACTCATCTAGGCATCATTTAAAATATCATATTCCATAGTGCATATTAATATATAAACAAAGGAAAAGAAACATAAAGGCTCAGAGTTCTTAGTACAAGCATTACAATTCAACAAAAGGAACTAACTGCCTTTAGGTTATTTGCAAACATCTCTCAAATCACTTCATAATCTACTGCAGTGTAGTGCGCCATCATTCTTTGCTTGCAGATACGAATCAAACAGCCATAGTAGCGCATTCTGGGATGCAAAACTGACCCAAATTGCTTTAGCAATGTTTATAAAACCACAAACTATATTCAGACACAAAATATCTAAATGCAATAGCTTCATGTAAAATAAAGTTTTATTTTAATAAATAGAGAAATGGTTAATTTACATGAAAAATATTTGGATTAACACAGGAGCATGCAACTTTAACTTTGAGAGGTCCGTCTTTTTTGCTGCTGGCATGTGTTTTGAGTGAGCAAAGTGCGTTTGAATGCAGAGTTAAAGACTGCAGTACTTGCCTCCTGTCTACAGGGGCAGAGCTGAGCAAAAATATAAACACACTTGATGAAACACAGGTCCCCACAAGGCAATTATTTTTTTAAGTTGTAAAAATTGACACAGGTGTTCCTTTAGTCAATTTTTATAATTTAGGAGACAGTGCCTTGGGGGGACCTGACTTCAGGTGCCCACAGTGCAATCAAGTCCCATAGCATGATTGTGTTCTCATACCCAAGTCCCCACGGATAGCGAAAATAACTACCCCCCGCCCCCATCGCCCCCACTACCTTGTTACAATGGCTTGCTGATCTGATTAAAGCATGTGAATCTATGCAAGATCCAATACTGGATAAGAAAATTAGTTACTTACCTGTAACTGCAGTTATCCAGTATTGGTATCTTTCATACACATGTGACCCAACCTCCTCCCCTGAGAGGCTTGCCTTAATTATTTTTTAATACTATTCTCACACTTGTGCTTGAAAATCTGAAGGATTCAGCCTCTCTTTGGAGTGTTCTAGAGGGTGCTGTCACCTGTTTGGTTCTTTTGTACAAAATGATATTGCTATGCTATTACATTGTAGCCTATGGTTATGTCTTTAACTACTTTTGAGATGGTACCATGGGACTCCCACCTCAATGACTGTAATGATTCAAGCATGTGAATCTATGAAAGATACCAATACTGGATACCTTCAGTTACAGGTAACTAACTAATTTTCTTTGCCTTTTGTAAAATAGGTTTGACAGACTTTGCCTTACACTATTTAAATTGTTAGTATTAAAAACAAATCTGCCTGGCCATATTCAGAACCGAATCCACTGATTACAGAAACTCTGCAATCTGATTAATGTAGCATCATACCATCTAAATTTATCTTGTCCAAACTTTCTGTGGTTATGTGGGTCTTTTCCATTATTCTCTGTTAAATATATATTAATTCAACTGAAATTGGACCATTTATGGCTGGCTACAGTGCTGATGACTGATGCACATTTTTATAGTGGAAACAAGTTTTGTGAATTCTAAATAGACATTCAGAGCAGAGACCAGAGCATAACCAGTTAAGCTTGTCCCATTTAAACAGAATTGCATAGTGGGTTGATGCTTTGCTGATGCTTTTACCTGTACTATTAAAATACCTTCTCAAAGTGATAATTGCTAATCATGTTATGTTTATTTGCAATACAGCCCAGCGATCTGCTCAAGAACTTCCTCAGATTGACAAGTACAACATCAACAGCTGTTCCGTAAATGGAGGACAAGAAATGATTATAACTGCTTCTAATTTTGTTCCAGAATCCAAAATTATATTTCTCGAGAAAGGGCAAGGTAATATTTTATTTTTATAATTCATAGCTGTTATAGATAAAAACAAAGCCCTATAATTGGCAAATGTTTGCCTAAACCTCTGTCTGTCGTAGAGTGAATTATGAAGCTTGTCTTTATTTTTTAACACCTATTTTATTCATGTTCAGGTTATGTATATGTACGATACAAATTTTGCTTTGAATACAGATTCAGTTTGACAGATATTTAGTGCAATATTTCCGTTCTAGTACATACACATAGTGTCGGATATATTCATTTTGTTATACTTTTCTATTCAAGTCTGTATATTGAAATATTACATACGTATATCAGGACAATCCTTTATGGCAACCAACTTGTTTAATTCCAAAACTCCACCCCCTGTTTAACCAAAAGAACTAAAAAGAAGCCACTATGGTTTGAGCGTCTTTTTCGTGTATGGTATCCATATGTGGTGATAGCGATGGAGCGAGGGAGAGGGGGGTGGTGGTGGGGTCAGGGATGCACCATCAAACCAGAAATTTATGGCAGTACATCTATTTTGCGCCATTGCATTCAATGCAGTTAAAGACATGGGCAGGGGGTCTTTTAACATTCCCCCTGATCGGTAAGAGTATTTATTTTGAACTGTTCTACCAAATGGGCTCATTCCATTGAAATCGTCTTTTTCCTAAGTCCCCTGTACTCCTCGCGCTGTAGCGCTTCCCTTTCGCAGTAGCCCACTTGAGTATTTCTTCTCTCCACACTCCCTCCCGCGGCGCTCGTCAGGTTTCCAGCGTTGTGTGATCAATCTCTTGACCAACATTAAGGAAAGCCCGTAAAGCGGCACAGTACCACCGCTTTTTTGGGGAGCGGGGAAAGACCCATGAGATCGGCCTCGATAGTGGACCACGAAGAACGCTCGGATATTTAGGATAGGCCCAGCGTAACTTCACTCCAAAACCTCTTCAAGGAGGGACAGGCCCACATCATATGGATGAAATCAGCATCCAATCGATAACACCTAGGGCAGTCTGAGGAAGCAGTCGGGGACATTGCTTGTATAGTCCGTGGTGTTAAATAAGCCCTGTGTAAAATTAGTAGCTGAATGAATTTAAGTCAGACATTGCGAGAGACTCGCTTAGGATACTCTAGAACCAGCGCCCATTCCCTGTCAGTGAGCTCCCTGGCTATCTCAGTTTCTCACTTCTGGCGAAGGGACAACAGCGAAATGCCTAAGTGTCTCCTTAATCCTCGGTGTAATCATCTAACCAGGTGGCTTCCATGGCCCGTTATGTGAAGTGCCTGTAATGATTGAAAGGTGGGGGCCTCCCTCTGGTCCACCAGCCAGTGCCGATGTATAAAATGTGTAATTGCAGCGTAGGTCAAGAACATTGTAACTGGTTCTGCATTAACCCTCACAAACTCATTGTGGGGCATCAGGTTCCCATCTGTGAATGTCTCCCACTATCTCAACTCCAACTTCTGCCCAACGCCTCAACCTATTAGCTGACAGAACCCCTGTAGGGTTGGCAGACCACAAAGTGGGATATTAGGGGCATATGGAGTAGATACTTTGGCATATTTAAGTGCTAACTTCCGATAGTGAAGTGCCGTACCAGAGTCAAAGCAGAGTAACACCTGTAACGATCCCAGTCTTAGCTGCACAGGCGAATATCCAATTTCAAACAAGTTATGGCCAGCCAGCCAATATGCCAACCACTGCAACTGTCAGACTATGCAGTATGCCTTGAAATCTGGGACCCCATACCTCCACCAGTGCTAGGCAGCTGCATTTTAGGAAGGGCTAATCTGGGGCGACCTGACCCCCACAACAAAATTGTTAATAAAGTGTCTAGAGTTTTGAAGATCCACGCCGGTATCACCACAGGGAGGTTCACAAATTGATGTGAATTATGAAGCTTGTCTGGGATGATTATACTTTCTCTGTAACTTTTGTCCAGTACGGGGAAATAGTTTTGCTACCATTACTGTCCATTTTCATTGCTTCTTCACTGTTCAGCTACTATGATTACAGTATTTGCTGACTCTCCCAGCTGTTTAGGAAATTACGCTAAAAGTGCTGGATCTGGGCTAAATAGTATAGACGGTTGCATTAGTTGCGCCTGTAGAAGAGTGCATTATCAAACTTTTCATGTGTTCCTTTTTTTGTACGTTAACACTATTAAGACTGTTCATGACGAGCACAGTGGGGAGACTATGAGTAAAAATAACACAGATTTTGTCATTAGCCACAGCAAGGTGATGTATTAAGTAGTGAAAACTGGTATTAATGATTTTTTATATATAGGCTCCACTGAATCCCTTCTCTTCTCTTGATGTGCCTATGTAGCTCTTGTTTTAGCTTTAGGCTTATGAATGTCACTTGTGACAGTCAAAAACCAAATAATTTTAGAGATGCAATAGCAATTTAAGATCTGGATGGGGAATCACTGGCTTTGCAATTATCCATCTGCCTAGGTCAAAATTCAGAATAGAAGAGGAGTTTAACCTCTCCAAAACACACTTCAAATGGCTTCAGCAGTTTTCATTAGTTTAGCTATGGTTGAATGAATCGCCAGCTACCATTTTCAACTTAAAAATGTAATATTTAGTGTAACAATCTGCATGTGGCTCAATGTGCTAGACTGATGACTCATGGCTCCTCAGTTTACAGCTCGTACCATTAAAATATTTATTTTATACAGGCAATGAGGTGCTCTGAATATAGGCACACGCAAAGCCACATGGAAAATGTTAGATTACCTTGCTGTCAAATAATTCAGAGATTGCATCTACTTTATCCCAAAATGGCGAAACTCTTTTATTGGCTTTAAAGCAGTAAAGCTAAGAATATTTAGCTTGACAAATAAAGGCAAATTGTATGCATAGTCTGCAAAATAATACTTGATACTCATAATGCTGGCAAATTACACTATGTAACAAAGATTAGCATTGAAAAAAATACACAAAACAATGTATTTGATAGAGGATTCTAGCCGCAGATTTCTTAACTTTGAATATCACCAGGCGTCAGACTGAATCAGCAAGATTTTAGAGCAGTAACCCTTTTGCACCAGTAGGTGGTAGTGTTTTGGTTTTGCATCGGAAGTGACATGCACGATACCTGTATAGGCGCCACATCGGCGCACCATCAGTTCTTTCCTTTCTGTGCCATATAGCGTTGATCCGGATTGAGCTAGCCCTACGTCATTCGTTGACTAACCTTTTTTGTCAACTTTTTTTTCTGAAATTCTTCTCCTGGTGTGATGATCTCACCCAAGAAACCGTCTGGTTTCAAACCACGTGTGGCCTGCCACAGGCAAATGTCGGTGACCAACTCCTACTTGGTGTGTTTGTGGTGCCTAGAGCCGGATACGACTATAAGGTGTATGAGGACTTCCGCACCATGCATCTGAAGGCGCTGAGGGAGCAATCGCTCAACCTGCTCACCTAACGCTGATCGACTCCGTAACGCTAGAGGTTTCCATTTGCTAGGGAGGTCCTGGTACTATTCACAGCCTGTTCTTAGGTTCCTTGCGACATTCTAAGTTATCGGGGAAGTCTGGAAAGTCCCACAAACACAAGAAGCCAAAGAAAGCCCAACGTTCTTCGATTTCTTCACGTCCATCAAAGACATCCGACCATATGAGAGCGTGTTCACACTCCAGGCTGAATTAGTCAGCTGTTCTGAACCTGCGTCCACTCCCTTTTTTCCCCGAGGTGACCCCTGCTCAGTTCAAGAAATTTTGTGAGGCCTTGCGCCTCATTTTTGGGTGGCCTCTCCCCTCTGGAGAGCCTTCAGGCCCATGGCATGGGAGGGGCCCCCGATGGAACCAGGCCTGCAGGTTCGGTCCTCGCCACCAGTGAGGCCCCAAGGATCTGTAGCCGAGCCGCTGATGCGGACCCAAACACCATCTACTGGTGCTCATGGGTACTATTCGAAAATCTTCTGGATCCAATCTGCCACCTGGGGATAGTCAAAGGTAAGGAAACTGTGGCTAGATAGTTTCTAGTAGATAAGGCATTACCCAAGGTAAGTAACTTCTCCTTTTAGCCCTACCTCTTCTACGATTTTGAAGTTCTGTTTAACAAAAAAAGTGTTCAACCTTCCTTACTATACAGAACAAACAAAAAAAATATGCTTACCTCATTCTAGATACATATTATACTGGGGTACTCTACCTCATCTCGTACTGTTTGCCTGGGAAGGGTTGTGTTCAATACCCTCCAGGAGTGTGAGTCTGATTGTGTGGAAGGTGATATTGATTTTAAATCTCTTTTAAACTATTGTTAGCCTTCAACGCTGAGCAATTGTTTTCTTGCTATTTTCATTTTAAATACTGGCACTCATATTTTAATTAACTACAAACTTACCTCGTTGTTCGGTCTTTGCCCGCTCCCAATTGTCCAGACGCTGAAGCTACCTGACGCCGACCAGCACTGTTACGGGGGCGAGGGGTGGTGAGTGGCGGCCAATGGGAGGTTAGCAGGTTAGTTGTTGGGGCAGACCACAAAAACGGATGATGATGCAACCGTGTTGCACTGTTTGCCTGGGAAGGGTTGTGTTCAATACCCTCCAGGAGCGTGAGTCTGGGTGTGTTGAAGGTGATTTTGTTTTTAAAGCTCTTTTAAACTCTTGTTAGCCTTCAATGCTGCGCACGTGCACTTTGTTAACTGCTGCTTGTTTTCTTGCTATTTTCATTTTAAATACCGGTACCCCTATTTTACTTAACTACAAACTTACCTTATTGTTTGGTCTTTGCCCGCTCCCAATTGTTCGGACGCTGAACCTACCTGACGCCGACCGGCACGGTTACGGGGGCGAGGGGTGGTAAGTGGCACCCATTGGGAGGTTAGCAGGCTAGTTCTTGGGGCAGACCATAAAAACGGATGACGACAGGACCACACAGCGGGCGCCACTGGGCACCTAATTCAAGCCCGTCTCCGCCCATCCGCGCTTGGCCCATGCTCAGGGCCAGGAGCCCTGATTCTTTACTGCCAGACCGCCGAATCTATTCCAGAGACACCCTGAGAAAATAAAACCCACTAGGGGGCAAAGCTTGCTGTCCCAGATTACTGCCTTGTATTAAGCCTGAGGCCATGGCGAAATACTGTTTGGGTTGTCTTTGCTCACTCCCCCACATCCTGGCGCTTCCCTGTGAATCTCACTCTAGTGGCAAAATGTGGTCAGGGATGCTGTTGGTCGAGCCTGTGTTCAAATGCCTGCTCCTAAACGCCAGATCATTGGTTAAACATAGCGCAGAATGTTCCCTGCTTATCGAGGAACACAACATCATGATGGCCTTCATTACGGAGGCTTGGACGGACATTGCCTCTGGGCCGGATAGTGTTAAAGCCTCTCCCCCAGACTTCCTTTGTCACACGCTAGACAGACCTTTAAGGAAAGGAGGGGCCTAGCTGTTATCTATCAAAAGAGCCTAGCGCCCTCTTTCCAGGCTGCATCCAACACAGCCTGTGAGACATTGTCAGTCAGCTTGCGATATGCGCCGCAAGACACGTTTATAGCTATGCGCATTTACCGACCTCTAGGCCCCAGAGGTGGCTTCCTGGAGTCTATTGGTTCACTGCTGGAGGAGGGGTTCTGTGCCAAAGCTTTTACATTGCTTGGCGATTTTAATCTCCATCTTGAGGACCCCACCGATCCAGATACTGCTAGACTGTTGCAAATTATGGGGGAAGGGGACCCTTTGCAGCAGGTAGAAGGCCCGACCCATGAGGCTGGCCACACTCTAGACGGAATCTTCACAAATTCCTCCAGCCTCTCTGTTTTGGAAATTCTGCCGCTTCCCTAGACAGGTCATGCTGTTATTCTTGCAAACGCTCTGTCGCCCACTAAAGTATCCAATGCAAAACCCAAGGAAAAGATAGTGATACGGTCCTGGAAGAATATTAACTGTGCCAATTTTGATAAAACCCTGTTAGACTCATCCCAAATCTTCCCACTGACATAGAGGAAGCCACGTGGCCTATGAGGATTGGATCAATACCGCCTGTCACAGACTGGCCCCTGTCAAATGGGGCTCCCCAGACATGGGCTGCCCTCCGCCCCTTGGTTCACTCAGATCGTCAGGAGCTTAAATCGGAGTGCAAGAGGCTGGAGCGTCTCTGGAGAAAGGGGTACAGTCAAACCAATAAGGAAGAATATAACGCTAGTCTTCCAGCCTATAAAAAACACTGCAGGAAGGCCTATTTCTTTGAACAGATCGTCGAAGCTAAATCCTCGACGAAGGAACATTTTAGAACAGTTACCAACCTCATGACTCCCCCAAACCCATCACTCAAAGCAATCCAGAATTCTGTGATGCCCTAGCCTCTTATTTTCTAAACAAAGTGGAAGTCATTTTCTCCTCCTTCAGCAACCAACAGGGCGAGGCTAGTGATTGGGCTTTCGGGGCAATAGCAAGCAATAATTCTCCCACGTTTAACAACTTGACCCCATTGGTGAACAAGGAGGTTACCAATTTGCTGATGGGATGCAGATCCGGTTCTCCTAAGGACCCATGTCCGGCATCGGTAATGAAAATCTCCTCGAACATCATTTCGAATACACTTACCCCCTTACTTAATCTTATAATGGGGGCAGGCCACTATCCTGTATCTTGGAAAAGGACCTCAATCCTACCACTTGTTAAAAAACCTAATCTAGAGCCCAGCGATCCCAATAGCTAAAGACCCATTTCCCGTCTCCCTTTTCCAGCTGAAATTATGGAGAAGGCCATGAACATGCAACTAAGCCTGTTCTTGGAGAAAAGTAACATACTGGACCCCTCTCAATATGGGTTCCGTGCGGGACATAGTACGGAGTCAGCACTGATCAAAGCCACGGAAGAGGTCCGTGAGGCGGTGGACCAGGGAGGCTCAGCTACTCTGATCATGTTGGATCTGTCGGCGGCCTTCGATACGGTCAATCACGATGTGTTGATGGGTCGTCTATCGAAAGCTGGGGTCCAGGATGTGGCCTGGAACCTACTGAAATCTTTTCTGGCTGACAGAGTTGATCTAGGAGGGGGTAGATCAAACCATTCTCCCTCCCCTGTGGAGTTCCACATGGATCCTCCCTTAGCCCGACGCTTTTCAAAATATACGTGAGACCACTAGCTGCCCTTATAAGATCTTTTGGGCTACTTTTAACCTCCTATGCAGATGACACGCAAATCGTGTTATCGCTGCAGTGAAGCAAAGAAGCGGAAAAGACCCTAGTTGTCATGATTGCATGGCAGCAATAACCGTCTGGATGTCTGGTAATTGCCTGAAGTTGAATGCAAGCAAAACAGAGGTGATCGTTTTCGGGAACAACCCCAACCTCTGGTCTCCAGCATGGTGGCCCAGTGAGATGGGCATCCCCCATCACCTGCACTTAAGGTGAAAAATTTGGGGGTGATTGTGGATAATACATTTGGGAATCAGGTCAGTGGAGTGGTGTCTACCTGCTTTTTTCTCCTGAGAACACTGAAGAAAATAAAACTCCTAACGTTAGAAAGCTTCAGAACAGTTGTCTCAACTCTCATTCTGTCCCGTCTGGATTATTGTAACAGTCTGTATCTGACTATTAATAATAAACATCTGAACAGACTACAGATGGTACAGAACGCAGCAGCCACGCTGCTTACGGGCACAGTGAGGTTTGTGTCGGTCAGAAAAGGACTAGGTCACCTTCACTGGCTCCCAATCAAACAACAAGCCCAATTCAAGGCTCTCTGCACAATTTTAAAGTCCCTGAGGGGGACTGGACCGGAATATCTAAAAGAGCGCATTCAGTGGTATGTCCCCGGGAGAACATTGCGCTCAATGGAAGCAAAACGGGCGGCCATTTTGAGGGCGAAAAAGGCCAATTGGGGTGGAAGAGCTTTGTTCTTCGAGCTACCAAAGCCTGGAATGAACTTCAGTTTTATCTAAGATGTGCAACGGAACTCCTTGCATTTAGGAAAGATCTGAAGACATGGTTGTTTTCAGCTTAGTCTCAGGCAGAGCTCAAGGGATGGAGGGTTCCAGGTTTACAGTGCTCAGCGCCAGGACACCCTTGGGTAACAGTGCGCTATATAAACCCAAATAACATAACATACCTTAACTACTTCATAAAGAAGGCACAAGGGTGTCAAAATGCATGTTGCATTCTGCTAACGTTGCCTTTCTCTGATCTTATTCCTCAGCTGATCCAGATGTGCCCGAGTTTCCTTTGGCCTTTGCCGACCCTTCAAGGAGGCCATGTTGTGATTATTTGGTGCTTTTCAGGTTCCTTCTGACATGCCTTTGCTCACATGAACCCTAGGGACTTCAGTTGGGTTACTGCCACAGTCACTCTCTCTGTGCTTCCTGTCTCTTTGGAACCACTTACAAGGCCTGTACCAAAACGAGTACAGACTTGTACTTCGGCCCATAACCATGCTGGTTCCTGCTACCCTGATGCCAATGTCTGACCCTGAATTGACTTCAGCTCAAGTTCACCCAATCTCATGCATTGCACTTACCAAAGGAAAACTGGATGTCTGTGGGAGGGCGGGTTTGATAAACAGGTGAGGAGGCTGTATGAATTTTCGAAAAGGAGGATTTTTTTTTTCAACAGTGGAAGGTATGGTGTTTGTAGGTGGCTTTCCTTCTTGTTCTTCTTCCGAAGTGTCGTGTGACGAACTTGAGCTTGATGGGGATCCCAAGGATGGTGGTTCCTGCTCCTCTTCCTTTGTGTTAAGGTGGTCTCCCCGGAGGCTCATAGGAGGGGAAAAAAGGAGGAAGCTGTCAGACAAGGGATTGATTTATATATTAGGGAGTTATACCATCACCACACCTTTGGTGTTAAGAGACCGAATTTTGTGCTGAGGTTAGAATAGTGAGGGAGGGGAATTATTTAGTGCCTAGGGAGCTTTAGGGCGGTTCTTGGTGCAAAAAGTACTGATCTTATTTGAAATATACAACTTAGGGTTTGATGGTAGAGAAACAAAGAAACTCATACACTCTAGTCCCTCAGAGGTTCCGTTAAAATGCTGCCAAGATATTCCTAAGGACTTGGGCGAATTGCAGAAGAACTCTCCCTCTACCCGTAGCCTGCCCCGGTAACATCACCCGCTTCCCACAACCCAACTCCTGGTTCCCTCGAGCCGCTGTCACTCACCGGGTCCGCCGCAACTCTCCGGAGTTGCGGCCGCTCCCCAGCATCCTCCGGACACCACCAGTCTTTACACCAGTTCTCATCCGGTTCCTCTGGGTCGCCTGATGGTCTCACGTCCTGTATCTCGGGTCCCACGTCTTCTGTCTCGGGTCCCGCGTCTTCTGTCTCCACTTCCTGATGTCCACACACAGGGTCCGCCGTCACTCCTCCGCTCGCTCGACTTCCTTCCTGTCTCTGACGCACCACCGGTCTCAGACCCCTCCCCTTGAAATTGGCCTCCTTTCATTGGACTGTTGAGAATGTTTCCGGAATCCTTCGGGGTCGCTTCCGGGTCACCCTCAACGTGGGCGTCTTGCTATGTATAAAAATTAGAGGGGCATGAGTCCAGGTCTCTGTACGAAACCCTTTTCTGCAACTCCCTGCCCCCCCCCCCCCCCCCCCCCCCCCCCCATGTGACACCCCGGTAAGTCCTTTCTCCGTTCCCCGGACTGCCTCACAATGTCATGAACACTGGCTGTAATCCTGTGCCTCTGCATGTCGTACCTACCAGCACATGATTCATCTTTGCTCTGACTCTGATCCTGTGCCAGAGCATGGGCAACCACCAGGTATTGATGATGATGTATATCCTTATGGCCCTGCGTTTACGAGGAGATGGTGGACTCTGACTTGGCATGCTTTAAAGACCACTAACCCACAGTGTGCTCCTTAGGGCTATTAATCCCTGTCAATCTGTATCTGCCTCAATTCAGAATATTTATGGGCTATCCGAGGAGGCTGGCATAAAGACAGAGAAAGCCTTCTTAACTTCCCAACCAGTAATTCAAAAGAAGTCCTTTCAAGGCCAGGGACCCTGGTCTGGCAGGCCAGCAGAGACATCAACCATCAAATTCATCTTCCACCTGCTAGAATGGCCAGCAAACCGCTGTTTGCCCTTTGTGGCACATGCCAAACCAGTTGGGGAACAGGATTCACCATTTTATCCTACGTTGGCCATCCACCACATCCGACAGATTGGTCTTACTTATAGTTCAAATGGTTATTCCCTGCATTTCCTTTCCATTCCCCCTGCACCAGAGCAAGCTTCAGAGGAGGGTCTGTCCATTTTTCTACAAGAGGTGCCACTTTTGCTCTCCAAATGTGACATCAAGATGGTGCTGGACTCTTAAAAATGAAAGGGGTTGTTAGTCTTGCTACTGCACATTCAGAAGGTTGAGGCCCTATTCTGAACCTTCAGCCCCTGAATGCCTTTGTGCAGAAAATTCAAAATGCTTGCGCTGGTCCAATACTATCTTTTCTGGAACCGGGAGCTTGGATGGTGTCCTTGGACCTGCAGGATGCTTATTTTCAGTCTCACTTATTCACTTCCATGTAGTCCGCGAGAGCAGGGAGGCCTACATTGTTTTTAAAAAGGTCGAAAATAAGTCTTTTGGGAATTAAGACAATTGAAGAAAACCACAAACAGCATTCCTATGATGCAAGCACCCAATTACAATATTGAAAATTGAACAGGGCTTGTTGAATACTGATTTTTATGAGACGAAGTCCAGAAGTGATTCAAGTGATTTTTTTAATTGATATAGAAGTATTGTGATACAGTGGCTCTTGCGGACAAGAGAAACCATTACGACTACTAAGGAGGCTCATCAACAAGCTGATATTATCTATGGTGTTGGAGAGTCATCCCCACAAATGGCATAATTGAATCTAGATACATATGAAATAAGAGATTCTATGAAACTATTTTTGTCCTGAAGAAGGTGGAACCATTAAAGATCACCGAAACACTGCGTCAACATTTTAAAATAGTTTTTTATTGTATAAATACGATTGTAACCCACTCGGGGAGGTATCATTAGGCAGTTGTCCAAACAAAGAGGTTTTTATGTATATTGATTAATCTATGAACTAAATAAAATGTTTTTGACTATTTTTTCACATATGGGAGTTGAATCTAATATTGAGTTTGAGACAATGTGTGATGAATATAGCGTGAATCAAAGTGCATGATTTGTTTAAATTGATAGGAGTTGCCATTGCTGAAGAATCGTCCCTCTCACATTTTGTAGTAAGACTGATACTTGGTCCAGGGTTAAGGTCTTTGCCCCCCTTTTTATTGAATATAGGGACTTTTGTGTTGTTGAGTATTTTCAGTCTCAGACATCTGTAGTTCAAGGCAGTCCAGGAGCACTTTCAGTTTGCTGTGATCCTTTTCAGTCCTACAGTGCTCCTTGGGTGTTACCTAAAGTGATGGCGGTGGTCGCTGCTCATCTTCCATAGTTTGGCAATAACAGTAATACTGTAACTTCATGGATGGCTGTTGAGGGCGAGCTCGCCACACTCCGTCATGGAGCACCTCTGGAATTGACAACGGTTGTCCTCTTGACATTGTTCGGGTCCTCTGTCAACGAGCCTAAAGTCCCACCTGACTCCTTAGCAGAGGTTTCCATTCTTCGATACAATCCTAGTCACAGTGAAGTTCGGGGTTTTCCTTCCTCTGCAATACGTTTTGTAATTTCAGGTTGTAGATCCCTGTGTTTCAGGTTTGGTCCTGCATTATGGTGAGAGCGGCTCGGAGCCTTCTTGGCCTTATAACCTTGTGTAGCCTTCTAGTGAGGTATGCCAAGTAGAACATGCATGCTCTGCAATTAAGCATGGGCGAATTTTGCGAATCTCGCGTTAGCGAATTTTGCGGATTTGCGAACTCGCAATCCGCGAATTCCCGCGAATTTGCGGATTTTTTTTTTGTGTTCGCGTGTGTTTCTGCCAGTTCGCGAGGGTTTTTACAATTTCGCAATTTGCGAACTTACCTGTCGGGTCGCAAGTTTTGCGAACTTGTTGTTTCTCCTTGTCCAGCCTGTTTGGGACACTCTTCTTATCACTGCCACTCTCTGTCACCACTGCCACTCTCTGACTACTCATGCCACCCTCTGGCCCACCCATGCCACCCTCTGTTTCATCACCACACCCTCTGGTTGTCCAGTGTACATTATTTTCGGCAAAGCAAAGCACACCTTCCCTGCCTCAAGTGACCTGAATTAATTTGGGGCTGATTAATGTGTCACAGAATATTTTTTTAGCTGGCACCTGCTTCCTTAGTGCTTCCTGATTAGTGATCTTTTGCACTTGCTAAGTGCTTTCATTGTTGCAAAATTAGTTACAACACCTGCCCTGCTCCAACTGACAATAATGAATTAGGGGCTGATTAATGGATTTTAACTTCCAGCCTGGCTCCTGCTTGTCTCCCTTAGCTGTAATTCAGGACCTTTGTGGCATATGTGTAACTATTCTGAGGTTCAGAGCAGGGTCACATAATAGTTGCAACTGGCAACTGAACTCTGGAGGGGCCCCTCAGGAAGCACTACAGGAAATAGCTACTAATGATGAGCCTGAACTTTTGAACCTGGTAAGTAGTTTCAGTTTTGCTAAGATCGTATTTCTGCAATTTAGCACTTACTCGCGGGGTGCGAAGTTGTACTGGCAAGCCGCGAACTCACGCGAACAGTGCGAGCAAGCCATAAAATCCGCTGCTCGCGGACTTGCGGATTTTGCGGGAGATTCGCGGATCTCGCGGATTGCGAATTTACCGAAAATCCGCAAAATCCGCGAGCGAAACGGATTTTCCGCCCATGCTTATCTGCAATGCACTTTGAAGTTCCAATGTGCCACGCATTAAGGCAGTATGGCCAATGATATCTGTCTGAGGATATCGTCTCAGATTTGCATTGGTGGCTGCTCAAAAGCTACTAGTCCAGCGGCAGGTCATTCTCCACCCAGAGTGGACGGTGTTGATGGATGCCTTCCTGCTGGGTTGGGGAGGCAGGCCATCTAGTGGAGGGGGAGATCAGGAGACTCTGTTCTCTGGCAGAAAGCGGGCTCTGCGTCATTCTTCTGGAGTAGCGGGCTATTCATTGGGCTCCTTCTTGTCATACATCAAGGGAAGTCTGGTGCAGGATCTCAAGGACAACACCACAGTCATATAGTGCATCAACAAGCAGGGCGGAGCTGGGCTCTATGTACTTAATCAGGACCGTCTATTTCTTTAGATATGGTTGGAGTCCCAAGGTAATTTCTTGATCGTGATTGCAATGACAGAGTAGTCAACTGAGTAGGAGATGTCCTACAGACCACAAGCAGCAGCTGCATCTTAGGTGGTCCAGGGCATCTTGCACCAACAGGAGTGTCCTGGCTAAATGTTTTAGCCACCATTGAAAGTGCACAATATCAAAATATTTGCGATTTGGTGTTTTCACAACACTTGTTAGGGGAGGATTCTGGTTGTAGTGGAACCTGGGACTCAACTACGCCTTCCTCCTCCTCCTCTCCTGTTCGGAGTTTTAAAGAATATTAGGTACCACCAGGCCCAAGTCACTCCCGATTTGTCATGGAGGGTGTGTTACCCAGACCTTGTGGGCATTAGCATCTCTCCTTCGATTAGTCTGCCACTTTGGGGAGCACCTCCTGTGTCAGCAGCAGGGCAGGTTCCTCCACTTGAATCTTTGTAATCTACAACTCCATGCACAGAGATTGAGCAGGGTAATTCACTGCAGTTGATTTGGCACTTGGCATGATGAATGTCATCCTTGTCGCATGACCCCACTCCACAAAATCCATTAATGCAGTTCGTTTGGACAAATTTGTAGCCAGGTGTGGCATTTGCAAGACTGACCCCTTAAAAGCAAATCTGCAAGACGCCTTTTTTAGATCGAGCCTAATATTGCAGCGCATGCGCTGCTCGCTTTGCGAGGCATGCAGTATTTAGTATAGCATGGAAGCTTTGCGGAAGCTCCGCCCACTCTCCGCCAATCATTTATATTGGCTTGTGTCTTAAATGCTGCCTTCCAATTGGTTGTAGGCTTGTTAGTCCCTCCTTATGATGGCCATGTTGTCAAGACTGACCCCTTAAAAGCAAATCTGCAAGACGCCCTTTTTAGATCGAGCCTAATATTGCAGCGCATGCGCTGCTCGCTTTGCGAGGCATGCAGTATTTAGTATAGCATGGAAGCTTTGCGGAAGCTCCGCCCACTCTCCGCCAATCATTTTCATTGGCTTGTGTCTTAAATGCTGCCTTTTGATTGGTTGTAGGCTTGTTAGTCCCTCCTTATGATGGCCATGTTGTCATTTGGGTCCTTCCATGGCTACTGGCCCCTTTACTGCACCAACTACTTTCTTCCCGTGCTGCCCCCCCCGCCCCCACAGTCCACTGCATTCTCGCCAGACGACCCCGCCCCTCTCATGCCTTCTCGCCCATCCGAACTCTCGTTTGCAATGCAATAGGTCTTGCGTTATTGCAAATCCTATTGCATTGCAAATGCTTGTTTAGGAACCGGTATCGCTGACTTCTGCAATGAGTCGGAGTCCAGCAAACTGAGGACGGTGAATATAATTAATAAGTCGGTGACTATCTCAGTGAGCTGTCCATGACCCAGAGACCTCAGAAAACACAGCTGAACCCAGTTAGCGAGATCGATGGTAGTTGTGACCACATCCTTTTTCTCGCGCCTTGAAGTCTGTCTGACTGGACTCCTCCCCACGCCGCTTCTGTGGCTCACTACTTCACTGAGACACATTCGGGGGTAATTTGGTAATGCTGCCTAATTTCTGCGTTCCCCCAACAGCAAGTAGCTACTCCTCCTGGGATAAGACGCAGGTTCCATCATCTGAACACCAACAGAGGTACATAAAGCAAACAGGAGGCACGCACTCAACATGCCCTACTTTTGTGTCTTTGTGTAGTTAATGTGTCTAAGTATGAAGTGTGTGATGATGCTTCTGACGAGGAATACATGAGACTGCCTCACGTCTGCAAGTGTTGGTGTTCTGGTTGGGTCCCTTAGTTGACAGGCTAAAGTGGTTTGGAGACTGCAAATGTGTGGTGAGTTGTTAAATACAGTGTCCACAAGGTGGGAATGGAGACAGTAACCTGGAGTGACCACAGTTAGTGAAGTGTGATTTCCTTGGCCAGAGTATTTAGCTAACTAACGCCCGTTTTCTAAGTGCCCAGTTAGTGAGTTGAAGATAAGGAGTTAGTGGTCAAATAGTTTTTTTCCTTTAGGCAACTCGTGGCTTTTGCAAACGGAAAAGCAGAAAACACCAGCCGGCCCTTGACCAATTGCCTGGTCTTCTGAAATGGCTAAATCCGTGTTCACCAGGAGAGGGCCAATGCCACCTGGACTTGGCATGGATGGTACACATATCTGTCTGGGCCATGCATGATGAGCTCATCCAAGAGGGACTTAGCCTTACATTCTTTTTGTACTTTTGAAGTTATAGATTAAATGGCAACACATCCCAGAATGCAAAGAGGAGACCTAGAGGATGTTATGTTACATTTATTTATAAATTGAAAAAAGGTGCTTCGTGCACTCAAATATTCTCAAGTTCAATCAAATTTTATAATCTTTCATTTTAGTGCTGCCTCATTCGTTGCACTTGGTCAGAGTGCCTTTGAAAATATAGTACTGATCTGGTTGGGAAAAATCCCGTCCTGTTGAATGTACACACTCCTTATCAATATGTGGAAACCTTCATAATAACCATAAATTCTTTAAATGGTGAGTTTCAAGGTTCTTTTATTTAATTCTTTTATGAGTTCTTAATTTTTTCACATCATTATAGATCATTCTCATGAATTATACCCAATGCATTTCGTGTCACTTCATGGACCCTTCCTCAGGGGTCTATAACAATTAATGAAAAACAGGAAACTAATTAATTCTTGATCTCAAATCAAAATGTACAAAAATCATATCATATTTTTTAACCCAATGCAGTGGTAATTCAAATCATTGTGCATACATGCGTTTTATACAGTTTCTGCAATACCATACAACCTATTAGACAAATTGAGACTCATGCAAATCTTCCTAGTAACAATACCAATCACTGTATTCATCTTAAAGATGGCATAAATCAAGTTTTTCATGGGTGGACTATTGCACTTTAGGATTACGAGTCTGATTTTGCTTATGAATTCTACATAGTGAACTATGAGTAAAACGACATGACCCAAAAAAACAAGCGTGACATCTTGATAGCGTGTAGCCAATACATCTGCGTTATGTGACACATGAACCTACTTCAAATATAGTTAGGCTAACTTGAAATGCTAAAGGAAAAAACAGTCTGCGAATAACTGAACAGGTTCAGAATGATGGTGTTTCACGTCCACACAGGCTCTCTAAGTCAAACTTACTTGAACTTTGCAAGTGTAATCACTCTCGAACACAAATCGCGCCGTTTTGTACGGGAAGTAACAGACGCCCTGTTTTCATGCGCTGCGTGTAATGCGTCGTGACGCAGTCACGTGCTGCTCTATTTTGCTAAATTTAAAGTGAAAGCGACCCGTTCACAGAGTGAGCGTGTGCAATAAAGTTTTATTTGTGAAACCTGACCCGCTGGCAGAGTATCTGGATGCAGCTGTTCCCTCGTAGCGTTCCTGGAGTAACGTGCGCACGGCTTTCAGAATAATCTTCTATATCAAGACGCCGCCGCCGTAGACTCGCAAACCCGACTACGAGGTGAATACGTCACCACTTGTAAAAAGTGCTCTGTAGGATTAAGGAGCTTTTTGTGAACGGCGGTGAAATATAACTGAATCATAACGCCCACGCCGTAAACACTTCTATTTTTCAAACCCATCACGAGGAAGGACTAACACCACCAGCAAACAACGCCTCCTTTTTATTTAGGATTCCGTCTAATATACTATTGTTCTGTGGTGTTGCCCTACCGACAAATAGACCCCAGATGAAAAGCGTATCAGAAATCCTTTGAAGGAACGTGACAACGCTCTGGACCCAAATAACCCCACTGTATAAATACTTTACAGGAAACGATAAACAAATGTATTAAGATGTGTGCAAGAAAACTATAAATAATAAATCAAATTCGAAGCTGGACAACACAGCCCGGATACAGCCATTTTACAGCCTCATTATATGAGAATAATAGTAGTGTCCAAGGACAAGAGTACTACTTTAGAATTTTGATGGTAAAAGTCCTGATGAAGGCATATTCTTTGTCGAAACGCGTCGACCGGATGCCATCTAACCTCTTTTTAACTTTTTTGTGAATACATATGTATCATTATATTGTTATTTTATCGATTTTGATCAATGCACTGAATTTTAACATTTCCTTTTAATCAAATTAAAAAATGTATTTTCTCTAAACTGAACTAGTTTGTTTGTTTAATCTATTGTGTAATTGCTTTAAGTGTATGCCTGGGAGTGTTAACTTTCATACATAAAGTTTTATATTGCCAGACGATTTCCCCTGTAATTCCGATGACAAGAAAATTATACAGGTCTAAAAACGAACCATATTATGAAAACAATTCAGATGATCATGATGGAATTAACCAGTATACCCACTGCAATACAATATCTATTATGGATGTGCAGTTAATCACGCTAATCATGTAAAAAACATGCTATGCAAAACATAAAGTCACAGAAGTATCAATGTGATCAACATTATAAAAAAACATGATTATTCGATGCGGTCATTCAACCCAAACGGCTGTAAAGTGTTCAATTTTTTGATCCAAAGGAATTCTGCTTTTAATAATTGTTTATGTGGATCGATGCCCGGGTCAATTTTTACTGCTTCTAGTACAGTGTATCTTAATTGTGACACGTTGTGTCCAGCCACTTGCGTGTGCATATCCACTGTAGACTTAACATTCTTCAACCTGATATTACTTTTATGTTTTGTAATGCGACCTTTTATTTTCCTTTCAGTGATGCCCACATACATTTTGCCACACAGGCACTTAATGGCATATACCACGGTCTTGGTCACAAGTGCTTGTGTGTTTCAACTCAATTGTGAAACCTTTTAAAGGATGAGTCATTTCATTTCCTATGAAAACGTTATTACAGTGTGTACAGTTCCCACACATTTGCATCCCTTTAAACTTCGTGGTGAATTCTTTTGTGGCTTTTTTTTATAACAATTCCTTAATATTTCTTGATCATTGAAAAGCAAAAATCACTTTGTTATAAATGCATTCTAAGTCAGTCTCTTTTTCAATCAAATGCCAATGCTTTTTAATAATGTTTATTTTGTTGGCTTAGGTTGAGTTTTTTAAAAGGCATATATTGAAATTCTTCTCAGTTTTTATGCTCGGTCTCAAAAGAGTTGATCATTCAATCATCTGTACTTTCTGTTTGGAATCATTGATTAAGGTTTCCGGATACCCTCTTTTAATGAACCTTTTGGAAAAAATATCTATGGTTTGTTGAGCTTCCTCCTCTGTATAGTAATAAGTTTTATTCGTAAAAACTGTGAGAAAGGCAATTGTCTTTTCAATGACAACTGATAAACTTTGGAAATGTAAACCTCTATTCCGATCTGTGGGCTTAGTATACACATTGGTCTTAATAGTGTAATCCTTGATTTGTACCAGAATATCCAAAAAAGCTATGCTGTTCTTATTTGTGGTATATGTAAATTTGATATGTTGGTGGCAGTCATTCAACCTGTGGATGTTATCGATCAAGTGACTTTCTTCTCCATTCCAAATTATGAAGATACCATCTATTTATCATTTAACACCTTGGCTGCTAAGGCAATTTTCAGCCTGTGCTGGAAATTGCAATTATCCTTTATTCATGACGAGCTGGGCTCGTCATCAGCACACGACCACTGTGCACCATGACGAGCCCAGCTCGTCATCAGCATCGAAAGGGTTAAATGATGCGAAATGTTCAACCCATGTTGACTCCTGAAGAATATTTTGGTGCTCATATTTTGACATAAACATGTTCGCGTAAGTGGGGGCTCCAGCAAAGCCCATAAATGTACCATTACATAGGGCATAAAAATTATTCTCCCATTCAAAATAGCTGTGATACAAAGCAAAGTGCATCAATTCTAAAAAAAAATCTTAATCGCTCCAATGCATTCATTGTTAAGTAAAAACCACTCTATGGCTTCCAAGCCCTCATTATGAGGGATTGAAGTGTACAACGAGGTTACATCTATTGTACATAGTAACCAGTTCGTCATTTCTTCTTTGGGAAGAGATTCCAAGTGATTTAAAAAGGCGGTGGTGTCTTTTATGTACGTCATCCAATTCTGTACCATTGGCTGCAAAAAATGATCTAGGTATCGACCCAGTGCTTCTGAGATGGATCCACATGCTTGACACTATTGGTCTAAAAGGCGGTGATGTTAAACTCTTATGCACTTGTTATGTTATGTTAAAAATATTTGTAGAGCGCACTTACACCAAGCGGTTTCATGGCGCTGACACCGGGGTGGCCACAGTAGTAGAAAAACGGAGGCTTACTCATATGCTTGTGAAAACAAAAGGGTTTTAAGACGTGTTCTGAATTGAGAGTAGCAAGTTACAGATCTGAGTTCAGTCTGGAGGGAATTCCAGAAGTGGGGGGCCAGGAAGGAGAATCTGAGGCCACCAATTTCTTCCCGTTTAAAGGAGCGGATCGTAAGCAGGTTGAGGTGGGAGGAGCGGAGTTCGCATGCACAGGCATAGCGGTGAATCCTAGAGGAGATGAAGGCTGACTCTGGCCAGCAAGGGCTTTAAAAATGGAGCAACCCAGTTTGAATGCGCAGTGTTTGGCCACCGGGGGCCAGTGGAGGCTCTTCATTAGACGGCAGACGTGTTGATGCTTAGGTTGATGGAAGATAAGCCTAGCTGCTTGGTTTTGTACCAGCTGTAGGCGGCGAAGTTGGTATGCTGGGATGCCAACGTAGAGTAAGTTCGCATAGTCAATGCAGGAGATGACCAGGGCCAAGATGACAAGAGTGAGGGCCTCAATCTACAGATCTTGCGGATTCTGCAGAGGTGAAAGAAGCAGGAGGATACTACTGCACCAGTCTGGGACTTCAGGGACAAGTCATTACAAATTAAGACCCCAAGGCTTTTTACCGTATCCACTGGGCAAGGGGGGTTACCCAGGGGTGGCGGCTTGAAGCTGTAGTTCCAGGGGTTGGCAGCACCTCCAGTCAGGATTAGCTCAGTTTTATCCAGATTAAGTTTTAATTGATTGGTGTACATCCACTCGCTAATTGAGGTCATGGTAGACTGGAAATTAGTGACTACAGTATTAAACGCGTCAATGTCGAACACCAGCTGACGGTCGTCAGCATAATTGAGGGTTATGGCCGGGCTATTACGTAAGGACACGATTAGAGGTTGCATGTATAGATTAAATAAAAGGGGCGACAAAGAAGAGCCCTGGAGGACCCCACAGGTCAACCTTATTTTTTGGCCGAGAAATTGGCCAGGCGAACTGCCTGGAATCGCTTATGTAAGAAGGAGGAAATCCAACTAAGGGCCAGACCCTGGATACCAGCATTACTGACACGGTCGATCACTTTAGGTAGCATATAAAACTGGGGATGCCTAGGGTATTGATTATCCAAAAATTGATACTTTTTTTGATTAATCCACCCCATCTCTAGAGCTTTTTTGAGAATGTGTCTGAGAATCTTTTGAAATTCAGTTGTCGGATCTTAGTGAAGTTCATATAAATGCCTTAATCTTGAACATGCTTCAACACACTGTTCCGATAAAAATCGGTGTCCATGGCGACTAATGCGCCCCATTTATCCGCCTTTTGGAAGGTAAGATTAGGATTCTTTGCCATATTTTGTGGACCGTTCCATTCCTTTTTCGTGAAATTAGATTTCGATTTCTTAGGTTTACCAAACCTGATTTTATTGCAATCTGTTTTAACCAAACTTTCAAAAATGTCTATTGTTTTATGAGAAGATGGTGCGCAGAAATTGCTTTTTTTCTTGAATTCTACATACTCTGGATTCGCTATATTCTCCTCTGTCGTGGGTAATATGCTGAAAAAATGTTTCAATCTTAGAATGCGTAAAAATTTGAAAATCGCGATTTCAGTTTCAGCTATATTACTGCTGTAAGTGGGACAGAATGATGTACCTTTATTTAGAACTTGAATTTGATCTTGTGTTAGCTCTGTTTTTGATATATTGATGATTAGGTCACCTTGGCCGTGCTTCTCAATGATCTCTTTGCTTTTTCTGATTCTGTTTCTTTTGCCCCTCCGGATTTTTCTATGTTCGGTGCATTGTTTGCTGCCGGACTTATAGACAAAAAAGCTGCCTTTGTTCCTTTAGTTCCATGTGCACTACTCACTTTCGTGGATGTGCTGGCTTCTTCATTTAGTGGTGGTCTATTTTGGGCTACTTCAGAATCTGAAACTACGCTTTCCTGTGATGAACTTGTCTGTGTCTTTTGTTGCCATTTTCTTTGGCTGTAAACTTCAGTCCAGGTATAAACTTAATCAAGTTTATAATCAATAGTATCTCTACGATACTTTTTGATCTTCCTTTCGTGTATCTCCCTTTCATATTTTTCTAGTTTTTTATTGATATCATCCAGTGTATCTTGTAGGTTCTCATGTTTAGTTAATTCTTCTTTGATGTTGGACAATTCCTCTTCCAAATTTTTCAAAATATGAGATAATTCCTCCACGATTAACAGGATAAGATCCAAGGAGCACTTGTTGAGTATTTGATACAATTTATCAACGAATCTTTTGTTATTTCTACATAACATAGGCTTAAGTGCTATTCTCAGACCACGTGGAATACGATTATTTTTATGGTAATGGATCAATGTTGTCGCGTGTAGTCGCTGATTTATTTCTTTACGACTTACATATTCCAGCTGTCAGTACTACATTAATTTATAACTCGCGCAGATACAAGTGTCCCGGCGCGAAGCTTAGTGGGGTTTGGAGAGAGACAATCAGGCAAAGAAGTGTGTCTTCAATTTCCTTTTAAAAGCAACTGGGTCCTGAATGACCTCATGACGAGAGTAAAGACATACCAAGCAGCTGCAGCCTTCACCGCAAAGGAGCTGCCCCCTAGCCTCTGATACACGAAGCGAGGAACCTGGGCAAAGCGTAGGGACATGGATCGAAGGGCTCGCTAAGGAACATAAAAAGAGAACAGTCTCTGCAGATAGAGAGGTCCGCATCTGTGAAGAGCAAGATGGTCCAGAACCAATGATTTAAATTTAACTCTGTCCACCACGGGAAGCCAATGGAGAGATCGCAGCAGATGGTGAACACTGTTCCTAGCCAAAATGCCCAATAGCAGTCTGGCTGCCGTATCCTGAACCACCTGTAGCCTCTTAAACAGGTAGCCCAGAAAACACCAACATAAAGGGCGTTGTCGTAATCCAGCCGTGACAGAATCAGCGCACACGTAATTGTTTTCCTCGCCGCCCGAGATAGAAGAGGTAAGATTTTTCTGAGAGTTTTAAGAAGGTCGAAACAGCAACCGGCCAGCTTCTTAATGTATGTCGAGAAAAAGAGACTCATTGATCCATACACCCACATTTTTGACGGGCTTCCATGTGGTGGAGGGCAGTGGAAGGTTAGGTGGCCACAGCTGCTCTCGAAAATTGGCAGGGAATTTACCAAATAGCACGATCTCAGACTTCTGTTCATTACACTTAAGCTGAGCATCCACCAACCATTTAGGAATAGAAGCTAGGCAATGTTGAAACAATGAAACAGAGTCAGCATCTTTGTCCCAGGTAAAGAGCAGCTTGGTATCGTCTGCGTAGGCCATCACCTTAGCCCCTAGCTCCTCAGCCAATGATATCAGTGGAGTGACATAGATATTAAAAAGGAGAGGGCTAAGGGAGGATCCCTGAGGGCCCTCAGTTGTCACTGACTGAGGGGAGGAGGAAGACGGTGGACGCCAAATCTGCTTGACCCGTCCCTCAAGAAGGACCTAAGCCAACCCCAAACTGCCCCGACACACCAATCCCGGCCAGTTGCGCTAGAATAAGTGCGTGCGGGACTGTGTCGAACGCCGCAGAGAGGTCCAGCAAAATTAATGCAGCTTTCCCGCCAGCATCAAGACACTCCTGAATGGACTCCAGTCCCCCACTAGAACTGACTCTGTACTATGAGATGCCCGAAACCCTGATTGAGTTGGGTGCAAAAGAGCTTCTCTTACCACGAATTCTGTAAGCTGTTTATTAAAATGGGATATGAAATTATCTGACCATGAAACAGGAAAAGGATCCCTTAGAAGAATGGTGAAGTTGGTACAAATGGGGTCAAGTATGTGGCCGGCCTGATGAGTGGGAAGGATGACATGCTGATCGAGTTGCGCCAAATGTAGTACGTTCAACAGGTCAGGCGCTTCCTTGGTGTCTGCTCGATCCAGATGGATATTAAAGTCACCCAAAACCATATAGTTGGAAAATCCTACCGCCCTGGAGATTACAGCATCCCCACAGCCCTGAAAAAACTATCCGGGCCTATAGATCAGAGAGCCTCCCAGAAAAAATGTGCTGAGAAGCGGATGCTAAAATAAAGTGCCTTGCAACCTCCCCAAAAAGTAGTGTCCCCCTGCGAAGCTCCCACTTATTCTTATAAATAATAGCCACACCACCCCCTCTCCAGTCCGGGCGGTCGGCTCCAGAGATCTTATAGCCCACTGGAATGGCAAAAGAGATAATCGGATCTGAAGTAGGGTCAACCCAGGTCTCAGTCAAGAACAACAGATCAAGTGAGTTGTCCTCCAGGTGGTCAAATAGAGATCACGTGATACATTTCCGTTTATCACCCAAGCAGTTCACAGATGGCATTGACATTGTACAGGTTTGCCAGAACATGGCTGTACAGCCTTTGGTTGAAGAACATTTTGCATTCATCCTTGGAATGTAAAAACTGCAGATGAGATAATTCCAGTAGACCCAAGTTCTGCCTTGAAACCGGATATTGGTGTCTAATGGTATACATCCTCTACAGATGGTGTTTTTTAAATTTAGTTATTTAACAGAGTAGTTCTACAGAGTCACTACATCAGTACAAAAGTACAAAAGTATTCTTTTAGATTTAATAAAAAAAATAAAAATACCATATTGTTTAACTCTTACAATGTAAGAAAAGATCAAAAAAATGTAGTCAGCTGCTAACAAATATTACATATGGGTGGTTGCATAGTAAGTGTAATGCATCCTCGGTGTTTCAACCAGACATTTTGAGACTCTTTTGCAATTAAGTCCTAACAAGTTTAGACAACCAGTAAAAGTTTATGAAGGCAACTAGATCTTTTGAATATTATGGGTAAATTCACACCCAATGATTTTTTTTTAACAAGGGTTCAGGACTGATAAACAAGTGAAAGGCATAACCAATAACCTACCAATAAGCCGGCTATGCTATTTCTGTTCGGCTTAACTCAAGACAAATCATTCAGATGAAAATAGAGCTATTAAGGTCAGGATAGGGTTTCCAAAGGTTGGATTTTACAAGGGTTGATGGAACTTATTGACTGTACTTTATTTGCATGTAATGTAACCAAGGGTATTTCACTAAGGGTATTTTAGCAATATAGGCCTTGATAATTGATTGCACATCTCTTTTAACAAGTGCTTTAAAAAATTGCTCTATGCCACAACCAAACAATATCGATGTGGACAACTGACCTATATCATGATTATCCTGGTCAAAATATTTGACATGTTTTCACCCAATTAGATGTAGTCTTTTACTATTTCAAATCGTTTTCCTTTATAAAACCTGGAATGGGAAGTTTTTGAACCTTGGACACCCATTATAAATATTTCAGTTTTCCCCTCTTTAATAGAGAGATTATAATGTTCAACGAATAAGGCCAAGATGTGACATTGTCTCTGTAATCCTAGGTGCAAGGACCATTAACACTGGGACATCTGCATACATTCATGTAGATGTCTTTTTTTTCAAGTTTTCACCAGATGATCAGATACATATTAAGAGAATAACAATGGGGTCCGGTCTGTAATTCCTCATTCTAAGCCATCTGCACAGTCCTGCTACCTGCTTCTGCGGTCCCATCAGTAATTCCTCATTCTCCGTCCTCTAGGCAGTGCTGCAACTGCTTCTTTAGTCCCAGTGGTAATTCGTCATTTTAAGTCCTCTATGCAGTGCTGCAGCTGTGTCTCTGTTCATACATCCACTACACTCCAAACCGAAACACATAGACAAAAGACATTGTCATTTACAATGCCTATAGCTCTAACTCTGACAAATGTAAGACCTATTGAATTGCAAATGCTTGTGTTTATTTTGTCTTTGCTTCTTCAAGGTCTTGTAATGGTCACTATTAAAAGTTACTCGTCAGCCCTTTCCACCTTTCATTGTGTGCTGGACCAATTGTCTTGGTTTAAATCACGCATTGTGATGCGATGTATTAAAAAGGTGTGACACTTGTTTTCTCCCAAACTATTTCTGATGACACAATGAGACCCTAACTTGACCTTGATGTTTCTCATTTATACTTCCTTTGCTCTGATGCATAGCTGTTCGATGGGCCTTCTGACCTTGATGGGTCTTACTTGTCAACTCTTCTCGTGCGTGAACTTCAGGCAGCCTGTGTTCCCACTCTACACCACTTTTTTCTTCTTCAAGTTGGCGCAGAGGAATTGGGTGACCATCTTACCGAAAGACATGGCTCCCTTTCACTTTGTGGTACAAGAAATAGGGTCAACCCAAGAAGTCACTGGGACCTGGGTATTAAGTGGTATAGAAAGAAGGGGGTCCCAGAACATAAGGACAAATTTAAGAAAATATGCAAAATACTCTTCTTTTTATTTTTGAGAACACCATGTTATTTAATCACATAGTGTTCAAGAACATCTTAATGTATATTATATTTATACAGTACTTTTCGAAGGTTATAGTGCCCAATGGTAGGATAGGGGAAAGGGTAGTGAAGTGGTTGGAAGTAGTGAAAATAAGGATTATGACAAGGTCAAGCATACATTATTGATATGCAAAGCATAATTACTACAGGCGAAAATACATCAAATGTTGCTTTTGTTTACATAGCCATACTTCTATGATTAGCGTTGTAAATCACACTTGTGTTAGAAGTTGGTGAAGGGGTAGTAGTCTACGTTTCGACCCAAAAGGTAGTAGGGTTAATATCCCTTGCATAACGGGTCTTCTTCAGGACAGGGGGGGGATGGGCAAACTTCCTAAAAGGAACAGGTATATAAACACATTGTTAGATGTGCCCCTTATAGGCATCCAAAACAGCACAACACAATAGGGTAGGGGAGAGGCTATATCAAAAACCACAATGTGTGCCATATTCTATTTATAACATTGGCACAAAATAAATCTTATTGTTATGAAGACCAAAAGGAAAGAAGAACAACCTATTTCAGCACAGTCTCAAAATCCTACAAAACGCCATGGTATTACGGAAAAGAAACTCACATGTGAATCAAAGCACAAGGTTGTTGTGTTGATTAAAAACGCTGTGGGTCTGGGGGGAGTTAGACTCCTCTAGAAGTACAAAGGCCACATTTAGAAAAGAGACTCGAATGTATACGGACCAAACAGATGAAAAAAATTAAAAAGGAATTTTCCTGACATAGTTAAAATCAGGCTAGCTTTGGGAAAATGCAGCAAGCATGGCGGGTGGGGTCCTGGACCCTGTGCCAAGAGGCCCTGCACCTCAAGAAGTGGCTTGGCGGCCAAGGGATTTCCCTGGTAGTGAACCATCTTGCAGAATCGCCTTCCTGCAATGGGGAGATCCCTGGTTTAATTTTAACAACCTCAGTGGGAATATGAAATGTCAGCAATTGTCTTCGCTAGAGTTTCCAAATCAGCTGCTGCTTGGGGATGCCTTCCATCAAGAGTGGAGTTCATGACTAATATAGGGCTACCTGCAACTACATTTTCTGCTGCAAGTTCTGAAAAAGATAAGGAACGACCAGGCCTAAGTCATCCTAGTGCCACAGGTTCGGGCTTGGAGAGTACGGTACCTGGAACTCCTGGGCATGAGTCTGTCCTCAGATCAAGCTGCCGCCATTAAAGAATCTTCTGTCATAGCACAGAGCTCTGCACCCCTGCACAACTTACTTTTCCATGCTTGGAGATAGAGCAACGGCAAATTACCTCCTTCAACCTGAATGCTGAGGGTAGTTGATGTTATCATGGGTGCTAAGCATCTCGCCAGTAAATTTGTGTATGCCAGCCATTGGGGCAAATTTTTGGATAGGTGCAGCACCCAACAAATTGATTCCTTACAGGTTTAAGTTATTTGAAGTTTTGTTTATTTTGTTTCTTGCCCAGCAGAGGCCTTCTTTGGGCTCTGTTAAGAACTACTTGTTGACTCTTTCAACCCGTTTGCATTTTCCCTATCTGCCTTCGTTATTTAAATCATTGGTTGTGAGTTTTAGTCCTCACTTTCTTGGAAGGATCCCCTTTAGAGTCTCTGCTCAGTTGTCCCTTGACACTTTTGACCTTGAAGACAGTCTTTCCATTGCCAGCATCCACTAAACGTGTGAGGGAGTTTCAAGCTCTCTTTGTAAATCCACCTTATGTCAACTTCTTACCTGATAATTCAGGAAGATCAATGCGTAGCAATATGCTTCAGCAACACTAACTGGTATAAAAGCATTGCATTTAAAAGAGAGACCAGGACACAGTACTGTGATGTACCGGAGAGACACTGTTTACTGTTTCATGGTGCAGTACCAATTTGGTTTGTCTTTTAAGTTTCACTCTAAGGCTGGTCACCAGAAATGGCCTTTGTGTAAAGTGGTGCTTTTCACAACACACTGAACTAGAGCTGGCTGTAAGCAGGATCACCCACAACTTGGGCACTATGAGGTGTGACATCTTTTCTCTTGACCTTATATTCCTCCTCGACCACCTGGTGCATTCCCACTATGAGATTCTCGATGGGTGCTACCCCGTAGTCTCTGATGTCTGGGCAAGTATCCAGACGACCTTCCTGTAAGGGAGGACACAGCGGCTCCAGACGTTGTGCTGAATGCAAAACATGGGTAAGGGTTAAGGTAGGGAAGCCCTGTATGCACCCACAAGGTAAGTATTTTCTAGTCACCTGTGAGAAAGCGTGCACACGCCTGCAGGTGGCAAGGGAGAAAGCCAGAACAGAGCTCTAGTAGCAAGTGGTTATCACGGTTAGCACCTAGCTCCACCTCTTCCATCAACCTTCCTGAAACTGCGGTTAGGGACAGATTAAGGGCAAGCCTTGCCTAGAAATGTCCACACCGTGAACAGAAACTACAATCCCACTCAATCTTTATCACCCACTAAATGGCAGTTCTCAGAAGTAATCAGCAGCCTTTTTCTAACAGAGTTTTTAAAGATAGTCCTGTCCCCTTTCTCTGCTCTTCAGCGTGTTGGTTCTCCACTCTTCAGTCACAGGTAAGCAGGCATTACACTTCTACTGTCTCTGGGAGCTATGTTCAACCCCATCTTGTGCCAAGCTAGAGCAGGGGATTCCAAATGGATCCCACTTAGCTTTTCTAAATATAAATGTGTGCCAACCTTTAAGGAAGAACATCAGAAGATCTTCATGGCAAATTTTTATTTCAGTTTGTCTTTTATACCCGGTATGTTTTCTCATCACTGTGATCATGAGATTCCATTTTCCTTCAAGCATAGCCTAAAAGTCTAAAACCATTACTACACTTTCAACCCTTCACCTGACCAGCTATCCTGGCTGAACTAGTGGTCTAGCAGTATTCTGTAGCGGACAGACTGTTTGACTGTTTCCAGTGCCTACCAAAATTAACTAGTAAGTCCTGCTGCAGGAAGTGCAAACTGGATGATGCTGATGACTTTCACATGTTTGTGACCTGTCCCCAGTATACAGCAGCTTGCGGGAGAAGTGTGTAAAGTCCTGAATGGCATATTCCCTAGCACAATTGACTTAAGCCCTGAGACTATTGTTTTTGGATGTATGCCAGATAAGGGATTACTCCAGGGCAACAGGAGCAAGTTGTTGTTTTATCTAATCTTACTGGGGAGAAGAGAAATCCGTAAGCATTAACATCTACATTTATCCTTCTGAGGCTGAATGGTTGCGCTCATTTGTATATGTATGCAAGATAGACACGAGCTGTGCTTGTGAATAAAGAACTAGAATGTGGGCAAATTTGATAACATGGCTAGGAGGAGAAAGTGGGGAGAGCAGCCAAAGGGCTAGATAGATCGGCTCGGGAGATACCCAGCTCCCCCTCTGGTCCTAAGGTTATGCTGACTAGGTTTTCAGATGCAATGTCCGCAAAGCTTACCCAAACTGAGAAACCTAGCTCTCTTCGGGGGCAGGACAAATTGGCGAACAGAGATGTAGGTGGTCAGTCAGAAGGGATTGTGGCAAATGAGCACAAAAAATAAGTAAATGACCTTGTATAGTGCTACTTCACATGCAAATAATGTTGTTTCGTCATATAGTGTAGGATCCTCAGAATTCATGTTATCTCATCTCAAAAAGCCTCTGTATTTCTAAAGCCACTTCCTCTGCATGGCTTCCTGTCTCGGAGTGCTATTTATTTTTAATCACATGCAGGTTTTATTATTTTATTACTGTATTTCTGGAAATTGCCCACAACTCATCTATCCTTCTTTGAAAATTATACTCCTGCAACATAACAATACCTTATCTCCTCTAGCTTATCTATTAATCACACCAGCCTTCTGAATATGCACACTTAACCTCCACCTCCACTAATGGCCACACCTAACTCCTATTAATTTAATTTTCCACAAATAAACTATATGAAATACATGAAATTGTTTCCTTGAGAGAGCACAAGACTAATCCCAATAAGCACTGAATTAACCACAAACGTTGAGTTCCAGTGCAGCGTGCGTGCTGCACGGCGCAAATCGCTTCAACTCCTTATCAGGTGTAGTAAGCACTATATAATAAAATACATTATGATGCACCAAGCTTCTAACCCCAGATGTCTTCCACTTCAAAGCCTCTTCTGTCGCCCAATGATCCACTTTCCTAAAATAGATGAACAGCACTTGCTGAACCACTGGAACTAGAGAGAAATAATGACGTGCATGAAAATAATTTCCTGTACAGTGTAGCTGCTTGCAGCTATGAACTTGGCAAGAGCTAAAATCATGCACTGTCCAGCAGATCATTCTAGTCATTATGTTTCTATAGTGCAATGGACAAGACTGCAGATTTTTTTTTATTTTAAATATAGCATATTCATCAATATTTTAATATCTCGCATCACAAGGGTACTCGTAGTGAATAATGTATGCCTCAACAGCAGGCAAGGACTAATTCCATAATTTAAATAATGAAACACTTGTAACCTGACAGTTTGAAGACAAAATGTTTTATAAGGCAGGCTGGGGAGGACCTGTTGGACTATTGGCAGAGAAGATGTGGGGTAAACTCTGTCTCCCATAATATGACAGTATATGTGCACTTCAAACAATGAGTGTTCTAGGACTTTGGGGGCCCTGGGCAGAAAGGGAATGTGCGAGGCTCCTCTAATTTGCGTACAACCTGACACATTCAGGACTGTATGCATCTCAATAGATGCCCCTCCTCCTGGAGCTTCTTTGTGCCTACCCCTCCTGGTCTGCAGTCCTTCCCTCCCAGCCACCTACATGCACCTCTGAACAGCTCATAAAGGGCTGAATGTGTGAGAGTTGCTTTTTATCATAAAGCGTTAAAACTGCTGTGGGACAATGGGGGTCACATTGTGCCTCTGAATGGGCAGCAGTGTCTCCTTACATTGTGGCCCACGGGAGACCCCCCCTCCGCCTGGACTCGGCGCAGTATACCATGATTGTGAGGCCCCAGGTGGGGGGCCCCCTGCCTTGGTCATAATTGCAAGGAAGTTCACCTTGCTCTCAAATTAGATGAGCAGGCGGCAGAAGCGGACCAGCGTGCTGTGACTGGCTGTAATGCACTGTTGCAGGCCCCAGTTTTTGTGGGCTGAGAGCGGGGCCCTTGGCAGCTGCTCGCACTGCCCATGCCTAGCACCGCCACTGACTTCATGCGTTTATGAATCTTTAAGAATTTAAATTCATCTGTTTTCCAGACTGTGTCGCTTTCATCATGTTAGTCTTTATTTGGCATGTTTGATTCATAAATGCTTACAACAACCTTTCACAATAATTCAAGAAACGATGGGAAGTGTGCAAGCACTCCCACTGTGAGAGTGATGCGGAAAGGTAATGTCAAAAGGAAATTAGAACAAAGCTAACATCCAACCTGGAATACATTATGACTGGTCGTTACCATTATTAGCTCAAGAAGTTTGGGTACTGTCTTGAGCAGCACTCAAACTACCTGCGACAGTGAAAAATGGGGAGACGTTTTTTAATTAATATAATTTTAATGTAGGAGGAAAATGTTATTGTAAATAGCACATGCTTCTGATGGATACTTCTAACCACAGATTCCTCACCTTAGAATGCGAACCACGTGCCATACTGGATCTGAAAATTGTTCTACAGAAGTACTTCCATGCACTGCTGGGTGGCATCATGCAGCTCCACAAGGGCTCCATACATTCCTCAAAGTGAAGGGGTGGAGCCGCATGTAAGCAGTACCCCACTGCTGACGTCTATTCCTTTCTTAGTGCGGCTTCCGTCAAAGATCTATATTTCCACTTCCAATTTTGTCGGTCTTCTACGACTGTCAAACTAAATCCAGTATGAAAGGGAACAATGTCCCATCCTAAAATGATTGGTTTGAAACCATTCTGTGACTGTGCAAAGCAGATGTTTGGGCCTGGGACATTACTCAAAGCTGTACAGTGAAATTGCCTTCTTGTACGTGAAGGCAATTCTTGACCGAGGAGCGAGGCTGTATGTCACCAAACGTTAGAGATCTCGGCCCTCGTGTATACCCTGCTCCCATTTGTGTGCATGGACTCAATCCCAATTACGAAGCTGTTCCCACGAGATGTCAGCTTCTCGTTGAAGTACTCCAGAAAGTCCCGATCGAAGTCCAAATGCAAACATAAAAAAGCGAAGGGGCAGAGGGTGTCTGAATATGTATCGGTCTCCAGTTGCAAAGCCAATTCCTCAACTGATCCCAGAGTGCCCTGAATTTCCCAGGCCTGTTGGCAATGTCACAACAAATTGAAGCTTTCAAGGAGGCCTTTGTGCAGATATGCTGCTCACTTCCATCTCCCTCTGTTGTGCCTTTGAGCCCCAAGGAACCTCAGAGGTCTCCAGTCAGGTTACTGCCTCTTGATCTGCCCTCAGCACCATCTCTCCCCTTGGGGCCTCCCCCAGGCCTTGCACATCAAAGTGGTACCCATGCCACCAGCATCGGAAGAGGATCCAGTCTGGATTCCGATGTCTGACACAGAATTGACTTCAGTCCTATCTTGACCGATATTGTGCTATGAGATTACAAAAGCGCAGGTTGTTATACAGCATAACTCTGAGCTAGTGCTTCTGGTAAGGCGGACGGGCCAACAGAGTCTTCATTATCTATTTTGCTGTGTCTCTGTACAAGGTGATCCCAGGAAGGACATGATTATGTGACAAGTTTAACATGGATTTACAGGAGGCTCAGTGGGCTTGACCGGTTTTGACTCCCTAGTTGGACAACCAGTAAGTGCATATTTTGCAATACTAGTCTGATGGGCAGTTGAGGTACTATGATTGTAGCTGCCTTTGGTCAAAACAAATGTCCTTATTGAAATTTTGCAGCCTGGACCAGCCACATCTGAGCACTTGCTCTCCTTTAATATGACCCTTATCGAAACCTTGAAGGGCACTTGGTCAAACCCTTGTTCCTGTCTAGCAGTAAATAGACAGTTTGAAAGGCATCACAGACATCTCGTAGTGACCTTCATATTTAATAGAGACTTCTAGCTGCAGATTCCTTACCTTTGAATTTGTACAGGTGCCAGACTGGATCCAGAAGATTTTTTGTGAGCAGTACCGCTGTGTACCGGAAGTGACATTGTCGTACTTATATAGGTGTCACCCAGGTGTGCTGACATCAGGTGTTTTCTGTCTGTGCCTGCCAGCTCTGATCTGGAAAAGAACTACAATTCAGTCACTATTTGACTATTTTTTTGATGTTTTGAGGTTTTCCTCCTGGTGTGCTGGGAGTACGTCATCTAGGAAGGCGGGATTCAAGCGATGTTGAACTTGTCATCAGCTGATGTCGGTGATGGACCCACATCTTGTCTGCCTGTGGTGTTTGGAGTGCAACCATGACTTGAAGCTGAGCCATGAGTCCGGAAGCTTTGAGTGAGTGGGTCCCTAAAGCTCATGGTGGCCCAGCATGCGACTTTGTGCAAATCGAGGTCCCGGTTGAGATAAGTCCCAGGACAAGCCTTGGAGCCCGAAGTTGTCATCGTCACACTCCAAGTCCTGAGGACACTTGTATAAGGCGAGGCACAATAAAAAGAGCAAGAAGTTAAGCGATCTTAGACTTCTCTTCCGACGCAACAAGGGAGTGTCTGTATTCAAGGCCTGGTGCCTCGAAACCTGGGACTAGGTTGACTCTGTACCTCCCTGTCTTTCCGGGAGCTGGAGTGACCGCCGTCTAACTAAAAGATTTCTGTGAGGCGATGTGCCTCATTTTTAGGAGGCCTGACACCTCCAACTCTCTTTTGGGCCCCGTGTGGAGGGGGCCCCATCTGGTTCCACGCCGGCAGCTCCGACTCCGGATGCACTGGGCCCCCAGGGATCCATTCCTTAACCAGACTGACACCAACCCCGATGTCAGGGCTCCCAGCTACCACCGAGGGTGCCACTCCCCATATGATCTCTGACTCTGAGCCAGAAGGGCATAATCTGACGCCGACTCAGATGCCGGCAAGAGCCTCGCATGCTAGGTTGGAACCTGAGCCCTATTCGCTTTTGCTATTCTTCGAGGAAGATGAGAGGGGTCGCTGACCCTACAAAATACCAGCCCTCTGAAGAAGACTCAGAAAAGGACTGGTGTGAGGAACTGGGTGAAGCCATTGGACTGGATACTTCTCCAGCAGTTGGTATGCTTTCTCTCCCTACGGTGGGTACGGAGGAGGGAGCCTGATAAGCAATGTTGGTGCAGAGGGCAGCTGATGTCCTTAACCTTCGGTTGCCTTTAGTGGCAGTCAAGACTCACATCTTGACAGAGGTGTTGCTACTGGGAGTTTCCTCGCCGGAACCCCCTACTCCCAATTAATAACGCCCTTACTGACGTCCATTCGGGGATTTAGTACAAACCCAGCAAAGGGGCTCATGTGAATAGGATGTTTTCCCGCTGCCACCCCCTAGCTCTAGGGGTCCCAAAGTTCCTCACCCAACACTCTACCCTGTAGAATGTGGTTGGTCCAAGCCTCGATGTCCCAAAGCACATTCTCCACAACTCTCCAGAACTGGGAATCCAAAAAGCTGGACTCTTTGGGGAAGATGTGTTCTTCCGCCAGCCTAGCATTGTGGTCTGTGAGCATCAAATGCCTTTTTGGCCGTTATTCCCACACTCTGTGTGATATTGTTTTGAAAGTGCTGCCACAGGTCCTGGAGTTGGCCCAGCCTATGCTCTCTCAGGCTGTTGCCAATAGGAGAGATACCGAAAAGTTCACAATAAGAAGTGGACTCGACATGACCTAATCACTGGGCAAAGGAGTTTCATCAAAGGTGGCCTTGAGGCTCCACTCCTGGTTAAGGATGACTGGTTGTTCGGGGGCTGTCAAGGTTTCCCTCATGGACATGCTCTTAAATGGCACCCATCTCTTTGGAGGCCAGGCAGTTTCGGCGCTTGACTGCTTTAAGGACTCTTGGGCTACGCCCAAGCCCTTGGGCCCCTCTGCTGCCCCCATGCCAGACCCAGTCTGCTTTTTGTGGCTACGGTAGGGGCTTCCACATGCACCAATTACCTCCCAGTCACTGCCTGTGTGTGGCTGAAGGCGTGGTAACCACAGACCTCATGGGTCAGATAGCTGGCAGTCTGATTAGTTCACCCCACCAGAAGCTGCAGTCTCCAAACCTTCCAAATCTGCCCCTTTACCACCATGGGCATTTAGTTGGCAGCAGGATTTACCATCACCTGCTCCACTGGCAATCCTGAACATCGAACACAGGGGTTTTGCAGATTGTCCGAAGGGGCTACTCCCGCCCCTCTAAGGCTGCCCATCCCTCTGTCATCTTCTCACTACTGACTCACGGATGATCATCTGTCCCTTTTCTGTGAAATAGTTGTGGCTTTCTTGGACAAGGGAGCTACAGAGATGTTTCCGGTGCCAGAAGTAGGCTCTGGTTGTTGTTCCTGCTCCTTTTCTGTTCCCCAAAAAGGACAAAGGCCTTCATCCTATTCTGCATCTCGGAGCACTCAATTTCTTCTGCAAGAATGAGAAATTCAGAATGCTCAAGTTAGCTCAGATCTTGTCTGCTCTGGACCAAGGAGACTGGATGGTGGTGCTGGACTTTCAGGACACCGATTTTCACATTCTCGGTCTACCTATCGGCACTATTTGCGAATTATGGTAGGCAGAGAGCATTTTCAATTCACCGTGCTCTCTTTTGGCCTTACCAGTTTCCCTCTAGTGTTTATCAAGGTTATGGCGGTGATTGCAGCTCATCTACGATGATTAGGGTTGCCAGTCTTCCCCTATCTCGACGACTGACTGTTGAAGACAAGATCACCACTGGCTGTCATCTCCCACCTCCAGGGGGAGGGGTGGGGGGGGGTAAAGTGCCGCTCCGAGACAGCAAGTCTCCCCTATTGCTACACCACTGCAGTAAAACCTACTGTTGAAAACAATTTATCACATAGTTAGCAGAAAAACATTCATCCTCTTTCTGCCCCTCTTTCTAAAGTCTTGCTCTTCATTCATTCCCTTGCCCAGCAGTGCTCTGCTCTGGGTTCTCTATCTGCCTTCTTGTGGCTGCCTGACCAACCCTCATTATTTTAAGTCCCCTATTGTACATAGTTTTTTTAAAGGGTCTTGGGCATCTTTTTCCTTCTTCACCATTTATCATGCGGGACCTTAACCTGGTCTTAACATTGTTAATGTGTTCACCATTTGAGCCTCTCCACAATTGTCCCCTCCAGCTTCTGACATTGAAAATAGCCTTCCTTATGGCAAATACATCTGCCCGCAGTGAGTGAACTGCAGGCCTTATCTAAGTTGTTTTACCTCTCTATCTATACTGACAAACTGGTGCTTCAAACAAGGGCCTCCTTTCTACCGAAAGTGGTCACCCCTTTTCATGTAGGCCAATCAATCACCTTGCCTAACTTTTTCGCTCCTCCAAGTCCCTCTAAAGAAGAGGAGCAACTTCACCGTCTGGACCCAAATTTGTATTTGTATTTGTATTTGTGAGTATTTATTAAGCGCAGCCTATCGCTCCGGAAGGAGCATCTTGGCGCTGAGAGTAAAGACTGTTGTTGTTCTACCTTGACTGCACATGAAAGTTCCGGGTGGACGAACAACTCTTCGTGTGGTATGTCGAGCGAAGAAAGGATGGACAGCGCAGAAGCAGACCATCTCCTGATGGGTCATGCTCTGCATCAAACTCTGCTACGCACTGGTCTAGAAGCAGCATCCTGAAGTCTTGCGTGCTCATTCCACTAGACCTAAAGCTGTGACCACTGTCAAAGGTAAGGAATCTGCAACTAGAAGACAACAACATCTTGGACCCGTCCCAGTCCAGATTCAGACGAAACCACAGCGCCGAGACAGCCCTCATCACCGCCACAGACAACATCAGGCACCAACTAGACAACGGCAAAACATCAGCCCTCATCCTCCTGGACCCGTCAGCCGCCTTCAACATGGTCTGCCATCGCACTCTAAAGACACGCCTCCTAGAAGCAGGAATCCAAGAGAAGGCTCTTGACTGGACCACCTCCTTCCTCTCCTGCAGAACCCAGAGCGTCCGCCTCCCACCCTTCCGATCCGACGCCACCGACATCAACTGCGGCGTCCCCCAGGGCTCATCCCTCAGCCCAACGCTATTCAACGTCTACATGGCCCCCCTCGCACAAGTGGCCCTCCATAACTACCTCAACATCATCTCCAACGACACCCAGCTCATCTTCTCCCTCACCAAGGACCCACACACCGACAAAACCACCCTCCACGAGAGAATGAAGCCCGTCGCCGATTGGATGAGGAGCAGCCGTCTGAAGCTGAACTCAGACAAGAATGAGGTCCTCATTCTTGGACCCACCCCCTCAGCCTGGGACGACTCCTGGTGGCTGACCACACTGGGAACAGCACCAACACCCACCGACCATGCACGCAATCTAGGATTCATCCTAGACTCCTCCCTCTCCAGGTCTAAGCAGGTCAACGCCGTCTCCTCCTCCTGCTACAAGACCCTCTGCATGCTCCGCAGGATCTACAAGTGGATCCCGACCGAAACAAGAAGAACGGTGACACAGGCCCTCGTCAGCAGCAGACTGGACTACGGCAACGCACTCTACGCAGGAATCCCAGCCAAACACCTATGACGACTACAACTCATCCAAAACGCCTCCGCCCGACTGATCGTCAACATCCCCCGCCACAGCCACATCACCCCCCACCTGAGAGACCTACACTGGCTCCCCGTTGACAAGAGGATCACCTTCAAGCTCCTCACCCACGCACACAAAGCACTCCACAATGCCGGATCAGCCTACCTGAACAGCAGTCTCCGCTTCCACACCCCCACAGGCCAACTCCGCTCCGCCAGCCTCGCCCTCACCGCTGTCCCCCGCTTCTAACGACGACCTCCAGCGGCAGATCTTCTCCTACCTCGCTGCCAAGACCTGGAACACCCTCCCTACCCACATACGGCAGACCCAAGACCTACTCGCTTTCAGAAGACTCCTCAAGACCTGGCTCTTCGAGCAGGGTAAGTAGCGCGCTTTACAAGTACTCTGATTGATTGATTGATAGAAGCCTCTATCAGATGAACAAGTTAAGTACCTTTGGTAAAGCGTTATCTGGTGCTGACTATATCTAGCCGCAGATTCTTTTTACTGGCCCACCCATCCTCACCATTCTGCAAACCGATGCTTCTGGCATGGAAAGTCATGAAAAGTAACGGACGTCCGCACACCTGGGTGGTGTCTGTATGGGCACCGCAGCGTCACATCTGGCACATACAATGTCGAAAATTCACGCGGAACCGATGGACGCCACCTACCAGCGTGCAGGGTGTACTGTTCAAAAATAATGTTCTGTATCCAGTCTGATGCCTGGGGAAATTCTAGGGCAAATAATCTGCGGCAAATAGTGTGTACCAGACAAGGCGTTACCAAAGGTAAGTAATTTTTTCTTTCTTACTAAATATCCTACTACAATGAACCCCAATTCACACCCTTCAATTCCTCCTGATAGATGATTGATGTGTTTGGCAAACTTATGTTCTTGTCTGCCAGCCTTGTGATCTGTAAATACTGTATTTATATTGGGTTTTTACACGCATGCTTTCTGGGACATGGCCTGTGAGATCTTGCTATTGGTCCTGTAAGACCTTAGAGCCTCTTTGGCTCAGACAATTTATGTTGGACAAGACGCACCCAGTATGTCATTTATGCTGGCTACATGCTACTGATTGCCTAGGAAGGGCGGTTACATCATTACTGCGCTCTGCTGCGACATGTGGATGCTTTGCACAGGATTTTCTGCAGACTGTCAAACCTTTCTCATGGTTATGCCTCTTGAAGGCTCTTGTCTGTCTGGTGAAGAAGCGGATTCTGTCCTGGAGCATTTTAAATAAAGTAAAGCTACAGCACAGTGGTGTGGTGTATCTTGGGTGAGGCCACAGGGGTGGGTGCAAAATTCCTTAGGGGCGCAAAATTTTGAAAGAGAAAAATTCTACTAGTTGCTTTCTTTGATCATGAGGAAGTGCCAATGGTACATAGATTAGAGATCACAATACTTGCCTTGCCCCGGGCGCTGGCAAATCACACAACGGTGCAATCCCTGGGTCTGTACCAGTTCAAAAATTTGAGAGGCTACTGGAAAGGGTTTGCATATAAGCAAAGACAGTCTTCAAAACCAATATAAGAGTCGCCAGAGTCCTTTTCAGAACGTTGGTCTGCAGGCAGCACTCAGGTCATCAGGACATCAGTTAAAGCAACCCCATCCACTGCGACAGAACTCACCAAGCTGCTTTAGTTTGCTGTTAGTGGCACATACCTATCCTGTTGGGGGCAGGATACATCACTTTTCATAGAGTGGCAATCCATCACATCAGATAGATGGGTTCTAAAAAGTGCTCAGCATGGCTGTGTCCTGTGGTTTGTTTTTGTCTACCAACCCCTCCCCCCACCTCAGAGTGAATTTCACTTAGCCTTATATCCACCAGAAGTAAATGTAAATGTAAATGTAATTTGGATTTGTATAGTGCCTATCACCCAGGGGTCCCTAAGCGCTGTACGAATACCACTGTGGAACCCTTCCTGGCCTGTTCCTCTGAGGTGTCCACTCCTGGGCACCCCCAAGGTGAAGCCAGGCATCCTAGCGTTGTTAGGGCTGGTGTGGAGATTAAGCAAGCTATTGCCCAGAGTTGCAGAGTGGAACCCATGATTAGAGTAGGCACCGAAGCGAGGATTATCGGGTCCGAGGACATTGAGCCCAGACCCTGCCGCGACGGGGATTGAACCCTGGTCCGGACCAGACCTCTGCCTCAGGGTCTGCCGCTCTAATCGGTGAGCCACACTTCTCCACAAGAAGGAGTGTTACCGAAGGTAACTAGCATGTTCATCCTAGTGTTATGGGTGAGCATTATGCTAACCCTGTGTAGTCCTACTTAAAGAACAAGTTACTTACCTTCGGTAACAATGTATCTGTAAGAGACATATGGTAGGAATCCTTTATTGCGAGTTATGGTTGTTTGCATAGTCCTCACTGAATAACGTGGTCATGCTAGTTTGCATGAGATCTCACTGGATCTGGATAGCATAGGTATCAAAGGATGAAGCACTCTCTAATTTCAGGGCAAATCTTTAGGCAGGCGAGTATGTGCGATTTGTTTACATTGTTGCAGGATACATGCATGCTAATGCCTGCAAGTTGGTAAAGGACAAGCATATGTAGGGGCATTTAAAGCGTTAAGTGATCCGCTTTAAGGATTGAATTTGTCCCATGTGGAACTGCTGGAACAGCTACTCTGCTCCAAATTTGCTTTGCTTTATCATGCCACATTGAGCCCTACCTTCACTATCTCATATCCCACTCACCTATTATTTCTGGAGGCTTGTTTCTTTGTATAAGATATTTGGCAGGGCGTGCACAGAGGAACTTCGTTGATAAGAGTAGAGACTCACCTTGCAGATCTGATCTTCACTGAATTTCCCTTTTATCTGAGCCACCACTGTGCAAGGTGCTTCACTGCCAGAGGGTGTTTGCAGTATCTAATGCCATTATCACATCAGCAGATCAAGTGTACAAGAGTGTGCAGCCACTTGATTGTCATATCATTTTTGTAGCTGTCTGTGTCCTCTTAGTCTTATCAAATTGCAGCATTCTTTCTCCAATGAAAGGGCTTCGGAATCACAGCCATTTTCCTCAGGTGCAAGCTACAACCCCCAAATATCCCCTTCTCTTGAAAGTAGCTTATATAGATGTTGGAAGATGGGTTAAATACATGGTCGATAAACTGTTACCATTATATCAAAATATAAACTACAGTGATATCACCCACGCTTTGATTTTATGTGAGCACCACCTGAAAGTTCATGTGAAATACCTTTGCATCCTTGTCTCAAAGTGCCCATGTTGTGGACTTCAGTAGCCGAGAGAGTTTGTATGTTCGCAGAATCCCCCATTATAATATGGTACCGGGTCATTTTTTAATTTTCGAATAAACAAGGATTTATGGTTAACTATGATCCAAAATCGATTTTTAGGAGGCACGCCCACTATGCAGGGCAACTTCGTCTATATTGGCAGTATTACTGGCAGATGTACTAATTTCCCACCAATGGAAGGAACTGTTGTGACCGGAGCTCAAATACATGAGATTTTATGCATTGTTCCTCTTCAGGAAAACAGTGATCTAAACCCGTGCTACAAGACATTGGGATATAGGGAACCTGAGTAGAATTTAATGCAATGGAATTCATTCAGAATGGTGTGCTAGGTAGATTCTGTTGTGCTCATATCATGCTGCATGTACAATATGGTGGTGTATTGTGAGTGAAAGATTGTCCTAGTGGCCACCATCAGTGAGTTGTGTTTTAATCTCGACACGTGTAACCCCATAATTTAATTGAAGCAATGATGAAATTCACTTGTACAATTGCCAAGAGGGCCAAGATACCCCTCCCTGGTGATAGTGTGCACACTAAATCTGCATTACATAACATTAAGCAATTTCTATTTCTCTTATTTGAAGTTTAATTTTATGCTTTTGGAACCGGTTTGGTTTTTGTTCTATTTCGTGCGTCAACAATACAAAAGATTTGACAAAGAAATTGTATTCCTGTGCTTACCTGGATCCCTTGAATGTTCATGAAAGAGATGGTGGTGGTCGCTGCCCAACTTCATAGGCAGGTTGTGTGTGTATTCCCCTACCTCGACAACTGGCTGCTAAAGGAGGTTTTCTGCAGTCAATCATAGACCACCTCTGGATGATGGCTGAACTCCTGTAAGTTAAGTCCCACCTGAGCTCCACACAAAGGATTCCCTTGATCGGGAGAATTCTGGGCACGGTGGTGTCCTCAAGTTCGGAATATTCTGTATATGACCCTTATGTTTTTGGGTAAGTTTGATGAGGATAGGTCTGTGGCTGTATGGTCTCCTGACTTTATGTATCCTCCTCATTTCGAATACCTGGTGGCAAATGCAGTCCATTCATTGGACCCTCTTGGGCTCAGCATCGGGATTGCCTCTCGGATTCCATTCGCGTCTTGAAGGAGACAGTGCAGTGGTAGATGCCAGATGGCAGCCTGCCCAGCAATGACCCCTCTGCCTTCCTCACCCAGAGTTCACTGTTCAGAAATGTTTCACTGCTGGATTGGGGGACTTCGAGCTTTCCGTCTACCTCTGAAGGCCTTCCTGCCATCCTTCAAAAGGGGATTGGTGCAGGCCCTCGCAGATGATTTCACTGCCATGTGGCACTGCAACAAGCAGAACAGATTGGTATCCTGAATCAAGTGACACAAGCTTATGCCTCTGGAAGAGGCTTAACCACCTGAACATCTTCTGGTCGCCAATCACATAGTCCCTGAATGCAAAAGCAGATAAACTGTGTAGGCTTTGTCTGACAGACCACAAGTGTCCTCTCCATCCCAAGGTGGCACAAGGAATCTTTAGTCATTGAGACATTACCAGGCTAGCTCTATTTCTCCCTGTCAAGAACATGCAGCGTCGATAATTCTGTGGATTGAGGTTTCCTTCAAGGCACTTGTTATAAAACACATTGTGACTGGAATGGAAGGACAGAGTCATGTATACCTTTCCACTGCTACCTCTCCTGTCGTGAATTCTGAGAATCAAGACAGGGCCCCTGTAATTCCCACCACCCGACTGGGCCATGAGAGGGTGGAACCTAGAGCTCCTGAGCTTAAGCATTTGTCCTCTGATAAGACGTTCACTTCAGGACTACATACTGTCTCCAGAGCAGGGCAAGATCTTACATCTGAATATCCACAGCCTACACCTCCATGCATGCAGATTGAGCAGCAGCAACTGAATGCGTTTGATTGTTTGCAACACTGATTGCTTACAGACTTTCTGATGTTCTTTTCTTTCTTTCGGTAGGCTATAGGCACTGTAAATAGTTATTTATCTGCCCTTTTGTCCTTTCTGTGTCTATCTGATTATCTGAGGCTTCAGTTGTTATTCATTTTTAAAAAATGGTTTCACCCACAATTTTCCTACTCTCACCCCCCCAATTGTTATGCCCCAGTGTGACTTGAACTTGGTCTGGGCATTTCTCATATGCACCTCCCTTTTAACCAATGCAAAGCTGTTCCTTATGACTTTTGATGTTGAAAACAGTCTTTCTCATTGTGATTACATCAGCCGTTGCATGATTGGGCTACAGACGCTCTCTGTACAACCGCCTTACACCTCTGGACAAATAGATACTGAAGATAGGGCGGCCTTCCTACTTTAATGTTAGCCAGTCCGTTTTTCGGCCAGCATTTTTTGTTCCGCCTCACTCCTCAATACAGGAAGAAAGGCTCCATTGACTTGACCCCAAGATGGCTCTGAGCTTTGAGACTGACTGCACAAAAGACCATCATGTGGATGGTTAGCTCTTTGTGGGTTTCTCCGTGGCAAAGAAAGGGAAGGCTGTGCAAAAAATTGACCCCTTATTAAAATCTGTTAAACACTGCTGAAGAAAGAAAATTTCCTAGCTCTCTTAATGGAAAGTTTCAATTCTATTAAGGACACGAAGGCGAGAATTAGGCTTTTTCTTTCTTCACTTAACTCACCAGCAGCCTTTCAAAATAAATGATTTCATGGACATAAAGTGTATTTCCCATGAAACATTTGGAAAAGAAACAGAAAACCAGTTCATCTCATCAGAATATTATTGCAATTATAACTGTGTTGCAGACTCTTTATCGCCCGCTTTCTTCCTGCGAACACAGCCTTGACCCTCTGGCTCTACTCCCGTTTATTGGTTTCCATTCCTAGGGAGTAACAAAGATATGCAAATTGTCTGTCAATCCATAACAAATGTATCCATAAGCAACCAACATGGTGCAGCAAGAAAACGTAAAGATTGTGTTAAGTCTACAAATCACAAGAGCATTCTAAAAGGCATAAGACATCACAATTATCAATGGCATGCTTCTGTACATGGTATAAGATATCACAATCGTAGATAGCGCTGTACCTCTTCGAGGGGGAACTTTAAGATACAAGAAGTCCAGGGTGGGCTAATCTTCACCTCTCTATCCTTAATAGAATTGAAACTTTCTGTTACGATAGCTAGGAATTTTTCATTCTATGGCAGGACCTGGAGGCATGGATTAGGCTAGTTTAAACCTAATCTACCACCGTTTGCCAGAGAGGACTCCGATTTAAATTAAAACTTTATAAAAGTGGAATCAGATGACCAGTTAGTAGTGTTAAGAATGTCTCCCAGGCTCGTTCTCAATGAGAAAGCCTTGGAGGTCACAGCACCTCTCACTGAATGGGCCCCAAAGTGGGATGTATCAATGCATGCCTCCTGCATTACCCATCTGAATCATCTTGCAATCATATGGGAAGAAACCGCCTTATGAGGTTTAGTGAGAGCAATCAGTAACTTCCTACCCCCATGAGGAATTATGTCCTCCGTGACAATCTCATAAGTTTTCATGGTGCGAACCACACACAATTTAGGAACCTGTGAAAACGCTGGGTATGAAACCAATTTTGAACTACATTTTGTTCGGTGAGAAATTTGAAAAGTCACCCCTTTCTGGGAGAGCCTTACGGGAAGAGGAGAAGGCAAATGGCTTTAGAAGGTCTGCAAAAGTTTGGTAAAAGTACTTTAACTAAACTAGCATGCCGCTATATTATTTTCATCTTAAGTTCTCCAACCGCCTGAGACTTCAAGACTTTTAGTTTAGCTGTAAAGAATTATAATTGCAAACAGAACGCTGCTACATTGTTACTGCCCGCTTTAATTGCTGTGACGGCGAACAGCTTCAGAGGGGCTGTAAAAACTCCCGTAGCGGAATCAGTGCAACACATTCGGGAAGAGGAGATGGGAAGAGGAGACGGTGTGCGGCTTCAGAGGGGCTGCAAAAGTTTGGTAAAAGCGTGACGCTATATTGTTTCATCTTAATTCTTCAAACTGCCCGAGACTTTAAGACTTATAGTTTGGCGGTAATAAATATAATTACAACAGAACGCCACGCCATTGTTTCCCGCCTTAATTGCTGAGACTGCTTGAGGTTCCGCGAAATCCATTGCTGGTCATCTGTATTCCTGGGTCATTACCTTGTGGGCACTGCTCTTGGTAGACCCTCACGCCGCCCTGCAATACTCCCCAGGGAGACCGTTCCGCTGGTGGTGACGCGGACGGTCTTGGACTACTGTCCCCGGCATCCCAGCACCAGGAGGGGCTTACAAACATGAACAGCCTCAAAGCGTCAGGAGGCGCTTACAAACACGCACAGCCTCCCTCGGAGCAGGACGCGCGTAGGCGTGCCCAGGCCAGGGACGGGCCCGTCTTTGCCCGTCAGTGGCCTGAAGAGGCCGGGCTGGGCCACCCCCCTTGGCGAAAGATTTATACGGAACCCACGAAGGTACGTGGACTCAAGGGTAGGGCCATCAAATTACTAAGTACTGGTCGTAAAGAACTTTGTTAGTTACAGGTCATTTAAGAACTTTGAGCCCCAAACCCTCTGCCTTGGTAACCGTGTGTCTTCCCATTAGATACTTATTGTACATTGAATACTTAAGTCAGCTAAATCGAATTATTTTATTATTTTACATTGAACTGTATCGCAGCAAGGAATTGTGTATTTTAACATGGGGAAACATAACATAAAAGTCCATTGCCATGCACCTCCACGACCAGTACCCCCTTCTCTTCCCCAAACATCCATTGATAAAATGCTCCAAAGAGCGATAAGGGTGGTCGCCACAGAAATAGAACGCACGGAGCGTAGGCTATCCCTGACCCCAGACCTCCAACCATTGTGTACACCTCCCAACCTCTTAATTGCCTCTGATTCCTCTTCCCCTACCCCGGAACAACCTAGCCATAGCACTCCACAAGATAAGGGTGTGGGTACCACCCCAGAAATCTTAGCGAAGAAAAGGGGCCCGGCCAGAGGAGCCAAGAAACCCATTGCTTGTAAGCCCAATAGTAAAAACACAAGAGCTGGGACCAAGAGGAAAGCCACCCATGGTGATTCCATAGAACTCGTAGAGAGTGGCCTAGACCCCAACAAGCAGAGTGAGGCAAAGCGTAAAAAGGTTGATTTCGAACCTACCCGGTTCCCCTCCCTGCTAAGTTTTTTAAAAGTACAAATTAGAGATATAGTAAGGGAAGAATTGGCACACATTCACGGGCACATAGACAAAATAATCAGCTTCCAAGGGCCTAGCAATGAGACTACCCGCTACCGTAGCTAGAAACAGCCCACCAGTCTTAGAAGAGGCGGCGGGCTCGGGGTCATTAGAGACAGGGGCGAGCATCCCTGGTCAGGACGGGGGAAAAACATTACTTGTAGAGAGAAGGAAACTAATCGCCCAATGGAAAAAAGAGTAAATGGAGGGAACCAGGAGGCTGATGGACCAAGAGCTACCACAAATATTGTCGCTGGGTTGGTCTCGGCTGGCAAGCTATCCAGCCAAATCTCCCCCCAGCTTCAGTTCCTTATGTAGTAATTCTTTCTGGAGTTAAGGGGCAAAGGAATCCTATACTGAGTTAAAAAATAAATGCCTCCATTTTTTCTCTAGTACGGGCCAATTCATCAGTGTAAATGACAATCTGCTCAAAAGCAGAGTAAGTTGGGTGGGAAATAAACCAAAAGACATTAAAGGGGACTGCATAATAGTTAATCTAAGAAAGCCACACATTACACAACATCTCCTGCACTCTATCTCTGACCATCAAGCAAGATGGGGCTGTATTAGATGTCTTCCGCTTACTTGTATGTGCCCAACAATGTTAGTACAAGAGTGCACCCACAAGGGGGACAGAATTATGTCCACCAAAATCCCATCCAGTTTACTCTGCCTATACAAAATAGATTTGGGCACTTAGATGAAGTAGACTGACTGTTGGAGACTCAAAAGGGTAGAGAAATAGCTGGGACAGCTAGTGAACAGCAAAGTCCAGATAGTTCATACCCCGAGAAAGAGGAATCTGACCCAGTCATAGTGATGTCTATCTTTGTCCTGTACGAGCCTCACCTCCTGTTTATCCGACCCAAAATTTGGCTTTGGTTAAGCTGCAGGCTGAAAGTGGGCATTTGCCCCCCAGAGGAAAAGGGTCCTTTAACAAAGCTGAAGCACCCCCTGACAACACTGCTTGTTCTCCCCTGTTGATTTTTAAATGTGGATGCTATGGATGGGACCCATAAAATCTCCATTTCTCCATCAAAACCCAGTCTGAATTTGAAGCTCCTCTCATGGAACATTGCAAGCATCAAAAATAAATTGAATTGCCCGGACTGGGGAATATTGGTAGATTCCTGTGACATCTGCATGTTCCAAGAAACCTGGGCTATTGAGGAACACACTCGTCTTGGATTCGCATCCTATTTTAACCCAGCCGTCTCTAAAGGGCAGGGAAGACCATCGGGAAGACTAATTATATGGAGTGGGACCCATCTAGGATGTACTGTCTCACAATTAGAGGAAACTGAGCCAGATATTTTGAGCCTTATCTTGTCCTTTAACAATCAAATTGATTAATGTGTATTCTAGGCCCGTGAAAAACGGAAAGGAGTCACCAACAATAGACCATTTAGATATGGTAATGTCGGGGGACCTAGAAGATGGCTTGATTCTTTTGGGTGGTGATTTAAACTGCCAATATGAACCCCTAAAAGACTTTTATGACTCTTGTGGTAGAGAAGAAGACGAGGTGTGGGCCATTCCTGAGATAAATTCAACTCCGATCAGGGCCTGGTCTTCTCTGGCACTACAAATCAAGCCTTTCACCTTGAAACATTCACTACGTGCCTGCAATGGTCGATTTAGTTCCGAATCGCCTGGTAAGTATACTTTTAACAGGGTGGGCCACGAGTCAATACTGGACTATGTTCTAATAGAATCCAGAGGTTGGTCCTTCGTTACCGAATTTATTATCCTACCCAGGCATGATAGTGATCACAACGCCCTGCTAGCAACCCTTGAGTTCTCTGTAGAAACGGGATCAAGAGATCTAGATCAGTGTGCCTGGGATGGGCTTTTTCTCTCCAATAACAAAAGAACGGTTAAGTGGGCGCAGATGGAAAACTGTCAAGTGAAGCTGGCTCAACTTTATCAAAGTATCATTCCTGACCTAACGACCCTGTCAGACCTGGTGGACAACGGGCCTTCACAGGAAACTTACAGTAGATATGGGGTCATTAATGATTCCATCTACTATAAACTAAGAGGAGCATTTTTCAGGCCCTGTCCGCGGGTCAGTAGGAGTCAACAAAAGGTTATGTGGTTTAATAGCAGCTGTAAACAGGCAAAGAAAACTCTTATAGAGGCTATTAAACAAAAATCCCAGAGTCCTATCAAAACAGCTAGGGCCCAGTACAAGAACAGTATTGCTTCTGCCAAGGTTGCCTGGGGAATGGATAAATGAGACAGGTTAAAAACAGCCCCGGAATCCAAGGAACCAAGATCATTCTGGAACATTGTTGCGACAGGTAGCAGCGAGGATCAGACTCCCTTGCACGTGAACATAGCGGCAGAGAGTTGGGTTACCCATTATCAAGCCTTGTACTCTTCAACTCCAGACAATGGCGCCAAGGTAGTAACATCGCCCTTCATACTGCCTACCACAAATATATACTCCCCACAAATCTCCCTGGTTGAAGTAGAAACTGTAATTAAACTAATTCCCACTGGAAAAGCCCCAGGTCTTGATAATGTCCCCGGTGAGCTATATAGAAAAGATCCTAAAATTTGGGCCCCTTACCTGTGGCTGATTTTTAATGCCATCCTAAAAGGGATGAATTTACCTGAATCGTGGCTGGGGGCGGAGGTAATCCCAGTATTTAAGAAGGGCTGTCCTTTTCAACCGTCTAATTATTGACCTATCAGTCTAATAGACGTATCTCAAAAGGCTTTTGCGAGGATTATTCTTGACCGAGACCAGACCTGGCTACATGAAAAAAAAAAATGTCCCATCTACAGACTGGGTTTAGAACCAAAACTTCGACTATGGGCCAGATATTTAGGCTCCTACTTCTTTACTTGAAAACAGTAGTATCGGAGGGGGGGAGCCTTTATCTGTTCTTTGTTGACCTGCGGAGTGCCTTTGACTTGGTTCCCAGGGCGACCTTGTGGAGAGTGTTGTGGGAGTTGGGGATACCCCCTTATCTCCTCGAGATTATAATTCGGCTCCATGTAGGGAACTACGTTAAAATCAGATATGGGAAAAGGGGGGACCTTACTACCCCAATTCCGGATAACAGGGGAGTTAGGCAGGGGTGTGTATTGGCCCTCACCTTATTTTGCATTTACTCAGACGGTCTGGTACGCACCCTGAACCAATGCAAGAACATAGATGTCCCGAAGTTGGTTCGCGGCTGTGTGCCAGCGTTGATGTTTGCTGAAGATACACTACTCCTGTCTAAATCCCCTATGGGGCTTCAAAGAATAATGGATGGATTCTCACTTTTTTGTAAGGATAGGGGGTTGAAGATAAACGTACAGGAAACCAAATATATGGTTTTTAACCCCAGAAAAACGCTTTATCCCAGCTCCCACCTGAATGGCTCACCCTTAGAGAGGGTTAGCGAATTTGAGTACCTGGGGGTCACCCTAAATGAATAAATTACCTCGGACCCCAGGTCACAAAGGCAAATCTTAAATCAACCCAAATCTCGGGGGTTTGGTTAAAGTCTTTAGGGACACCTATCACAAACCTATGAGCCCCGTCTTAGAGATTTATAAAACACAGGTGAGAAGCACAACACTGTATGGTGCTGAGATATGGGGCCACTCAAACATAAATCCAATGCTGATCACCGAAAACAAATTTCTCAGACAAACAGTTGGTCTCCCGGTAAGCACCCCTTTATCCCATCTCCGCATGGACCTAGGGGTAAGACCAATCACCCAGGTTGTAGGATGTAGGCAACTTATTTTTTGGCGGAGGATATGGGTTACCCCGGAACTCGCTGTATATAGAACTGCGCTAGAGGAGATCCTTAGCATTTCGGGGAACAGGAAGTTTCCATGGCTTGTGTATGTTAAAAACTGTTTGACTGCACTAGGATTTTGTGATTTGTGGGAGAATCCCAGACTAGCCTGTGCAAGCAATACTAGGAAGGTCTTGATAAGAAGATATTGGGATGTTCAAATGGACCAATTGTATCTCAGTCCTAGGGCTGGCTCCAGGCTGTCTATATTCCTAGATGTGAAATGTACATACATGCTGGGGACTGTACTTGACTTTATTTATCCAACCCTGGCTAGGAAACTTTATTTGCAGTTTCGACATGGTTGTCTCCCGCTCAATGCATACACTAATCAGTGGGTACCCGGGCTGCCCTGCTTGTCCAGCCAAAGAGGAGTCTGACCTGCATGTGCTCTTTTTCTGCCGAGGACATGGCAAAATACGTCAGAAAGAGCTTAAAACCCTGTGCAAGAACTTGGGCACTGTAAGGAAGTCTACTGACTTTTTAAAACGAATACGAACTTGCACATTGTATTTGCACTTTCCAGGTTTTTGTGTCGTATGTGGTGGGCCAGGACAAAAATTTTTAAATTTGAATGATTTTTAAATTATTTATTATTGTCATTTCTGTAAATAATGGATTTATTTTAGTTTTTAACGGTTTTAAATATTTGGTAATGTTTTAATTCTTGCTGCTTCTTTTATGGCTCACGGCGAAATAAAGAATTTACTGACTGACCCCTCTCTGGGAAAAAAACTCTACCTGTAATGTCCAAGGCCCGAACATTCGGAATGCTGCTCACGTGCTGGCTTCTTCGATGCAATTGCATCTAAGGGGTGAGCAAGGGGAGGCAATGAGTCTGATGGTGCAAGCCACCTTTCGTGACGTCACTTCCTGTCGTGACGTCAGCGTCCCCCCACTTCTTTTTTAAGACTTGTGCCCTGGAAAAAGCTAACATTATGGCGCTCTGGCATCTTATGTTTCTTGGTGTCTGCTCTGTCTAAGAGAGGTTGAGGTGGGTAAGGGGTTGGCTGCAGGGTTTACCGACCTGCTGGTGGTCCGGACATTCTAGTCCTATCTCGCTGTTGCTCATGGACAGATGGATTCTTAGGGGCAAGGAAGGGTTAGTGGTCGGGTTCGGAAAGAGGTGCATAAAACAGGAATGGTGCCTTGAGAAGCTCCCTTGTATTTCATTGTAAGTGAAATTTATGTCATGCAAATTGATTTTTCGAATTGTACAAATTACAAAACAGACTTATACTGGCTGTCTAAGCATGCCATGAGGGTTTCTAAATATATATTTGACATGAAGTTCTGGTATAAACAATTGTGCAACCTGAGTATGTTTTTATGTATTCAGCTTGAAAGTAAAGAAAAGTACGGTCTGCTATATAGTTCAATGATCTCTGTTCTGCTTATCATAGTTTATTGTAGTGTTTTGGAGGGAGGAAGGAGTGAAATCAACTGTAACACACAGTAGTGCGAACACTATTATATTGTGTAAAGCGCTCTGATATCCTTCGGGATCAAGTTTGCGCTATATAAAACTTTATAAATAAATAAATAAATAAATCCAAAACTCTGCGACATGAAATGAAACCTAACAACAAAATTGCCAGTTTCACTGTAGTTGTTTCCTATACAGATACCTATTAGACGGTGTGAGAGGGATGGGCGGAAAAAGAAACTAGGAGGTCTTATGCGTGAATCTATGGTGGCGTTTATTTAAAGTCACTGCATTCAGTAAACAAAAATGAGATAAGGAGGGGCTATCTTCTGAAATGGTGTCTTCTGGGTTGGTGGGTATCTTCCTCTGGTGGCTTGATCTTCTCTCTGGGCGAGTGTTGGTGACTTCCCCCGGGTAGCGTGTAAGGAGAGACGATACAGACGGTAAATATGCTGTGGGATGTTTTGTTGAGAGGAGTACCACCACCAAGATTAAGATGTGAAGTATACCCCGGTGCACGATAAATGGAAGTAGTGCCGCGACAGTTGAAGACGGGAGAATGGAAAGACTTCTTTTACAGGTTCTGTCCTATCAGCCTTTTTACAGGTCCTTTCTTCAGGACTTTAACTTATAAAGGGCTTCCCTGAGCCTGTGCCCACGTTACGTGTGTGGTGTTTGCAACAAAGGACAAATGTGAGGCTTTTTAAATAAATCTCAGGGAGGTGTTCCGCATAATTAATGGCCCCCAGTTCTACATCTCAACAGGGACGTGAGAAATGCGGCAGGTCCACTTGAGGGAATTCCCCCCCCTTTCCTTCCTTATAGAAACGGCAGGAAAACAAAGATAATCGTAAAACAGAAACCTAAGAACCCCCACGCCAACCCACAACTGTTTCCCAACCCCCCCAACCACTCTGCCTGAGCCACGCACCGTGTGAGCCGTAACTCTCCAGAGTTACGGCGGCATATGGGCGTCCTCCGGGGGTGTCCACCAGTCCTCGGACCACAACTCAGTCTCCTCTTCAGTGGAGTCGTCCTCTTTTGCCTTTTGGCGGCGCTGTACTGCTTCTGAGGGGCCGGTTCTCCGCTGGTCCACGATGGCATCCGCGCGTTCTTCTCCTCTCTGTCGGCGTCTTCCGTGTTTTCCCCTCTGTCCTACAACTCCGCCCTCCTAAAGGCCCACGGCTCGTCCCATTGGTTGAGTGTCTCCTGCAGGGAAGAGTCTCTGAATTAGTTAACCCTTCCTGTCCCGGGCTCAGTAGTTTGTGTGTAAGGCTCTGATGGGGGCTGACTACGGGGGTAAACGCTGGCTCCTCCTCACAGACGGACAAGCTTTAAACGTAGAAGACACTTTATTCACGTCGCTAATAACCAAGTATATAGATTCAGGAGGCAATGACAACTTGATATCCCTCAGTAGTTTAAACACCAAAGGGTGCTCACCAGCTGGATGGCTGTCCTCCAGCAATTGGTCTGCAGATATTGCCAACCTAAAGGTATTAATAGACCGGTAGGCATAACCTTGAGAAGCTAAGCTTGTCAGAAAGTTTAAATTCTGAACAACATCTGCCCTCATGGGATCTACTTGGTGTTGTAGACACCAACCCAACTGTCTAGACCAGGCAGACAGGTACTGTTTGTTTCTACTGTCCACCCAGGCTTTGGCAAGGAAAGAGGCAGCCTCTCTTGAAATCCCTGGGACATTCCATCATTCCTTGTAACCCTCCAGGCTAGGAGATGAAGGGATACTGTTGGCAGCAGAGGGTGAGGTTTGTCCTGGGGACCCCGGAGAAGATCCAGAGATAGGGTAGAGGGATTGGAAAATCCCAAGAAAGTTCCATCATCGCTGGAAACCAGACTTGCGACCTCCAGATTGGGGTAATCACTAACAGGTCCGCTTGTTTGATGCGCATGTGTGGAGAAGTGTGGCTTACTGGTTAGAGCAGGCAGACCCTGAAGCAGAGGTCAGACCCGGGACCAGGGTTCAATTCCCGACGCGGCAGGGTCTTGAGCTCAAATGTCCACGGACTCGATAATTCTCGCTTCGGTGCCTGACCTAATCATGGGTTCACACTCTGCAACTCTGGGCATTAAGCTTGCTTAATCTCCACAACGGCCCCTTGCAGCGGGATGCCTGGATTTCACCTTGGGGATGCCCTGTAGGGGCTATCTCACAGGGAAAAGCCAGGACGGGTTCCCAAGGCAAGCGCTTAGAGACCCCTGGGTGATAAGCGCTATATAAATCCAATATACAATACAATACAATACTTGAGCAGCCAGTCGCATTATCATTGCAAATGGCGAGAAGACGTCCGTGGCCACTGCATGGGGATCTGGTCTCCATCTCTCAGTAAAGAGATCCATGGAAAACAAACCCCACTGTTCCTGTAGTTGCCGGAAAAGGATGTGGATACAACTTCCATAGGCTGACGTCTCTCCAGTGGCAAGAGTGCCAATTCGCCCCCTGGTTGGAGCGGCCCGGAAGATGTTATTGTGACAAAAAAATATGATTGGCCAAGCAGAATTCCCATAGCGTACGTGCTAGGTCCGACAGGGTCTTTGACCTTATCCCCCCCCCAGATTATTGCCATAATGGACCACCGCCACATTGTCCATCTTCAGAAGGCTCGGGCCCTGGACTTTCTCCTTTGTCCAACATCTGAGGGCAACTGAGCCTGCCATCAACTCCAGGCAAATGATATGCAGAGTTTGTTCTGCAGAGGACCATTTTCCTCCAGTGGAGATTTCCCCACAACGAGCACACCACCCAGAACCGCTGGCATCGAATTGATTACCAAGTCGGGTTGGGAGCCAAAGAGGGTTCGACTGTTCCATGCTTCATATGGGAGACTCACCACTGCATCTACTCCTTCACCTCCTCCAAGAGCGTGACCAACTAAGAGTACGAAAGGCCTTTTAAATGTGTGAGATTTTTAAGAGTTGCAGCGCCCAGTAGTGGAGGGGTCCCAGGAAGACAGCCTGTGTGGAGGATGAGAGGAGTACCACTATCTGTGCTACCTGCTGCAGGGAGACTTGGTATTTGGATATTTTCTTCCTGAGTTCGTATCTGATCTTGGTTAGCTTCCGACCGGGGAGACTGTACGTCTCTTTGACCTAGTCTAAAAGGAATCCCAGCAACTGCAGGGACTGTGCTTGGACATTAGCGGACTTCTCCGTGTTGATCACAAATCCCCAAAGATTCCAGCAGGTCGACTGCCTTCTGTAAGTGTAAGGAAAGATGCCCTGGGCATTGATTCATTTTTTTCCCAGCCATATTTTATTGTTTTTTTAGAACACGGACATCATGCATTGAACATAATCAATACGTAGTGCATATATTACATACAATCTTCTTCTGGCATGCTTAACGTAACCTTCTCAAATAACAGAATGTCTCTCCCCAACCCCCCCCCCCCTCCTCCTTGAATTGCAGTTGAGTAAGTATTGGTGATCTCTGTGTGTCTTCAGGATTCTGTGATTCAGGCTTTCTACTTCAGCATGTGCCACAGCGCTATTCAAGGTCCCACTAATCGGTCTCTTTCTCCACCTTCTTGTTCTAGTGCCGCTGGCTATGGAGTGCTTGCGTTCCTATCCGGGTCTTTTTTGGGGGCTTTGAATATAGTCGCAGTAGACGATCAGCTGCACTCCCCGTGCTCGCAAATGTTCAATCACCAGTCTCATCAGTTTGGTGAAACACTAAGGGACTAATGATAGACCGAAAGGAAGGGATGCAAATTCGAACACCCGGGATTCCCAATGGAACTATAAGAAGCACCTGTGAGGCGGAAAGATAGACTGCCAAATAGGCGTCCTTCAGGTCAAGACGGACCATCCAATCTGACGCTAGGAGGAGATCCCTGCGAAGATGGGTACCTTCCATCTTGTGGTGTCAGTATAGGAGCTGACTGCTGTCCCTTTTCTCCACAAGGTAAAGGTTGCTGAGGAACCTGTTGGAATGAGCGGTCATTTGGACTATCGCTCCTTTCTCCAAAAGTTTGGTTCTCTCCTGATCCACCAGGGCTTTTTGTTCCTGTGAGAAGACCAGAAGCCTGGGACTGTAAAATTGAGTGGGAACACCATAAAACTCTATTTGAAAACCTCTTACCGCCTGAAGGACCCACATGTATGAGGATAGAATTTCCCAGTTCCCTATAAAAGAGGCCAGACGCCCCCCAATTCTAGAGCCCCACAAGATCCGGTACTCTCACCATGTGTATTGTTGAAGCCTTCGCTGCCTCTCGTACCGCCTGTGGCCTCTCAGTTGCGGGGGTAGGGTCTGATTGGGTAGAAGTTTTGAAATTTACTGGAGTCCTGTCATTGGCCTATACTGGAGTCAACATCTCTGGAGGTCTGATGGAAGGAGTGGTCGGTTGAGTCGCCCTCCCCACCACCCCGACCGGCTGCGGCAAAGATACAGGTGGGTGAATATCCTCTTAAGAGGTCTGGGCCTTATCGAACGAGTTAAAGGTATTAAAAAAAGAATGCAGAATTCACCAATGAAGGGATCCCCCAAAAAGTTGCCCAGGGCTACCATGCCCGCCTCTGATGTGGAAAGCTCCCCCTTTTTGAGATCAAGCCTAATCAGTAATAATTTGCGCTGCTCCTTGCAAACTCAGCAGTTCGCGTTCCCAAGGAAAATAATGGCTCATTGAGCCCAGCTAGACCGCATCAGGAGATATTAGGGACCGGCGGCCTTTGCATCCTCTGCCGTGTCTATATTCTCTGCTAAGGGCCCTACCACATCCAGGAGCTTGGCATGAGCTCCACCATCAGTTAATGCCTTTCTTGGGGTCTCAGACAAATTAAGCAAGAAAAGTGTTAATTTTACAGTCTAAAGGTGGCCTACGCGCATTCTGCCTTGAGGCAACTCCTCACCTTCTTATCAAGGGGTTTCCGCAACCTGCCTGCCATGCTGGCAACTACCTTGGGTGCTGGGCACCAATCCATGAAAGTGGATGTAGCAGTTTATCAGGGTCCAGTAAATCCGCCTCTGGGGCCTGTGGCGTGCCTGGAGTGTGGTCAGTGCTGGCCAGGTTACTGGTGGTTGGGCGCCAAGGCCTGGAATGCTCCTCATCTCAGGAATTGTGGGAGTCATCCCCGTCATCGGTCAGAGGGGGTGGGGGGTTAATAGAGGCATCCCCCGATGCACTAGGAATCTGAGAGTCTTGTAAGAGTTGGGATTCCATAAATGCCTTTTTAGGTGCGCAAAAGCATTGATTGACCCAGGTGTCGTCCGCACGTTTGTTCTTGTCAAAGGTAGGGGTAAGGGTAGGTGGCTGACCTGGAGGTAGGGGGGCCGAAGGCCCTGCAGTGTTTTTCCTCTGAGGCGTTTCTGGCATTGCCCCTGAAGAACTGAAAAACACAATCAATGTCACTGGGTCTAAACAACAAAAAAAGTGGTACTTCTAAAAGTATGTCAGTGAACTTACATCTAAACGATTAGTAAGACTAGGTGGGCACCTTGTGATCCCTAACAGGGTACCCATCAGTCACCACTCGGAACCGCCCTTCATCATTTGGGTTCCTGTATTGCCATATGTTAGGAACAGCAAGGGTTTCACAATGGAGGTAAGATGTAAACACCTCTGATAAACCTAATGCTGTCCTATATGGTGAGAGTATCACAGGCTATTCATTAGCTGGAAAAAAAGAGAGAGGGTGACTGGTGTGCAGTGCATGTGAAGAAAGTGCTAAGTGAGACTAAAATTGGGTGAGGGAGCAGAAAATACCTTTATTCTATGTTTTGCTCGCTCCTCCAATGTTAAAAAGCAGTTTAATTTACCTTCACTGCTTTTTAACATTGGAGGAGCGAGCAAAACATAGAATAAAGGTATTTTCTGCTCCCTCACCCAATTTTAGTCTCACTTAGCACTTTCTTCACATGCACTGCACACCAGTCACCCTCTCTCTTTTTTTCCAGCTAATGAATAGCCTGTGATACTCTCACCATATAGGACAGCATTAGGTTTATCAGAGGTGTTTACATCTTACCTCCATTGTGAAACCCTTGCTGTTCCTAACATATGGCAATACAGGAACCCAAATGATGAAGGGCGGTTCCGAGTGGTGACTGATGGGTACCCTGTTAGGGATCACAAGGTGCCCACCTAGTCTTACTAATCGTTTAGATGTAAGTTCACTGACATACTTTTAGAAGTACCACATTTTTTTGTTGTTTAGACCCAGTGACATTGATTGTGTTTTTCAGTTCTTCAGGGAATATGTCACTGCTAGGTCTTTAAATTCCCTGTGCCCCCCCCCCCCCCCACCCTAGTTTGTTCATTGCCCCTGAAGAGCCATTATTTTCTTCTCCAGGGGGCCTACCACTTGAGAGACAGCTTTCATCACTTGGCAAAAATGGTCATCAGTTGTGAGGTAGGTAATATCCTCCTCTTCCATATAGTCCTCTGAACCCAAAATGTCTTCCATAGTGATCAAAACCGAGTATTGGGGCGATATGATGGGATAGATCCCAGAATAATAAGCAAACCTCTCAAATAGGGATACTAATCAACTGTGACGTGCACCCCTTCTTTAGTGGGGTAAAACAGTGCCTGGGATTGTCCCACCAAATGCCTCAGACGAGACTAGCCTTACCCTTACGGGTGTTCTCTCGCCAAATCGTAATGCTCTACCGCAAATTGTTAAGACTGCTCAGATAGTCAACACCTATGCGCTTTCCACTGTATTCTGACAGTGAAACTGACGCGTGACGGCTGCCGGTAGGGTCAAGACGCGATGAGCACAAGATAATTAGTGCCCGGGACCCAGACAGTTGGTCAGACTGCACCGTGCACGCAAGCCTGCAGTCTGACTGCGTAGGAACGAGAATGTTACTGTAATCGCCCTATACAGGAAAAAACGTGTGAGAAAAAATAAGCACAAGCCAATAAAGCGGTCGAGAAAATATACAGCTGAATACCAAACAAGCACATGCTAATAATGTCCAAGTCACAATAGGTCAAGAGACATGGCACTTACCTGAATGCTGCTGGTGCAGTGAAGAAAGAGGGAGATTGAGAGTCTGCGGGTACCGTTATACTTGGTAGCAACACTCTGATAGGATGAACTGTTTTTTTGATGCTTTTCCTAATGCCTCATAGGAAATGTAGTTTGTCTATGAAATAGTTTAATTTGAAAGGCTGCTGGTTAATAAAGTGAAGAAAACTCGGAGGATGGTCTCTGTAGACGGGGGTGTGGTTCCCTAGCGACCTTCATGCATATTATATGGGAATGTAGGGCGGTAGCTGCATATTGGAGGCGTATACACATAGTGATGGGTGAAGTGACTGGAATTGACTTGCCCGCTGAAGCCCGGCGCTGTCTGTTTAATGTATGGGGCCTCACGGACTACACCAGTTCACAAACTCAATGGTCACCCTAGGCAACATGGTGGCTAAAAGGGACATTGCACAGAAATGGGGAGCGGCTCTGCCCCCCACAGTAGAGATGTCAAAGGCTAACATGGACTGGTGCATGTTCCGGGAGAAAACTGTGTATGTTGCCAGAGGTAGGCCCAAAAAATGGAATAAGATTTGGGGGCCCTGGAATGAGTATAGAGGTGATATTTGCCTCCCGCCGGACACAGCGCCCTTGGAGGAGCGGCTGTCCCCTTAGCCCTTGAGTCCAGCTGACTTATTGATACACAATGTCATGTCTCCTCCCCCCCCCCCCCCCCCCACCCCCGATATCCGTGCATGTGACCTGTTCGGGTATCCTATTCCACATATAGGCCCATCCTGCCCCGAAGTGGGGCGATGCCGTATTCACTTCCTTTGCCTTGCCCTCTTGCACCGTTACAGGTGCTTTTCCGTTCATACACTGTTTCTTTTCTTTTCACACTATAAAATAAACCTCATGTGATTCTGTACTGTATTCTGTGTGCACCATTTATACTACGTAAAGTCTTGCTGCCTAGCCTTCGGGATGTATGGCTGAATAGCTGTGTACTACTGTGTTGTAAATAAAGGTTTTCCCAAAAAAAATTAAAAAAAATAAAGTGAAGAAAGAAAAAGCCTAATCTCGCCGTTGGGTCCTGCCATAGAATCAGGCCCCTGTGGGCTATATACTGCCCAACAAACAGCCCACTGAGGGCATGCAATCTCACTCCACAAAGGCCTAGACACCTATAAGGGTCCCTGTTCTAAACCACTTCTATGCTGCATCATGGAGAAAACGTTACTGCCTTGAAATGCAGGTCACACAGAAGGTCACATCACCTGCACAGTTCTGCAGGACTTTTTGGTCTGAGTTCACTCCATAGACCCTCTATCTTTGGGGGTTTCTGTTATGGTAGCTGTTTAAGGACGAGGAATCTGAAGTTAGAAGTTATCTATCAGAAGAACAAGATACTTAACTGCATCAACGCACTTTCTGTGAGGCGCTGTATCTAACATCAGATTCCTCACTGCCCTCCCTCCTCACCAATACATGGAGTATCCTCTATCTAGGAATCCGCACACAGTAAATGTAAATGTAAATGTGTTTCGATTTATATAGCGCAACACTTTAACCCAGGGGTCTCAAGGCGCTTGCTTAGGGAACCCGTCCTGGTATTCCCCTGTGAGATACCCTGGCCAGGTATCCACAAGGTGAAAGCCAGGCATCCCACCGCGAGGGGCCGTAGTGGAGATTAAGCAAGCTATTGCCCAGAGTCGCAGAGTGTGACCCTGTGAGTCGAGTAGGCACCGGAGCGAGAATTGTCGACTCCGTGGAATTTTGAGCCCGAGACCCGCCGAGGCGGGGAATCGAACCCTGGTCCACGGCCGATCTCAGCTTCCGGGTCTGCCGCCTCTAACCACTGAGCCACGCTTCTACACTTCAATTTGTTCTTCAATCCACATCTGTAGGTGCTGAAGGTGACAGATGCAAGAAACTGGCATTAACACTGCCCTGCAAAACTCACCCTGGACTTAGCGCAGCCACTAGGGGGATGTGGAAGTCGCTAGACATTTTTCTGGACTCCTATCAACCCCCTTGAGTCCACCTGGGATCCCCCGGGAGGAGAACGCCCCCCACACAGTGACACAAACCCAGACTAGGCTCATAGCGAGTAAACACAGCCTCTTCTTTCTCTCCTTTCTTCTCTCTTCTTGCTATCCTGTCAATAATTTTTCCAGTTAGTCCACACAGGGGGGACCAGGTGGATGTGTACAAAACAGTAACATGTAATCTGTTACGTTTATCTGGAACCCTTAACAAAAATGTGAATGTACTTGTTTTGTAAAAAATTTATAAAAATACCTTGAAATCAAAAAAGAGTATCCACCAGAAAGAGGTGCCAAAGGTAAGACACGTGTTTTTCAGTAGCAATATTATGGTCTTCTGTAAGGCACTAAATGTAAACCTGTAGGATCTAGTTTAGAATCTTAGTAATGTAACATGGTGGCTTTATGTGATTTTTGCAGAGGTCCTTATCTGACTGGCAGGACATAAGATATAATCCTGATAATTACTGCGTTGAGTTACATACCTGTGATAAAGATCTGCTTCTCTTAAAAGTTTAACCCTTCCAGGAAAAATACGTTTTTTTTCTTTCTGAAGACATTGGTAAAATAAATGCAATTTTATTTGCTAGTAATGTATGAAATAAGAAAAGCAAATCACTTTATTTTGGTTGCTGTGAACATTAATTCTTAGGTTTGTTATCCAGGAACCTTTTTATATAAATCACACATTGAATACACATTAGTTTGTGTTGTCTTTGACAGATTTAGGATATAAGATGACCACTCTCAATTATTACACTCATTATCATTTATCGGCTGAAAGGCAAAGCCCATTTAGATTTTCCCTCACCAGCTTCTGAATTTGACTGTGGCCAAGAATGTTGTATGTCATATCTATGTTCCATTTAAGACCTTCACTGTCACATCTGTGATGATAAAAAGCAGTCAAAGACTACAGTTAAAGGGGGGACGCTTCCTCTTTTCTTACACTAATTGCTTATCTTCATTGTCTAAAGTAGAGCCATTAACGCTGCAGCTTAAGTGGGCAGCACAGACAGTCCTAATGCATTTTTGACATTGACTTTTTATATTCTTTCCTATATGAAAGTGTAAGCCCTTTTCTTATGTGCGTTTTATTTTTTAAGTATTAATAATTTCTAATTATTGTACGTAAACTAACATAACCTCTAAATATATATAAAAAATAAACTAGTTAGAATTGTAATTTAACTTCCCTACTCTTTTAATCTGTATATTTCATTTCTTTGTATCAATCTCCACTAACAACCTGACCTTTAACGTTCTATATATTTTCTGCATTCATTTTTATGATCATTCATTATATCATGTTTTTTTCTTTTTAATATGTTTGTAATGGTAATTAGTTTTGTATCGGAATACCCCAAAATCAGTTTATCATTTTATATTCATTTTGTTTCCGTATTATCTTATTTTAGTTAATATACTTGCATTCATTTTATTTATTTTTAAAAAATATTTTTATTAGGTTTTCGATATTATCAACAGATTAACATATTTATATATATATATATCACAGCTCATGGGAAAAGCATTGGTTGAATAACATGTAATCCAATGACATCAGTACTGTGCCAATTAGTAGCGTAAGCATTGCCTAAGTGCGACAGGCAGGATATGCTTATAATGTGCTACCATACCTGTTACCCAGAAACCGGTCCCAGGATGCTTGTTTCCGGTCCAGAGAAGGCATGGCTTGGTAGTTTGGGCCGGGCTGTTCCCATGAGGCACAGGGTCACGACTGATTTGCATATACCTGTGTCTGAACTGAGATGGCAAAGTGAGCTAAAGAATGATGATGGATTCAACCCTGATCTGTGACTGGGGGTGAGTGTCTGAAAAGTTTCAGCGCTCCGTCCATCATCAATCAATCAGTCATTTGTTAAGCGCACCACATACCTGTGAGGGTCTCAGGGCGCTGGGGGGGGGGGGGAGGGGGCTACTGATCGAACAGCCTAATCTTTAGTGTCCTCCTGAAGGTCAGCAGGTCTTGGGTCTGTCGTAGGCTCAGTGGGAGGGTGTTCCACGTCTTGGCGGCGAGGTGGGAGAAGGATCTCCTGCCGGTGGTTGTTCTTCGGATGCGCGCGACGGTGGCGAGTGAGAGATCGGCGGAGCGGAGCTGGCGGTTGGGGATGTAGAAGGAGAGCCATCTGTTGAGGTAGGCTGGGCCGGTCTTGTGGAGTGCATTGTGTGCGTGGATGAGGAGCTTGAAGGATATCCTCTTGTTGACGGAGAGCCAGTGCAGGTTTCTCAGGTGGGGGTTGATATGGCCGTGTTGTGGTACATCGAGTATCAGTCGTGCCGAAGCGTTTTGGATGCGTTGTAGTCGATTGATGAGCTTGGTTCGGGCTCCAGCGTAGAGGGCGTTTCCGTAGTCGAGTTTGCTGCTGACGAGGGCCCGGGTGACTGTCTTTCTTGTATCTGTCGGGATCCATCTGTAGATCTTGCGGAGCATGCGGAGGGTGTTGAAGCAGGAGGAGTAGACGGCGTTGACTTGCTTGGTCATTGAGAGCGTCGAGTCGAGGATGATTTCCAGGTTGCATGCGTGGTCCATGGGGGTCGGGGCTGCCCCCAGTGCTGTTGGCCACCAGGAGTTGTCCCAGGCTGACGGGTTGGAGCCGAGGATGAGAAACTTCGTCTTGTCCGAGTTCAGCTTCAGACGGCTGATCTTCATCCAGTCGACGACTGCCTTCATTCCTTCCTGGAGGTTGGCTTTGGCGGTGAGGGAGAGGATCAGTTGGGTGTCGTCGGCGTAGGAGAATATTTTGAGGTCGCGCTGTCGGGCGACGTGTGCAAGCGGGGCCATGTAAATGTTGAACAGTGTCGGGCTTAGGAAGGATCCTTGGGGTACGCCACAGATGATCTCGAAGGCTTCGGAACGGGAGGAGGCGGACGCTCTGGGTTCTGCCGGAGAGGAAGGAGGTGGTCCATTCCAGAGCCTTGTCTCGGATCCCTGCGGCGTGGAGGCGTGCGCGTAGAGTGCGGTGGCAGACGGTGTCGAAGGCGGCGGAGAGGTCTAGGAGGATGAGTGCTTCAGTCTCCCTGTTGTCTAGCAGGGTCCTGATGTCGTCGGTGGAGGCGATGAGGGCGGTCTCGGTGCTGTGGTTGCTGCGGAACCCTGACTGAGAAGGGTCCAGGATTCTGTTCTCTTCGAGATATCGGGTTAGCTGTCTGTTAACGATTTTCTCGATGGCCTTGGCTGGGAAGGGGGGCAGAGAGATGAGTCGGAAGTTCTTGAGGTCTCTTGGGTCTGCCTTGGGTTTTTTGAGTAGGGTGTTGATCTCGGCGTGTTTCCAGCTCTCTGGGAAGGTCACACTCTCAAGGGAGAAATTGATGACGTTGCGTAGGTGGGGTGCGATGGAGCTGCTTGCTTTGTTGAAGACGTGGTGCGGGAATGGGTCTGACGGAGAGCCGGAGTGGATTGTGCTCATGGTCTTGATGGTGTCATTGACGCTCACGCTGGTCCAGGCTAGTAAGGGGACGTGATCGATGGTGTGCGGAGTGTCTGTTGTGTTACTGTCTGTTGGGGATGTCTGGGTGTTGAAGCTGTCATGGATGTCTGCTATCTTGCGGTGGAAGAAGGTGGCGAGGGAGTCTCACGGGGCTTGCGACGGCGGGATGTCATTGGTGTTGGACCTGGGGTTAGAGAGTTCCTTCACGATGTTGAAGAGCTCCTTGCTGTCATGTGCGTTGTTGTTGAGGCGGTCTTTGAAGGTCTCCTTGTGTTTACCATACCTGTGTAGGCGTGCACAAATTTCCCTTAATTCCATTGTGTTTAATGCATTTTTTTAGCGCTACAGCTATTACTTGTCACGTGGCGTGTGATGACTGGCAGTGACGGTATGGGGATAGCTAAAAACATAACGAGTTCTATAAAAACAATCTCAGAGCACCCCATCTGCTCACGTATTTGGTTTCTTATGTGTGTTTTCTATTACGGTTGCCTGTGCGCTCACCCAACACTCTGTGTCATGTAGGCATGCGCGTATATGTGCCACCTATGGCGGCTGACCAGGTTCTCAGTTAGTTTAGTGCTGTAGTGCGTGTATGTGCTTTCAGTCTGCTGTGTCGGTCCCTGGGAGGCTCCCCCTACATCTCCCATGATCCGCAGCAGTTCAGCCAACATTTCATTCCAGCTCCCGGCTATAGGGACCTTTCCTATGCCCATAATGTCTTCGTGCCTAATTGCGACACACTCTGCTTTGGCTCATGTGTGCATAGAGTGGCGCCACGCCTGTGCTTGCGGAGGGTCTTGTGCCTTCCATTTCCTTGTAATTAACCTTTTGGCTACCACTACCCTAAGTCTAGGAACCTGGAGGATACTTTGTTACTGCATGCTGCGGTATTGGTGTTGGATGTAAGTCGGCCACTCAAAGGGTATCTCGCGCTCAGTACAGACAAACCGTGCATCCGCCACTTCCCTCCAGTATGTGTGAAGATGAGTGCAGCCCCAAGGCATGCGTAGCAGGTCTGCGTTGATGGTGGCGCATCGAGGGCAGGCGTCCGTACGGTTAAAGTACCGGTTAATTTTAGCGGGTGTGAGATATGCGAAGTGAGTTAGGCTGATGGGCGTTGTCCAGCATGACCAGTACATTGTCTGCATATAGACTGATCTGATGTTCCTCCTCGCCAAAGGGAACCCCCTTGATCCCCGGGGTATTCACCCACTCTTTGCGCAAAGGGTTCTATGTAAAGCGCACAAAAGAGGGAGAAAGTAGCCAGCCTTGACGTGTGCCCCGGCGAATTAGGAACCTCTCGGAGCCCTGCTCATTTAGTTGCACTGAGACCACCAGTGTCCCATAGCTGCTGAGGACCCAAGAGCAGAACCGTTCCCAGAGGCCAAAGTGGGACAGTGTTGCCGCTAAATATGGCCAGTGGACACAGATGAATTCCTTCTCAGCATCAACCGATAGCAACATGCTGGCGCCTGTTCTGCGGTTAGCTTTGTCAATAATATGGAGGAGCTTTTTTGTGTTGTCCGTGCAATGTCTGTGCCCTCCTGATCAGGGCCAATCAGGTCCTGCATAAACGGGCTAAGGCACTTTGCCAAAATCCCTGTGAATAATTTTGTGTCTATATTCAAGAGTGAAATGGAGCGATAATTTGCACAGGAGTGTCTGTCTTTCCGTGGCTTGGGTATAATGACTATGGTCGCTTCTTGCATCGAAGACGGAAAGGTGGCCAAAGCTGAGATTTTATTGAAGAGCCTCGTAAGAAACTGGGTCAATTCCGGGCAGAACGCTTTATAAAAGCCTGATGGGAAGCAGTCAGGTCCCAGGGATTTAAGAGGTTTCTGCCTGGAGATGGCTGAGATGACTACTTCAATTTGGATCTGTAAATCAATAGAGGCCGTCTGAACGGCAGTCAGTCATGTCGTAGCCATGGCGCCGAGATATCGTGACGGACCGCCTGAGGGAAGGGCCTGCACCGCGTACAGTGCTGCATAGAAGTCCCGGAACTGGGCTGCTATGAGAGTGTCCCCCTCAACCATGTCCCCCTCTTCAGACAGTATAGAGTTATCACTTTTAGACTGTCTCAGGGCGTGAAGCTCTCTGGCCAGGAGACTCCCGCATATGTTCACGTTCACATAGAAGTAATGCTTTAGACATAGGAGAGAGTAGTCTGCCCTATCGAGGTCCAGGCCTGCTAGTTCTTTCCTTATGGTCTCTAGATTTCCTGTTCCCCTCCTGTTGAGTCTCCTCCTCTTCTCTATGTCCTGTGGGGCCGCTTTCTGCCGTGTAAATGTTGGGAGGTTGTACACACGGTGGCAGGGGGATGGGAGGCAACCCTCGTGTGATGGTGCAAAGCAGCAGGAGGCGCTCTCTGCGGTGCTCCAGAACCAGGCCCCCCACCCTCCTCCTCGGTTGCCCTGCCTCACGATGCTGGGTCAGGCAGAAGCTTGTTGACTGAGGTTGGGGCCCACAGCTATGTAGGTGAGGTATTCGTGTCTTACATTATATGCAGCTCCAGCCACGCTATCCTCTCTGGGGGTGGGGAGGTTTCTGCACTCACATGTCCCAGATCAAGGATTGAGCCCTATGTTTGCAGCCCTCTCCCCAGCTAACCATATATAGCATTTACCAGACATGGCTGGGCCTCCTCTTCTCTGGCCTTCTTGTGGTGCTTGAGTGAGTCAGGCCCATTCAGCCTTCCGGAACAGATCACTTCCAGGCTGGGCCCTCGCCTCCCAGGCCCAGTCCAGCCAATGCCTCTGAGGGTGAAGGAGGACACCCCCAGCACCAGGTGCCCAGCACAGTCACTGTTCATGCTGTAGGGCGGTTTCACTGGGCCGTCGCGCCCACCCTCCACTGCTGCATCAGTTGCCCTGAAGTGCAGTAATCCATCGGGGCCCAGTCCCTGCAGTGCGTCAGAGGCAGGCCACAGCAACAGCCGAATTCACAGTGCCTCGCTTGGGGGCAACCACACCAGTCAAAGAGATCCTCATGGCCGAGGTTGATTCTTAGCTCTTTGCGGTGGTTCACTGGGTGACGGCGCTGACACATCCAGCGCCGCCTCGTTCTGCAGCTCAGGTTCTGGTAGGCCACAGCAATAGGGCCGCTCCAAGCTGGGCTGGGCATGTTGCGGTCCTCCGAAGCAGTCTCAGGAGTCTCCCGGAGCTCCCAGGTACTGGTCTTGCCCTCTATGGTGTGGCGAGGTCGAGGCTGTATGCAGTGGCATCGGGGCCAGAGTGGAGGGACCAGAACGCTCACTCTGCCATCTTGGCCACGCCCCCCAGTTGCATAACTTAGGGGTTGGATGATTTAAAGGTGGTGATGTAGTGGTCAGCATATCCATTTACTAGGTTTTGCAGTTAGTTGTTTCCTTTCTAAACTTTTTTCACCGTACATTTTGACCTTACCCATGTCAATGTACACTGCTTTTTGTTGATAACTATACCAATTATAGTGTTTTTGCCAAAGATTGCTGTCCGTTCCAGTAAAGGAACTGATTATATGATAGGAGTCTCTCAGTTATATGGGTGGCTGACTCACAGAACATTATAGTGCTTGGGTGCTTAAATGTTTCTTGTGTAGTTTTCTTTAAGTGCATTATATATATGGAAAAAACATACATTTATAGTGAATGGGGTTTACTGAATAGAATACATATCAGATATGTTGTAGGGTCCCTTTCTGGTTCGTAATAGCGTGAATAATTCAAAGCAAAGTTTAGAGCAGAGGTCTTCAAACTTTTTGATGCGGAGACCCCCCTGTCAAAGAAATTTAGGCATAAGGACCCTCTCCTGACAAAAATTTCTAGAACTTGTTCCTTCTCATCATTGACAACTATACAGCGGCAGCAGGCTCAGGTAAGCGTGGTGAGGCGCGCCGGGGGAGGAAGCCGACAGACGACGGAATAGGTATTATTATTTATTTATTTATTTATTTAATTATACCTATTCCATCCTCCGTCGACTTCCCCCCCACTCCCGCCCCGCCCAGCGCTCTTACCTGAGCCAGCCGCCGTTGCAACTATCAACAACCATAAATGCCTCCAATTCCCACAGCAAATAATTTTCACATTGGGGAAATTAAATAGTGTTTAGCAAACCAAAGGTCAGTGAGCGTGGACAAAAGTGTGGCTAAAAATATTTTGCCTCGTTTGAGGCATTTGTGTAGGGCGGCGACGTAAGTCTTCTTGCTGCGCTGCCCCACGCAAATGTGAAAGGGCAGGAATGCACTTTATTTATTAAATATGGTGCATTCCTGTCCTTTACCTCTGCGTTGGTACCCAAATTGCTGCCTAGCGCCAAAATAGGCAGGATTGTTTTTTTGCAGGAAGGGGCACCTTACTGCACAAAAACAATCCCGAGATGGGGTTTCCTCTTGCCATGTGTGCTTCAGGATGAGGCACATTGGAAAGATGAAAAACAGGTAGAAATGAAAACATTTCTCCTCATTATGCCTGCTGTGGGGAGACATAAGGTTTTGGCGTTGCCCCAGGTTTACATGGTTTTCAAATCTGGGGCAGCGTCAAAATCCGTGGGTGTTGCGTGGGAGCACCCACCGCACTGCCTATGGAACACCAACTTGATATAGAGTAAGGCAATGCAGCGACTTGCGCTGCTCTGTCTTACTCCATGTCTAAGGGGCCATGCAAAGCCACACAGGATGACTTTGCCTCGCCTCATAGATATGATTGAGACGCTTGTGCCGCCAAAGCTTCAAAAAATGTGACACTTCGGCTGCGCAAGGCACTCATACATCTGCCCCCAAATTTTTTTTTCGTTTTTTTGGTCTTTCACCATCAGGTAGCTACGTATAAAATAATGGGTAGCTTAAATACAAAATAAATGTAAAAAGTTGTTACTCAGTGGGAAATGCACTATCTAGTACATTATGAAACCACTTTAATTTAATGCACTGCAGAGGTATGTGTGTAACAAGAGAGCCACAGAATTAAATTTGGTTGTTACTGTGGAGCATAGTGACTTGTGTATTTTTAGTGCTATGAGGTCACAGCCTGTGACAGAAAGCGCTGTGAATGTGGAAGTCATTATTTTATACTTCCATTACACACATTATAAGATAGACTGCTACACACTGTGCAAATCGTTTTAGGATAAAATGGTGATTCCAAAATGTAGATTTGAGTAAAATCAGACTATATGTTATTCCTCGACTCCTCTTCAGGGGTACTAAGCGCTGTGTAAATTCAGTTACGATTAAAAAAAGCACACACTTCACATGCCAGTTGTTAACCATCACGCAAAAAAAACCCCATCTTTGTCATCCCAATACTTGGAGTGATTCGAGCAATTAAAGCCAGAACCCGTCCCAGGCATCCTTTTACATTTGCAGATTAACTTCTAGCACAAATTGCATTTCATTCAGGCAACCAGGCACCCTGGCACGAAGGCTTGTTTGAAGGATTGTTTTACCTGTCTGCTGGGCCTCTTTGTTTTACAGCACATGAGAATGAAGCATTTTTAATGATGGCCGATACCTAGTGGAGCTCTTTTATGCAGCTATAGAAGAGTCTATCTCTGGTTATTTATTATTTATTTTATTTATATAGCGCAAATCAGCTACCCACCAAAGGGTTTTCCGGCGCTTGATAATTCAGAAGTGCGTTCTAGTGCCAAGCAATTTTAGATGTTAAATAGCCAGGTTTTTAAGGCCTTTCTAAATTTCAAGTGGCTCATCTCCGTACGTAATGCATATGGCATCGCATTCCAGAGAGATGGACCCAGGAAAACAAAAGATTTCCCACCCATCCGTGACAGTTTAATTTTAGGGATCACAAAGTTATTGGCTTTTGCTGACCTAAGGGTCCTAGATGGTTAGTAAGGACGGCCAAGTTTCTGCAAGTATTTCGGGGCAGTGCCAGTTGAGATTTTATGCATGAAGCACAAGGATTTAAACTTAATCCTATTTTCGACTTTCAGCCAATGTAGGTCACAAATGTATTTAGAAGTAGAGCAAGACATAGGAATTTTGAATAAGAGTCTCGCCGCCGCATTTTGCACCATTTGCATCCTTCTGATCGTAGTTTTCTTTGCCCCTAAATATAGCACATTGCTATAATCAAGCCTTGAAGTTACCAAAGCATTAATAACTGTTTTTTTTGTACAATCGGGTAGCATCCAACAGATTTTTTTAAGCCATTTTAAGTCTGCAAAACAGGTGGCTGAAGTCTTAATGGCTTGATGGTGCATATTCAAAGATTCATCAATGATGACACCTAAATGTCGAGCCTGTAGGACTGGCACCGGAAGAAGGCCCATTTCAGATGGCCAGTGCTGGGGTCCCCATAGTTCTTTATTTCTTCCTAGAACGATTAGCTCTGTTTTCTCGCCGTTTAATTTTAGAAAATTAGCTTGCATCCATCCCGCGATCTTACCCAGTTCTAGTTTTAACGTGGAAGGATGATTGCTTTCTGCTGAAGAGAGAGAGAAAAGGAGCTGAGAATCGTCAGCATAGGAAAACATATTTAAACCTGCCTCTTCTACTATTCTGGCAAGTGGACTCATATATAAGTTAAAAAGCAATGGGCTTAGAATTGAACCTTGCGGTACTCCATGCTTAAGAGTTAAAGTCTCTGAGCAGGCAGAATGGGAGAAGACTTGAAACGTACGATTGCTTAGCAGGGACTTAATCCAGTTTATAGCAGCGCCATGAATACCTATAGAGGAGAGTGTTCGTAAAAGTACCGCGTGTGACACCGTATCAAACGCGGCACTAAGGTCTAATAATACGAGTGCAACCGTTTCTCCTCTATCCATCATGGCGCGGATGTTCTCTGTCACTCCAAGCAACGTAGTCTCAGTTGAAAAGCCTACGCGGAAACCAGATTGTTGCGGGGGCAAGAGATCGTGTGTCCTTATAAACCCAATGAGGGACTGATGAACATGTTTTTCTAAAATTTTTGAAAAAATAGGCAGAAGAGAAATTGGCCTAAAATTTGCGGGCATGTTTGGATCAGCTCCAACTTTCTTCAACAATGGATGAACCATTGCATGCTTCCATTCTGCTGAAACATGTTCTTCCTGAAGGGAAGCATTTAGAAAGTCCGTGATCGTAGTCATGGCGTTCCTATTTAATTGCTTTAGAATAGAACATGGTAGAGGGTCTTTTGGTGAGCCAGATTTGATCGTGTTTAGTAAGTCGATGACAGAATCAACACTCAGCAAAGGCCAGCTTTCTAGTGTAGCGTGCATGTTAACAGTGACACGTGAATCTGATACATTAATATTATTGCATAAGTCCTCGGTTGGGCTACTAAGGATAGTCGTGTTCGACTGATTTTGGTCCTTTTGTATACATTCAATACCCTGGTAAATTTTATCCACTTTATTTACAAAAAAGGAAGCTAATTGGTCACATTGCATTTTGTTTAAATCAGGAGGTGTTTGAACGGTATTTGACCCAGCGAGTTCTTTAATGATATTGAACAATGTTTTGGATTGGTTAAGAGCATCCGTAATCGTCATACAAGCATATTCTGTTTTTGCTTTCCTGCACAGCATCTGGTAGTATGTCAGTTTAGTTTTATATTCTTGTTTGGCTTCAAGGGAATAAGTTTTTCTCCAGTTGCGCTCAGCGCTTTTACATTTGGTTTTCTCTTTTTTCAAAATATCACTGAACCAGGGGGCAGGAGGGCGATGGACATGACCTCTTAATTTCGTTTTGGGCAGGCACGTATCAATGGCTGTCATGAGCCATTTCTGTACTAGTGGGGAAAGATTTTTAACCTCTGTCTTCGTGCATGGGGTATGTGCTTCAAGGAATGCATTTAGAGCATCAATATCTAACTTTTTCCACTTCCTAATGTATTGATTAGTGTTCAATGTATTTTCATTTTGTCCCGTATTTATTTGAATTGAGAATTTAATTAAAAATGGTCAGACCAAGGAATAGGTAGGGCGGGGAACATAGTCATGTCTGTAATATTGGAAAAGACAGGATCCAATAGGTGACCAGCACGATGTGTGGGTCCGGTATTTCTCAAATTTAGGTTAAGGGAAGCTAAATTGGCAATAAGATCAATAGCAGTTATACAATCCTCTTTGTCCAAGTGTACATTTAAGTCGCCAATGATTGTGAAATTTGCCGCCTTCATTACCAAAGGGCTGAGCAGGTCTGAAAAGGTGGTTTGCCACTTAGATACTGCGCCAGGCGGTCAATAGACAAGGACACCTGAAAAGGTGTAGTTGGGAGCAAGTATAAGCTTAAAAATAGCACCTTCACAACCAGAGCATGGAAGTGTGCTAAATTCACAATTATAGTTTTTCTTAAAAATAATAGCTAGACCTCCACCTAGTTCTCTGGTTCACCCCCGTGGCCGTCACCTACCCAGCCAGACATCGGACATTGTTTTCTTGTCTCCCCGTTGTTTCCTTCCCTCCCCCACCTCCTCCCTCTGTCATGCTGTGGCTGCCTCCCCTTTTCCAGCCCTGCGTGGAACCGTGGAGTCAGCTACCTTAATTGTATTTTTGTTTGATTTTGTATATCCCGCCATCTTGGGTTAATGCTATCTTTCTTTCACTTTGACTGCTTTGTTCCCCCTTAAGTCCGTTTCCCCCTTTCCGGTCTGCCTGGCCCTATCTGCATTCCTTACCCCTGTTTACCATTCCCCCTCTACGTTTCGTTCCCCATAAGACGTGTGTCTTGGCTATGCTAAGCCCCAATAACTCATATTATTGTGTAATCTCATGTTTTTCTCCTATGTCTATACTTGGCTCCTGTAATTGATGTAATTATGTAACCTGTAACTTGCTGATCTTCATGTAAAGCGCTCTGATACCTCCGGGTCTAGCCAGCGCTATATAAAACTTTGCAGAAAAAAAAGTTTTTTGAATTTAGCCAAAATCCATGCAGTAATTTCATTGTATATGTAGGTCCATAGGTTCTTACACCATGACATCCGCTGTGCCTTGTTCCCCCTTTTCTAACTGCCCATATGTTTTCTTTAAGTGGGCGTGCCACCTTTGAGCCCACTGATGGTGATTCATGAGCATTCGCTTTTTTCCTACAAAAGTACAAGGCTCTGCTTGACTGATGTTGCAACCCAAATGTACCCTCATCCAGAGACACAGCTCACCACTTCCTCTTACTAGGCAATCTGAATGTCTGTGGTTGGCTGCCAAGGATATTTTGCTCACCAACCATCTGTGTACCGGCGATCCAAATGCAGCCTCTTCTTTAACCAGTCTTGTCCATGAATGATCAGTTCAAAGGCATGGTCGCACTGAGTGGGTCAAAGGCAAAACTGGATCGCTGCAGAAGTGTAGCCAAGAGGATAGGGTTAGCACCTTACTCGCTGCGGTGTCAGTGTTTGTGGTGAAATCCAAGTTACTTCTTTAGGAATCTCTATTTAATTCTCAGGTTTGCAGGGTTGCCCAACTGCCACAATCAGTAACATGGACATCTGAGGTGTCATTTTGGGGTCAGTTGTGAAGGAGCCAGGATCGTAGCCACCTTGATTTTCAACCTGGGAAAGGATGTCCAGTTCAGGCCTAAACCTCCATTATGTGCACCTAGTTCTTACACCGAGTCATCCGTCCACGCCTGACTCCATGCCTGTCCTTGAAAAAGAATGAAGAGCTTTTATAACCTGTGTTTGAATGTACTAATTTGACCTTGTTACCTGCAAACAAGGCTTGTAACCCCTTCTTTGTTAAGTGACCAGAAATCATGTGACAGTAGCATAAAGACGTTAAGCATTACAGCATAGTTTAGGTCATTAGTTACAATTTCCAATACTTTTATGCAAGAAACTGACCTATGTTTGTATTAATTAGATTTGGACGTTTATGTTGAATAAGGTAACAATATTCTAGCTGTCTGTAAAATGCAAAGCTGGTTTCCTACGACTTCCCTCTTTGACAGTTTCTCTGGGCCATGGTTTTAAAAATAAATAAATAATAAAAAATGCCCCTGTACACCCGTGCCTCCATCTCCTCCCCCTGAATCCCTCCCTTACAGAGAACACTCTATGTGTCCCAGTTTGTTGGTTCACTGATGCCAACTTTTCTAAGTTTTTCTCTGAGAAGAAACCAGTTCAAACTGGCAAGCCGTGAAAGTGAATTTCCCATGATTGCTTTCAAAAAAGGGCACTGTAGTTTTTAGTTTCAAATTGGAGAAATGTTGGAAACCGTCTTTTTCTATGCACGTTCAGTCGGCTGAGCTCAGAAGCCATTATCTGTCTAATGGTTGTGGTTTCTCCGGGAAGGCATTGCAGCTCATTTGTCCTGTTAAAGCGTGCCATTAGAACGTTCATTGTTTTAATTACATGTTGCTATTTATGCCATGTGATGCCTTCATTTCTTAAATCTTCTCTCCATTAAGTGTGCTGTACACCACGAACTTCAACAAAATCACTTGCTTTCAGTGAGTCTGATCGTTCTCATATCCTGTTCTATATTTGTTTGAGAATCGATTGTTGACAATGTCTCGGAACTCTTTTTGTTTCTATTTTTAATAATTGAAAAGCGTTTTGTAGTATTTCACATTTCTTAAAAATGTACATTTGATTTAGAAGAGAAAAGGACATTTAAAGGTAGACCCATAACTTTAGAAATGTGTATCTTTGCATCATATTTATGTTACATATTTTATTTTGTGGCGCCTTTTTTCTGATGGATACTTCTGACTGCATTTCAGTTCATTTTTAAAGATGTGCTTTCTAAAGTTAAGGATGGGGGTGCACGTCTCCAAGGACTTATCCCCCTCATGGGCGACAGATTTTAACTCAGAACGCTGTCGCTTATGCGGATTCCAAAAGGAAACTTTGGCCCATTTGTTGTGCGCCTGTCCAGCCATGCTAACCCAAAGGAGACAATAGCTAAAGGCGATTTTTATCAACCAGAACATTCGCTTAAGCAGACAAACAGTAATAAGCTGGCTGGAGGGCTCGTCCTGTATCTTGTCTTGCCGAGGAGTCAAATTCATGAGACTAGTGAACAGCTGCCTATTGCAAGCGGATGATCTCTAATTGATATTGCATGTAACGTATCCCCATACTTTTAATTTGATGGTACATAATTTTTAATTTTTTCTGCTGTAACTTGATTGATAAATAGTTTTAGAATCATTTTTATAATAATACAATTTTACACAGTTGAAATGTACGGGAATCGGAGTACAGATGCAATTATGATTGCTTACATAATGTCACTCTCAGCTGTTTGTGTAGATGAAGTTCACTTATTTTATGTAGGGGGTATTGTAATGATTTTAATTATTCAAACAATAAACATTAAACTTGAAACTTGACTGCAGCTTCCTTACTTTAGAATATCTGCCAGGTGGCAGAATAGCACCCAAAACCTTTTCAACAATGCTTCAATGTGCTGCTGGTTGGCGCCATGCGGTGCCACGCTAGCTCTGTACCGCCCCGGCAGTGATGGAGTGCAGCCACATATATACTCCATCCCTGGACGCTAACTTCAATTTTTTTCTTTAAGCATCTGCCAGTGGGAATCCGGAGCTTCACATCAAAATTCTTTGGCCTCCAACGGCTCACTAAAATAAAAAAAACAGTGTGCTAGGGAAGGATGCCTCCTCCCAAAACTACAGGATTCAAACCATGCAATGTCTCTGGAAAACAGATGTAGGTCACTGACCTGAACAAGGTGTCTCTGGTGTTTGGGCTCGGGACAAAACTCTAAGTTGGACGAAAAGTGTGCCCTTTTACACCCAGAAATAATCTAGGACCAAAAAGCAAAGCTGTATCTTGACAAACATGAGAAGTCAGAGCACTCTCGTAACTCCAGCTCGCAGGCATGTACTCACTCCCAGGATCAGTTCCGTAAGAGGTCCACCTCCTGTTCAAAGTTTTCTGGTAAGTCTAAATCAAAGTTTAAGCGGAAGGATGAATAACCGAAGCGGGGGCTTCGACCCCTTCATCATACTCTGTATATAAGGAAAGGACACAAGGGTGTTACAGTGTTTGTTGGTCGCCCTTTGTGAGATGATTGCCCAACTCATTCCAGTGAATCCAAAGTTTGCCGGGCCGTCTGCCATTCCTCAACAGAATGAGCCCTTTCTAAGAGATTATCCCTCAATATTTTTGGCACACTTTTATTTTTCTCCACTGTTCTAGGCACTTCAGTGGAGAGTGGTATTTCCAATATTTATTCCATAAAATATGGAACAAGCTATTTTTTTCCTCATGCATTAAAACTATTTGCATAAAAGCAGAAAACGTTCCAATTTCTTTTACCTAGACCGCATTTTGCATTCATTCATGTTTGGGCTACCCACCTTGCTGTCTTATTAAGAAGTAGAAGTTTATTAATGTTCAAAACAGTATACAATACACAACAGTTCTTGGATGGAAAACCCCAGAGATGTCCTTAAACCATCATATACATAAGATATTTTATGTGTAACTTAAGGATTTTGGTTGTTGTCCAAAGGTCATTGACAAGCGAAAACAAGATTGCTAGAGGGCATGAAGTAATAAGATGGTATTGAGATTGATGGGCACAGGAGAATATCCTTGTAGTCAGGAAGCACTGATTGATTGAAGTAGTCAAAGTGAAAACCACAGAGATGTTTGATGAATTGTACTCAATTTAAGATCTAGAAGTGCCTGAGGCTCCAGAAATCAAGAAAAGCTGCCAATTCACATTTTCCTATGCATCATATTGTACGGATTTAATCATGAAATTTGAACTGTTCTTTGGTAGAACAGGAGCACCACAATCCCCTGAATCTTGCCAACATGGCCAGATTTCACCTATATGTAAGAAGAGGGCTCTTGGAGATCCAGGCTGTTTATATGCTCATACCTTTGTTAGACCTGCCTTTCTAGCAGTCAGAGTGATCCACCTTTGGTTAAGGAACTGACCAGAAGATGACAGGATAATCCGAGTCGGTGTGACTTTCACACATACAAACCAACCCACAAACAATCTTCATTCCTTTAAAGGCAGACTATATTGAAAATAGTTTTTATGGACCTTGGTCTTCCGTCAGGAAAATAGAGGAATCTCAGTGCCAACTGTGGGCAGTGTTCGGGTAGAGATGTACATAAAACTATCATGATTTTTACTCAAAGAGGGCCTCCTCCTGCACCCAGCACCAGTCCACACCCCTCCTCCATTTCTGTAGTACGGGTGCCTCTCAGCTCCAAACTATTCAAAATTTAATTTGGAGGTGGCCTTCAAACATGAACATCACTTTAATAGGATCAGTCCCTTTCGTCGGTGGCTGCTGTTCAATCAGTAATTAAAGGAACTATGTTCAGTGTACTAGTGTGTTGCAACTTCTCCTGCTTACTTCTGATGTTGGAGTGTTTGGTTACTGCCCAAATCCTGCCAGCTCTCCCTCTGCTCCAGTCCTGCCAGCTCTCCCTCTGCTCCAGTCCTGCCAGCTCTCCCTCTGCTGCAGTCCTGCCAGCACTCCCTCTGCTCCCTCTCCTCAGGCTTTAGTCCTGACAGCTTCAGCTCGGTTCGTGGTCCACCAGTTCAGCTCCAGGCCAACCAACTCGGCTCCAGTCCTGCCTGATGCAGCTGTGCTCCAGTCCTGTCTAGTCCGTCTCCCCAAGAGTAGATGTAGAGTTAGTATGACTGTTCCTACTTTGTACTTTACCCATATCCTTTTTTTAATTTAGTTTTTTCCCTTCAGATTATTAAGGACATACACGTTTCCACCAGAGAACTCTAACTCTACAGTTTTTTAATCTACAGCATGCATGGTTCTTTCCAGCATATCGCAATATCTATTTCACCCAAAGTAAAAAAAATATGTAAAATGTAAACATAACAAAAAGGACTCTGTGCTAACACACAGTGTGCTCATCTAGAGGTGTTTTTTTTTAATCCTATTCATTCTATTCCTCTGCTGGGGTCATCTCACCATCACTTCCCTTCTGCGTGTGATTTCCTCTGCAACTAAGAACTGTCAATCGCATTTCCCTTGGACAGCCGCAGTCATCGGACCACCTTAGCTGGAGAGAAGAAGCCCATGCCAACCCTGGACAGCTGACCTCAAAAAGGAGAGGGCACCCTTTTTCCTGGGCATTGCAGAGGTTGCAGAGCCGTGATCACACTGCTCTGCTTTACCTAAATGAAGCGATATCTGGGGCTTTACGATTGGGCTGGTGGGGGTGAGTGAATGCTTTTTTGTGTGTCTCTACCTCTGAGAGTCACCTAAGACCGACTGGAGAAAGATCCTCAGTTGGGTTACTGAATCTCCTCCTCATAGGGAGGCTGTTTTCATTTTTAGATTACTGTCCGTGTTTTCATTGGTTGTTTTGAATGCTTGGTGATGCTTAGCCTTCATGTGTCTTCTCAATTATGTGCCCACCAATTCCATCGATAGTGGCCTTGTATGGCTATATAGGGTAAAATATCTTGCAAAGGCAGTTTACAATTTTTGCAAGATTCAGACGGGTTAGACTTATCAACATTCTATAACCAAAGGGCAGGGTTGTGGGCCAGTGGAAATTAAAAGATTTCTTGGAGGTCAGGAGTTCTACAGCTAGGACAATTTTAGCCTCAGCATTTCAGCCATGTTTTCTTTTCGAGTCATATCTTCTTGAATGTCCAAGCTTTCACACAGACCAGGGGAAAACACTACGATCCTACAGTAAACTGAGGTGAGATTGACAGAAAGAGCAGGCTGCATAGCAGCAAGGTCTCCATATGGTGGGTCAGTGTCTGAGGAAACAGAAAATAGTTTCTTGAATCAATTGAAGGGGTGAAGCTCTGAGAATCAGCAATGTTATTTTGCATTGGTATCGGAGTTCACATTTTTTAGGGATGATTTGGAGCCAATGTCGCTTTTATTGTGGATAGAGTTAAGGCCTAAAAATTAATATTCTTTTGTTGATTAAAGAGTTATGTTGTACATAAAATTGTCTTTTGAAATTTGTCAAGAATGTGCTACTTGAAACTGGCCTAAAAAAGGTTGGTTTGTTGTTGTTAATGCAAAGTCAATTCTGAGATTGACTTTTCCAGTTTTAAAGCTGCAAGAGATTCTAAAGGTGTGAGCATATGTATTTGTTTGATGCTATCCCAATATCCTCTGTAGATAATAGAGGGCCCTAGTTAGACATAGTTGGTAGATACTGCCGTTGGGTGCTAATTTTGTGAACAAGATTGTAACAGCTACAGCTTTTTGCATAATACATTTTGGAGAGCTCATGGAAGTAATTTAAACTCACCCATTAACCCTTGGGGCCTGGGTAAAGGATAGGATATGGGGTGGCTCCTCAATCAGGGCTGAGGAGCAGGGCCAGCTCTAGGGCGGTGCGACTGGTGCCACCGCACCGGGTGCAGCCTTCGCGTGGGGGCGCCTGTTTGCTACTTTATATTCTGTTTTAAAGCACACACTGCCGTGTTCCTGGCCTCCAGCAATTTTCAGCTAATAATCAAAATGGTAATTTAACTCCGGTGATTAATGTTCTTCCCTGAGAGAGACCATAGGTTTATCTAGTGGAAGTTTTGACTGCTGGAAGTTTTGATTGCTCAAAAGGTAGTGCAGAGGGTTAATATGCCTGTTGCAAAGAATGTGTACCATGCAAATCACAAAGTAAATATAACATAAATAGGTCAGTGTGTTACTGCTTTCATCAGAGACTTCCTTTTGTTACTTGCAGTTTACAAGTTAAACTCTTAATGTAAAACAGTGAGCTACTGTCATCAAAGAACTGAAATGCAGACTTCAAGTATAGATTAGAGTGTATTGATTGTAGGAGAGTAGGGTCTGCTTTGTATGGTCACCCCCACTTTTTGCTTAGATTTTATGGTTTTTCGACTTTAGTGTGGCTGTGGTCCTGCTAATCAGACCCACAGCCCAGCTGTTCTCTCTCTAAATTGATACCATGTACTTTAGGTACATACCAGATTGGGTATTGGGTTACTTTGTGAGCCCCTGTATAGTGTACCATAGGTACCCAGGGCATAGGTGCATCCAAGGCCTACCAGGGGCTGCAGTATGTATTATGCCACCCCTGGCTGGCCCTCCAAACTGACACCACAGGCTGATCACTCCGCTTGAGTAAGGTGGTGTAATCACCCCTTACTTAGATATAGTATACCTAGATCTACCTTATATATAAACACATATGAACCTATAAGCCACTCCTATGGTAGGCCTCGACAATCCTGGAGGCAGAGTGCTTGGTTTTGTGTGAGAGGGTGCCCTAGCATGAGCTGAGCCCATCTGCAGCTTTCGGAACCATCTCCTTATAGCTGTTCTATGATATAGCCATACCATATACTCTTAAGTGCATTATAATCCCCACGGTTAATGCTAACTTTGGTTTGGCTTTATCAAAGCGGGGGTAGCATTCCACCCTTCTTGAGGGAAAAGACATGTATGTTACTGCTTTATCCGGTTAAAGTTAAACAGAGCCGCAACAACACAAAATGGATGCTGCTGCCACAGACACAAGTCTGACCTCCTGCGAGGTTTCCTGTCCAGGGAGGTGCCAGCTCCTCCCCAGACAGGCAGATGTGTATTGGGACAGGGAGGGCTGCATCAGCAGATGCTTTTTGAGACACTGCCTGGGGCACACAAGGTGCTCCATGCATAGCCCGGTTCAAACCAGTTGCTGGGGCACTCCAGCCCCAGCTCTGGCGCGAAACTGGACAAAGTGAAAGGGGTGTAACCACCCCCTTCTCAGGTCCACCCATAGGAGGGACCTATGCAGGTAATTCAACCCCTTAGTTTAGTATTAGTATAGGAGCTGTGTCCCCAGGACTTTAGATTATCCTGGAAAGAAACTTTGATACAGAACTCTTGGACCTTCGACATTCTATTCTGACTAGAAGACGGAAGACCTCTCCCTTGTGGTCAAGGAGTGACCACCCTGTGCAAACAGGCACCACCATTAACATGCCGGTCTGCTTTGTAGACGCTCCCGCTGGAACCCGAAGACTCAGCGACACAGGAACTGGACTCTCCGACTTCTCTGACTCCGACCCACATCCACAGCAAAGCTGAGCCCTGTGGCGGACACGAGAGACTTGGTACCGGACACCCTGGACATCCTGCATTTTGCGAACAGCTCGACTACCGAAGTACCCTCGCAGTTTTGCATTGGGGTAAGAGAAGCCCCAGACCTGAGCGCCCTTTGCACCGGAGCTCAGCCCTCCACACTCCACGAGTGCCGCGTGGGGCCTGCCCCTGCATTTCAGCTCGACGCGTCTTCCCTATTCCTGGCCCGTTGGCTAGTGAGCCCCCTGAAGACTTTTCTTTTGAACTAAACTGCTTTCCTGGTTGCTCCAGGCTTGCTCCAGCTTCCCTTCTAAAGAGAAGCGCCACAGACCTTGCTGGTCTGCAACAGAGCCAATCTCAACCTCCTGCGTGGGTTGCGGTTGCCAAGGCTTGTTGGGTCCAATCCGGATACCGGCACCGCAGTCAACTAGATCCTTCGTGGGACAGCTCGAATCCAGCGCCTGGTCATCGTCGATGCCTCCTGGACCTCTGGGCTGAAGAGACAAGCTCACCTTCTTCACCTTAAAACACGCAACATCGCCTGGTTCCTTCCTGGTCACTGGCTAGTGACCCAGACTCTGTCCCCTCTGCTTTCAGGTTCTTCACATCGTCAATCCACCCTTGGATCCACCCGGACACTTTTCCTCTGGTCGCCTGCAGCACTTCTTCGCAGCTCTCCATAGAAAACGACGACAAAACCCGACACCAAAAGGCACCTATGCACCCAGCTTTCCAGTGTGAGGTAACACGAGTACTCCGGTGCTCCCGTGGGTCTTGACTCTCGAAGTCTCCTAGTCTAAAGGGGTTTCATCGTAGTCCATCCGGAAGTGTCCTTAAACAGTAACTTTGTAACTTCTTCGGTTCCCATTATAAGTCAATGGTAACTCGCGACTGTGTTTAGACACTGCACGCGTCTCCCGTGGGCCTCCTACTTCCTAAACTTTGGTTGTTTAGTGTAGTTCCAGCGATTCTACAGGCCCTAGGCCTGATGTCTAACTCTCACGTGGTTCTTATACCACTTCTTTAGTATATGGTTTGTGATGCCCCTAGGGCATAACTGTATTTGTGCAACTTATCGTATGCTAATTGAGTAACTTGTGATGTACTTTTACCTCTGACCTTATAAAGAGTGCAGAGGGGTTGTGTTCAGAATAAATACATATATAATTGATGTATACCTTGTGTGGTGTCCTATCATTTGGTATTCAAGGGATTATCATTGGTAAAACAGCTTGCTTCACATGCTCTCTGAAGTCTTAGCCTAAGACTGCTGGTCCATGCTACCACTAGGATAGCTTGTCTATAAGGTTGACTTTACAACCACCATCAATAAGGGTTGATTAGACTGGTGCAAGGTACCCACTAGATTAGTGGACATCATATGCCAGGCTAACTTCTCACATTGATTTTTCCCCAGACATTCATTAGCCTAATGTTTCACAAAGGGTTCATTCGGGTAGAAATCATTTCCGATTATTAAAGAGACCCCCCCCCCCCCCCCCCCCCCCAACCACGGTGTTACGTTTCAAATTCTGAGTTTGTGCTTCTCCAGATCAAGCCCCCCTAAACTATACTCCCTACCAGTATTATATTTATTTATTTTATTTATAAAGTTGTATATAGCGCGAACATGATCCCGAAGGATATCAGAGCGCTTTACAATAGGACAGAAGGAAGGGAACACTTGCAGTACAGGCATCAAATAGGAATACCATCTAAAACACATATCAAGTAGGCATACCAAACAAAAAGGTTACAATCGAAAGGTGTCAACAATGAATATGATAGTAACTAGTACAGAGCGGACTGGGAGGTGAGCAAATGATTGGCCTTACCTGTGAAAGCGGAGGGGCACCCGGCCAAATGATTTTTGGAAGACTGGATTACAACTGTCCTGGTCCCCAAAAGGCTCTCCACATTTTTCACCATTGAGTGTGGGCACAGAGCCCTTCTTACCCCGCCTAAACCTGGTGCGCAGCCGAGAGTTATAATACCTCGGCTATTCAATTTCAGAGACAGGAACCCAACCTACAAACTATTCGCACCCAAGGGCCTTTGCTGTTTGAGGGGCACCCTATTTCAATCTTCCCAGTCTGCACACAGCGAGTGCAGGACTAGAGGAAAACTTTTCTTGAAAGTGAATTGTATCGTAAACTGATGGCTCGGAATTCGTTGCTACCCTTCGATAGTCAACACCCCAAATCACTTCGTGAAAATTTGCCCTATGGGCAGTTTCTAAGAGTACGGAGAAACTGCTCCACCATAGATAAGTTTGAGGAACATTCGATGAATCTCTACAAACACCATCAGGTAGCTACGTATAAAATAATGGGTAGCTTAAATACAAAATAAATTTAAAAAGTTATTACTCAGTGGGAAATGCACTATCTAGTACATTATGAAACCTCTTTAATATAATGCACTGCAGAGGTATGTGTGTAACCAGAGAACCACAGAATTAAATTTGGTTGGTACTGTGGAGAATAGTGACTTGTGTATTTTTAGTGCTATGAGGTCACAGTCTGTGACAGAAAGCACTGTGAATGTGGAAGTCATTATTTTATACTTCCATTACACACATTATAAGATAGACTGCTACACACTGTGCAAATCGTTTTAGGATAAAATGGTGATTCTAAAATGTACATTTGAGTAATATCAGACTATATGTAATGCATTTTTTTTGCATAACGATCCCTCAACTCCTCCTCAGGGGGACTAAGCGCTGTGTAAATACAGTTATGATTAAAAAAGCACACACTTCACATCCCAGTTGTTAAGCACCACGCAAAAAAAACCCCATCTTTGTCATCCCAATACTTGGAGTGATTCGAGCAATTAAAGCCAGAACCCGTCCCAAGCATCCTTTTACATTTGCAGATTAACTCCTAGCACACATTGCATTTCATTCAGGCAACCAGGCACCCTGGCACAAAGGCTTGTTTGAAGGATTGTTTTACCTGTCTGCTGGGCCTCTTTGTTTTACAGCCCATGAGACTGAAGCATTTTTAATGATACCGAGGAGCTTGAGCAACCTTGGCCGATGCCTAGTGGAGCTCTTCTATGCAGCTATAGAGGAGTCTGTGTCTGGTTCACCCCCGTGGCCGTCACCTACGCAGCCGGACATCGGACATTGTTTTCCTTGTCTCCCTGTTGTGTTTCCTTCCCTCCCCCACCTCCTCCCTCTGTGATGCTGTGGCTGCCTCCCCTTTTCCAGCCCTGCGTGGAACCGTGGAGTCGGCTACCTTTTTGGTTTTTTTTATTTTGTATATCCCGCCATCTTGGGTTAATGCTATCTGTCTTTCACTTTGACTGCTTTGTTTCCCCTGAAGTTCTTTTCCCCTTTCCGGTCTGCCTGGCCCTATATGCATTCCTTACCCCTGTTTACCATTCCCCGTAAGACGTGTGTCTTGGCTATGCTAAGCCCCAATAACTCATATTATTGTGTAATCTCATGTTTTTCTCCTATGTCTATACTTGGCTCCTGTAATTGATGTAATTATGTAACCTGTAACTCTCTGATCTTCATGTAAAGCACTCTGATACCCCTGGGTCTAGCCAGCGCTATATAAAACTTTGCACAAAAAAAAGAAGAAAAGAAATACCTTCAACTCATCAGGTGGGCAAAAAAACATGCCACTAACAACAACCGGGAAGCTTTGATTGAAATGCCAACAATCAAACCTCCACCGGGCCGGCTTACGTTTGTAAACACCTTTAGCGCTCTTACGAATGGAATCCAGAAGAGCGTAAGGAGACACTGGCGTATTTTAAAAAGTTGTACTGACAAAATACCTCTTCCGCTTTTTTCACTCAAAGGAAGCCACAAGTTGCGAGACAAGCTTGTTCATACGCAACCACGGCGCGCTAAGCAAGAGAAAGAAACAACATTGTGGGATCTACCGAAAGTTCAGGGCCATTTCCCTTGTGGTTCTTGTGTAGTATGTGCCCAGACTAAACAATCAAAAACCATTGATGTGGGCAGTTCCAAACCTTGGATATAGAAAGGTTTTACAAACTGTAATAGCGATAACCTAATTTACTTGATCACATGCCCCTCTGATTACAAGTACGTGGGAATAACCACAAGGAAAGTTAAACTCCGCATGATGGAACACAAGAGCACCTTTCGGTGCAAGAAAACCATGACAAAACTAACTAAACCCTTCGCTGAGAAAGAACATAGGGCAAAAGACTTCATTTGGACGGTTTTGGAAAAACCATTCATTCCATCACATATTAGTGGTATCTATTCCTTTTTATTCCAACGTGAACAACGATGGGTCTTTAGATTGTCCAGTGATACTGCAGGCCTTAATGATGCAATTCCCTGGATGTCACCTTCCAGAAAATGATGTCATACACCACACTTTTTAGCAATGACATCTACCCTGTCTTAAACCATGACAGACTACAGTACACAAATGAGTGTAATCATTAGTAAAGTCCACAAGCAGATGCCTGGAACACATAAACTAGTAAGGACCATGTTGACTATTGAAGGTTGAGGTACAAGGAAACATAATCATCATACCAGTTACAAATAAATACCATTACTTATGGACCTCGAATTTAGGTATAAATTCAATATCTGTTCATATTAATAGGTATCTTCTCAAGAGTCTGTATAGCCATATGAGACATATCATGGAACTGAAGCACATAACTATAGTGAGCAGATTCACTGTTTTATAGTCTTGTTCCTTTTCTACCTCTTTAATTCCTTAATCGGACCTAGGAGAGGGTACATGTTCTTTTGATGAAGACTAACCATTATGAATTATTAATGACGAAATGTAACGTCATTATCCTTGTCTCTTAATTTGTGCATAACGTTCTTAGATATTCCAGCATATCGACGTCTATTTAAATATAATACATACAATACGTGTTATTAGTTATATAATAGCAACTTACATACCGCACAAGAGGCTTGTCTGAGCAGACTAGGAAACACTTTTTTTATACAATCATGCATTATTCTGCATAAAAAAGATCTCCTACTGCTGTAGTGTTACCTGGGGGCTCGCTGTCATCTCCTCTATTGCCGCCGCTCATAGGCTCGGATCTCTCCGTCCATTGACTGTGTGTCTCCTTGGTGGCTGGCCTGCAGCGAGGTTCCTTATCCGTCATTCTGATGGCTTCTTGTAAGGGTACCAAGAACTCCTCGCAGAGGCAAATAAACAAACTTTCCTGGGGAGGTAAGGGAGACGGTAAGAATCCTCCATCAGAAGTCCCTCCACAGGTTGTCTCCCCAGCCCCATCGGCGAAGGCCCTAACCCGCGAAGATGTCTTGGAGGCAATAGCGGGGGTCCGGTCCTCACTGGAGACTCGTATAGACTCAGTGAACGTAGAGGTGACCCTGTTGCGCGCCGACTTCTGCAAAATGGATTCCAAAGTGCGTGACGTTGAGGTGAAAACCGCAGCACTTATTGACGACACCTCCACCTTGCAGCAAGTGGCGCAACTCCAACAGCAGCAGCGACAAATGGGATTTCTCCTGGACGAGTATGAAGGGCGGGCAAGACGGAACAACATCCGCATCCTGGGGGTACCTGAAAGGATGGCGGAGCTCGCAGCCGACCTCTTTGTCGAAGATTTAGTCTTGAAGCACCTCCAGCCCAAAAAGCTGTCAAACTATTTCTCAATTGAACGAGCCCACAGAGTCCGGGGGGGAAACAGAAGCCAGCCCCCCCCCCCCCCCCCCCCCCCCCCAACCCATAATTGCAAGGGTCTTCAACTTCAGAGACCGGGACGTCATCCTTCAAACGGACAGGGCTGGTTCACCGTTAAGAATGGACAACGCCCATATCACATTCTTTCCAGAAGTTAAAAAGGCGCTTCGGGATCAACACATAAAATATTCCATGCTGTTCCTGGCCAAACTGCGGGTAGAATCGGAAGGACGGGCCTTGTTCTTTTTATCTCCGAGTGAGGTGTGGGACTGGCTGGAGGGCTGGCGCCAGGCTGGACCTACTCTAGGCAAACATAGAGCGTCTGGTCCCCGCTCCGATCGAGATCCACAACCGGAGAGCCCTGAACTGTTTACTGCAGTCACCCAGGATGAATAGTAAGATCTCCAGAACACTTGAAGGTGGACTGTTGAAACTCCCTTGCTGATGCCGTGTAGTCCAGTGTGGTATGCTTCTTTATTTGAGTGACAGTGGGCAGCCTTAGCCATGTGTTTCGATTCCTTGACCCAGTTGTCTCCCCCCCCCCCCACCCCCCTCCTTTCCCTGATGGCGTATACTTGTCCTAGCGTTAGTATGTATTTGCTATTATCTTGATATATTAGTCGACTAAGATTGCCGCAGATGACACCAGGACAGTGGGTTGGACTGCTGGAACTATCGCGCTGTGCACATCCTTCTTATCTAGGACTTTGCAGGTTTTTGAATTGTGAGACGGGGACTATTCTATGCCCTGAGTTTAATTTCTCAACCCTGTCCTCCCCTTCCCCCCCCCCCCCTTCCTTTCCCCCTTCTTTCATTCTTCAGAGGCTCTGGCTCGCCATTGGACTGCTCCGCTCCTTATGATATGCTCTAGTGCACACCAGGTTTCATTTGACTCTTGAAGTTCATCGCCCAAAAATGACTCCTCCACTCTCAGGCGAGAGGTATCACAGGCTAACCAGCCTCCCCGTTTATGGTTGGGAGGGCGACAGGCACTCTGCCAAGTTGGGGAGTGGATAGTTTCAGGTCCGCAGGCAGGGAAGCAGGTTGTGGGGGAGGGAGGGAGGGGTGGGGGGGCGACAGCGGGTGTGGGGTTGTTTGTTGATTCTGTTTTTGCTTCACAGATCCTATTGCAGGCTTGCATTCAGTCTCCGATGGTGTTTTTTATTTTCTTTTGTTGTTTGTACATTTTGCAGAGTCCTCCTTGCCTACGGGCGTAATCGACACGGCCGTCCAGCCTCAGTTGCCACTCTATCCTTTATGGATGTTTGTCCTTGTTCCCGACTGACTCAGCTTCTGGTTGCAATCCTGTCCCCACGTCCTCTACTATACAATCCACCATGACGCAATCCCAAACTAGGGCGCTCACCCTCATGGCATGGAATGTCAATGGTCTTGGAAGCAAAATAAAGAGAGGGGTGACGCTGCAATACCTCAAACGTCACGCTCCTGATCTGGTGCTACTCCAAGAGACACACCTGATGGGCAACACGTGTCGGGCACTTCATCGTGGGGGGTACAAACTATTGGTGCACGCTGTTTTCACCTCTGGTTCCCGAGGCACCGGTATCCTTGTCAAGAAAAACCTTCCACTTACCTGTACGAAGACATGGGCTGACTCCCTGGGCCGCTTTGCGGTGGCCGAGACCACATGGGAGGGGCGGCACTTAAACATTATCTCGGCCTACGTCCCACCAGCACTGAGTAAGGACGCCCTGACTACTTTAGAACGACTGTTGTTAGACCTCCCCCAGGGTACATTGGTTATTGGTGGGGACTTTAATATGACTATGGACGACACTAAAGATAGACACCCCCAACGGGGCTCCCACAAACAGAGTTCGGACCTTTTTGACTTTGCGCAGGCGATTGGGTTGGAGGACCTCTGGCAAGCATCACACCCCGACACTCCTTATTACACGCATTATTCCAACGCCCACAACAGTATGTCGCGTCTTGACTATATTTTTTGCTACACGGCAGAAATTGGCCTGTTTCGCGACCCAAAGGTACTTCCCCGAGGTATCTCGGATCACTCTCCTCTCACTGTCAAACTCACTTATTATCGACAGGTAACCAGGGGTCCCATAGTTATCAACCCATGGCTCCTGAAAGTTCCTGACATTAGAGACAGCTTGCTCGAACACACTGAATATTACTTTGCTGAGAACCTTGGTTTGGTCCAATCGGCCGTTACGATCTGGGAAGCATACAAAGCCGTCATCAAAGGGAAGGCGCTAGCTCTTAAATCTGGATATCAACACAAGCAGGCTGAGCTGCTACTTCAGACTGAATCAGAGTTGTTCCACCTAGAATCTGACCTCAATACTACCCCGTCCGATGAGACAGCTACCCGTCTTCGATTGAAACAAACAGAATACAAGATGCTGGCCTTGGAAAAGGCTCAAGCGAAACTGTCGCAAACCCGCCACCGGGTCTATGAGCTGGGAGACAGAGCAGGTAAAATGCTCGCTTGGCTAGAACGCCGCGAACAGGGCTCTAGATGGGTTCCGCTGCTGATTCGTCCTGATGCCTCGCGCATCACGGACCCGCTGGACATTGCTGAGGCGCTTGCAGACCACCTAGAAGAGGTCTACTCCTCTAGAGCATACTACTCAGCGGACTAATCCAGACTCCTTTTGGAGGAAATGCAGTTGTGCACTCTCTCCGATTCAGATAGGGAAGAATTGGACGCTGCTCTTACAACCGAGGAGCTTACGAGCGCTCTCTTTGCTATTAACTTGGGCAAGGCTATGGGGCCTAATGGTGTCCCCATTGAATTTCTCAAGGGGATGGCCCAAGAAGTGGTTCCACACTTAAAGGCGATGTTTGAAGAAAGTCTTGAACGGGGCAGTCTACCACTAGACCAGCGCCTGGCCTCAATAGCAGTCATCCATAAACCCAACAAGCCAGCCACTGACTGTGGCTCCTATAGGCCGATTTCTCTCATTAACTCGGAGGTCAAGATTCTGGCTAAACTCCTGGCTACCAGACTACTTACAGTCCTCCCCTCCCTATTCCATGACGATCAATCTGAATTCCTTCCGAGTCGGAACACTGCATTAATCCTTCGCAGACTACATAACGTACTGGGCAGGCAACCCTACATACAGGAGGATGCGGCAATTCTGTCCCTCTATGCCACCCTAGCATTCGACTCCATAGACTGGTCCTACCTCTTTGAGGTCCTGAGATGGTTTGGATTTGGCCCGGTTTTCATCCAGTGGGTCCGATTGCTCTACACCGACTTGTTGGGCCAGGTACGGGTCAACGCCCATACTTCCAGACAATTCCAGTTGCATAGAGGGACCAGGCAGGGATGCCCCCTCTCCCCTCTCCTATTTGTACTCACATTGGAACCCCTAGCCCGTTGGATCTGTACAGGCCAATAAAGGGTTGAGATGGAATGACGACACAATTGATAAAATATCCCTATATGCAGATGACATTCTTGTATATGTTTCCTCCCATAGATCCTCCATCAACAGTCTATTTCATGTCATTAGAAATTTTGGAAACTACTCTGGTTTCTCAATCAATTGGTCCAAGTCATCCCTGTTTTGCCTCCGTGGCCCTCCACCCGTTCTTCCGAGAGAATTCACTATGGCGGTGGCCAAGGACGGCTTCAAATATCTCGGTATTTTTGTTACTCCAGACCCCAAACTCTTCTACGAGCACAACCTAAAGGGTCCACTTCAGAGGCTACACAACATTTCCCACTGGTGTACGTTGCCCCTATCCCTCCCTGGCAGGGTGGCACTCTTCAAAATGTTGGCACTCCCGCGTTTTTTGTACGTCCTTCAAAATTGTCCATTCCCAATTGTTGACTCCTTCTTCCGTGCATTGGAGGGCGATTTGTGGCTCCTCCTATGGGATGGGAAGGTGTCTCGTATTGCTTTGAATAAACTAACTCAAGGATGGTATGATGGGGGTTTCGCCTTACCAAACACGCGCCTCTATTATTGGGCCTCCCAACTGGTGGCCACCAACTCCTGGATCCATGGCTCACCTACCAACCCGGCCTTTCCTTTAGAACGCTATCAGATGGGACGAGAGGGGTATTTAGGCGCCCTATATGGCAAATTCCCCCGAAATCGCTACGTGGGACCCATGACACAAACCATTGCTATTTGGCACCGGCTACCAAGAGCCTGGGTTGGTCTGGCGTGTTTACTCAAGCTACCCCGCTCTGGGCCTCACAGGAGCTAGGTTCCCTCTGTCATCTGAAGGGGTTTGACAGATGGGACACGATAGACATTTCCGCCCTCAGTGACTTGATTCACATGGGGAAACTATTGACTTCTTCCGAACTTCAACAGAAACACGATCTTGCCCAATCCGAGGCATTCAGGTACCTCCAAATTGCACATGCCATCTCTACCACCGTGCCAGACCTCTCACCCCTTTCGGAGGCCTCTCCCCTAGAAGATAGGCTACTCTCGGAACCACTCCAGACAAAGGCAATATCATGCATGTATCGTAAACTATGCAACAATATGCCCAACTCCTTCCAGGCCCTACGAGACAAGTGGCAGGAAGATGTGGGAGACCTAGACGACGATGACTGGAGATCGGCACTGATGTCCCCCAGGGAAGCGGCGATAAACCACCGCTTAAGGCTGATCCAATTGAAAATTTTACACAGAACGTATATGTCTGCCCCCTCCTGGCCAAGTTGGGAAGACGCCCGGATGAACTGTGTCTCCGTGGCTGCGGCCTCCCTGGCTCCTTTTACCATGTCCTGTGGGAATGTCCAGTTATCCAACAGTTTTGGGACAGGGCGGTTCTTAAAATGACAGATGCGGTGGGGAAGCCCATTCCTCTTTCCCCTAAGGAAGGAATTCTTAATATATGGGACCCTACAGACCTCACGGAAGTGGAGCTTCAGTGGGTAGCCTTGGGTTTCTTGTTGGTGAAGCGCGCAGTGGCAATGCACTGGGGTGCGCCCCAGAGGCCTCTCCTGGTGGGTTGGGTGGCCGAAATGGATAGATGCATGATGGCCGAAAAATCTGTATTTAAGATTAGAGGGTGCCCCAAGAAGTGGGATACAAAGTGGGGACACTGGAACGTGTTTAGAGGAGAGATCTGTACTTTCCCCTCTGTGGAAATGGGAATGGATAAGGCTGGATGTAATGATCTTTAAAGTGCTTTCTTTCTGTGCATGCCTGATATATCTGATTCTGTACTGTATTGCTTGATTAATTGGATGATGACTCTGCTGTTGTTTTTTGTTTTTTCAATAAAATATTAAATAAAATAAAAAATCCCCTAAATGTCAAATAGGGACTTCTATCAATTAATTCCACTCTTTCTGTGCTGCACATCGTGGATTGACATAAATATTTAGGCACAGGCTTTTTACGTGTTACCACTATAGTGTGATTACAATTTCCAGCGGGCTCGCCGTAGATTGATAGTCTTTCTTCATAAACAACGTCAGTACAGCACGCAGTGATGCGTAAAATTGGGTATTCCTAATATAAACAATAACAATGCATTATACTAACAGGAATTATCTCTGACATTTTTGCCTGCTTACTTAAGCCCACATGTGTACTAAGTATGCAATTAATGGTTCTGTGGAAACCGAGAGTATCTCGGGTCTTGCTTACGCTGTACACTTTTTCTGATTAAGGCATATGGACTACAGTTCCCAGCGGGCTCGCTGGAGAACGGTAGTCCTTTGTGAGTGACGTCATTGTAATGTGCACGCTGTGCGATAACGCGGAACACCTGATGTTTTGCGTATAAAACACACGTCAGCCCCTTCGTCGGGTACCTCCACTCCAGCAAGAGTTCCACCGGGAGGTACCGACGAAAAGGTAAGAATAGGACGCGCATTTTCGTTCCATTTTGTTAAGGTTTTAAAGCTCGCTGCTTTTTTATACCAATTGCTTATGCCCGCCCCTCTCAGTCTTAACATGAGTACGCGGATAGTCCCAATAATAAGGTGTAAAAATGTAGTGACCTTTTTTCAATGAACTGGCCATACACATGGTTGCCGACCGCGCTTCGGATCTAGAAGGATTAGCTCCACTTCTGACGGTGTCCTGAATACTAACGATCGACTCTACGGTGGCTCCGATAGAAAGATGTCTGAGCCACGGGCGGACTGATAATCGCCCTTCACTACAGAACTCCATACTGACTATTTACTCTCTCCTTTATCGAGATCCTGTGTCTCCTCACAACGAGATTACTCTCCATCCATCCCTCTCTCACATACACGACAGATCAGGTGCCTTACCCCATCCCCCGTCCTGATGACGACCCCGCCGCAAGGGATCAATTAGTACCTGCCTCTTTCAAAAGGGGTCGAAACGTCGACAGCTTTGGTTTCTTTTCAGCTCCACCCCCCAAAAAAACTTGACATTTACTGTACCAAGTGGAGTATGATATATCTTGGAATTAACTTTGGATTTATTATTCGTTTTGTCTGCGTTTGACTATAATCACACAATAGAGCAAGACTGCTCAGCTGTATTTTATGTCACCGATTTCCTACCCACACTTTCCATCACGTATTCACTTCCCTTCCTCCCCAGGGGCACTTGTAAATATTTTTTGTATAAATGCAAATTGATGCTACTTAAAGATATACCTACATTGTAATTAAACAACATTCAGGCAGATGCATCAAAGAAAATACCGGGAGCAAACAGGCAGATTCTCAGGGTGTCCTTTGGACACCCTGGCACCCTTGAAATAGCGGAACATTAGCGATTCGGTAATAGCTAATCGCTAATAAGGAATGTCTTTCCCATTCATTCCTATGGGCCTAAGGCCCATAGGAATGAATGGGAAAGACATTCCTTATTAGCGATTAGCTATTACCGAATCTCAAATAATGAATCTTTAGGAATCGCTAATAACATTGCGATTCCTACATGCATCCCGTTTTGCGAGTCTTTAATAGCGATTCCTTAAAATTCGCTATTAAGGACTCTCAAAACATAACTTTGATGCATCTGCCAGAATGTATGCAAACTAATTGTGCTACTATATTCTTTGAATATTGTTATTGTAATTCATACCTTTCGTTTGCTGGGACCCCCTTTCTCAGTACCTTAACTACCCATGTCCCTGTGACTTATAGTGGGTGAACCCCTTTTGTATACCACCACCATGCACAGTAAATAGCAGGCAAGCTACATAAAAAGTGATAATGTTTTTTTCATTCAGCACAGAGATGCTTCATGGAGGCTTGGGCTAATATCCTTATGATTTTAGATTGTAGTTTTACTCATTCTTTTTTAGTAAAAGCAAGTATGGGCCTCAAAACACTGTATAAACACCGGCCTTTAAATAACGTGAATAGTTGACACACCACTAATCCATTCTGGTTGCAGTTTGGGATTTGAATATTAAGTTTGTTTTTTTGTTCTTTTTTTGTACTTTTGACTTATTTAAATGTTGTTGATGGCTGATTTGTCACAGCCACAACGGTTTGTATAGATTATTGATTTATAAAATTTCTGTTGTGGGACTATGATTACTTTATGGAGCGGGCCTCATTCAATAATACTTGAGCTGGTGCCGAGTCCTGGACAAGCAGTGATATCATCAAACATCATGCTGGTTCCAAGGCTTTGACAGTTGTTACAACAGGATATACACTGTATGTATGAATCCTTCTTTTATGTTGCAGTGTCATAGGTTGTGTATGTATAGGTTCTGACGAAAGCCAGGGAGATTTATCCTAGTGGCTGAAACATGTTGACCACTTAGACAGTGATTAACTTCTAACTGTCTTTCTTTCACTTGCACTTTGGTTTTAAATTGGAAAACTTATCAGAGCAAGCATCAAAGGAGTATTTGCACTGAATACCTCTGAGGTTTATCCTATTTTAATTCACATCTTTTCACCTTTTGCACTGCTTTTTGCATAAACACTTTATAAATAAGCAAATAAATAACCTTTTGCACTTGCTTTTCCCTTGTGAGTATCCACAAGAGGATGCAACTTAACCTCTCTCTGTTGCTCCCTGATTATTAAGGGAGAACTAGAGGTAGTTGTTTGGTAAACCCAAATGATGACACTGGGCACATGAATGTGTAATGATGGGATACCAAATATCCTAAGGTGGTTCTTACCTACCTTTTCATTCTATTTCTGTTGTCTGCATCACTGTTACTTGTTCTTCTTTTTTCTCATAAATTTAAGATGGCACATAAAAGCGGTAGACGTTCTTAGACTTAATTTCTGAGATACGTTGGCTATTAGACTACGGATTCTACTCTTAAATATATAACATCACGTCTTCATGAAAAAAAAGGTAGAATGTTTTAAGTAGATTGTGTAGCAGAAACAGAGCTGAGAAGTAGAGTTGAGATTGGTTACACAAGAGAAATGTTCATGTATAGCAGTTCAAATTTAGCCAGTTACCAATATAGTCAGTTCATATGGAATCTCTAGCACAGGAGACCCTTACATATGCCATTTTAGCTGTTCCTTCAAGCCACTTCACCTCAGCAGAAGCAACAGCCACCTAGCTATACAACATCACATGGTATCCCAGTCTAACACTTCTCCCATGTTTTGGTACTGAATTACAGATACATTTGTCTGGCACAAGAAGGGCATGTCCGCTCTTCTGAACGAACGATCCCAGATCTTCTTGAATGTCATAAGTGTGAATTCATTTGGCTTCTCCACTATTTATTTCTCGACTCCCTTGCTTTGTAGGTGACCAGGCACACATTTCCAATCCATGACAGCCACTCAGATCACAGTTCTTGAATAAGTAACAAACGTTGGAGAGCCACAAACATGATTTCGAAGACAGCCGTTTAGACTTTCATTTCAGGTTAAAAGTAGTGTGCAAAATGGAATTTTGAAGCCATGTATGATCCCATCTACTAAGATAGGCAGCAAAATGGAATGATGTATATTGTCAAAAAAAACAAAGTTCACTAAAAAAAATGTGCAAGCTTGTTTAAAACAAATGGTAAGAATTTCCCTTAAAACGCAGTGAAAGTGAATTATTGATTACTTAACAAAACTGAACAAACTTTCCAGATGCAGTGCTCACAGTGTCGCAATAGTTTATACCAGTAAGTAATGGGCCTTAACACCACAACATCATTAACCACTTTGGTGCTAAGCCTTTTCCCTCCCCAGGGAGGAGTTGCGTTCATAGATCACACCACGTTTTTTAGCAAGAGAGTCCTGCAAACATCAACTTTTAGGTAGAATTAAATACATTTCTTAAATGTGAGGGTGTGTTCTAGAGTCCTTGAAGAAGGACAAGTCATACCAGCCTGCAGTCCCACAATTCTCCTGATGAAAACATTACCACACATGTATGGTTGGACCTACTACCTGTAATAAGAAAGGCCCAGGAATGAACTGTGGCAATGTTAAGAATTTTACTTTGAATTTACATTGTTTCTTAGGATATGGGTGGTTGTAGTTTTTCGACCCGTGTTGGTCAGCACACAAGAAAAAGCTACCAACCCCAGAAATTTCTAAAAAATATACATTCGGAGGAGTCGGGGATAGTATAGCCTGCCTAGATTCTGCTACTTTTTCTTGGTTGTGTGTGTTTATTTCAGGGAAATTAATTACTTCAAGATTAATCTCTGGAGATCACGGTAGTTGATTCACAAACGCCAGTGGTTGCAGAAGTAACATCACCAAGCCTTTGACCTTAATGACATCACAGAAGGTGACATGATATAACCTGACTCCACCATAAACTGATGTTGCATGATCGTAACCCTTAAAACATCTCAATAGTCGACACCACTGAAGTTCCAGAATAACTTAATGATTATAGTAACACAACAAAAAGGTCCTTGTTGATGTGATATTTGAAAGTGGTGGGGAGTAATACTTACCCTGAATTGGAGTACGCGAACCAGACCTCTTATAGGAGGTTGGGGTTCTACCCCCAACAAAATTATTAAGCAAATAAGATCACAAATTGCATTTAAAAGCACATCTTTTGCATAAATTTGCTAAAAACCCAAGGGTTTTCAAAGGATATTTGGTTAAATATTCAGGTCCTTTAATTGTGTGCCAACTAATGAAACCTGATGCTCCCCAGGAGTTGACTCTATTGTGCTAGGGATGCCTTGTATGTCAAACAATTACCTCCATCGTACAAGGCACAGTATTTGGATATTACTGCCCCTCATATGTCATGGATGTCCCTTTAAGCCAAAAGATACAAAAAAATAAGCCAGTGTCCGAATTTTGCCATTAATGGTATTCCTATACCACGGGTGACTGTCATGGCAAATATTACTTCTATTATGCCTGAGCCAGTATTTGTCATGGTTGCCCCCTCTCATATGCCTCAGTTTTCCTCTTCTACCAAAAGTTACCTCCAATAAGCTAGCACTGGCATTTTGCCACAGGTGCTACCTATGCCAAGAATTTCCTCACATATTTCAGTGCCATCACTTTCCTGCAGGTGCCTCATTAGCCAAGAATTAAATCAAGTAATACAGTGTCAGTATTTTGCCACAGGTGACTGTTGTGTTGAAAATTCCCTCCAGCATGCCAGTGTCTATGTAACCATGGATGTTTCTGTAAACTAAAGATGTCCTACAGTATGCCATGGTCAAAGGCATACTTGCAAGCATAACACCACATACTCACTCATGCTGACTTACATTCACTCACATTCATTCTTCCTCGCTGTCACTCATTCACACTTATTTATTGTTACTGTGACTCGCTCATGCTTCTACTCATTTGCAGTCACACTTACTCTCTCTTTTTCTCATTATCAGTCTCTCTCATTCACACACACATTCATTCTTATTTACATTAATACTTTCTCATTCACGCTCATGTACAATCCCTCATTCTCACGAACACTCACTCATTCATATGTATTCTCACACACTTGCCATCATTCTGAGTCTCACTCACACTCACTGACAATCTCATTCATTCTCAGCCACTTACTTACACACGCTTGCAGATACAGACACATGCTCTCAAATACACACACGCAAACACTCTTACCGGCAAACACACACACAACCTATATTTTAAAGCATTTTTTTTACTATCTCATTGCCAGCAGAGGTCTTATTCCAGCTCCTGGTGTTCAATTTTTTGTTACTCAAGGACTTTGGATGCCCTGAAGTGTGAGCTGCCCTACCATCTCTGTACAAGAACGAGTTCAATTTACTCTCTGTCCTGCGGGAATCCACCAGATTGGGTGGACTGACTAGGATCTGTCATTTTTGCGTTGACACAAGCCACTCCACAGTTTCACAAAATGGGATCCTGCCTAGGTTTATCTACCTCTTTGTTAACATTCCAATGCCTTTGATGAGAGCCTTTCTCAACTCACCCAGGTCCCTTCTGATTACGCTTATCTGGAGAGGAGGGCAGCAACAGTTGGCATGGAAGGTGTTGACTCTACTGTTTGACCAGGGAGGCATCAGTTCACACAGGCAAAATTTGCTCATCCGTGAATCCAACCGGAATCTATTATATCCCATGTTGCTGTTGAGTTGGATAGTGGTGCCTCATCCCTTGGTAACTGCTGTTTGCACCACTCCGAGGTGGTCTTGGGGCAGACTGAATACAGTGGGATGCACTGTGTGGGGATGGGATGAACTTTGCTACATGGCCCTCCTGCCTCTTATCTTTTTGAAGGAGCTGCTGTTGGCACAATATCCGACCCTACCCTTCTTTGCTGGAAGAGGGAGCCTGCCAGAAGCTGCATCATATGCAGCTGCGGGTAATGGGCTTTCTGTCCCCTCCAGACTCTTTCGCTGAGCTACATGGTATACAAACAGCTGTTACCTGCACACCCTTGGATGTCTTCTTGTATTATTAGCTGTGCAGTGCCTAAAGACATGCACATCCCCACCTTCCCCCATGAGCGTGTTGGTGTTTAAGCGCTAGAACAGACCCTGACATCACCCTTCCGTAAGCGACTGATTACAAGACTTTACTATGGAGACCTCCGCTCTGGTCATTGAGCCCCGGGCATTTATGGAGTGGCAACGCGAGCTAGGTATTGACATCCTGGATAGTCAATGGCGCTACTGTTGTCTTATACACATCAAAGTCCTATGCAGGCTGCACCCACCAGCGGCGGCTCCTCCACTATGGAGGGTGACTGCAGTGAGGAGAGGGGTAGTGCACTCCCCTTCACTGCGCATGATGGTTTGGCTGTCCGTCTCAGGTCGGCCAAACTATCATGCACAATGAACCTCTCTCCATCCCCAGCTACATTGCCAGGGTTGGAGAGAGCAGGTATGTATTCCCAGTCTGTCCTGGAGCTCTAACCGAGGGCGCTCAGGTCAATCCTGAAGCTGTTCTCATGTGAGAGCTGCTTCAGTATTGGTCGCAGGACATTTTAGTAGCCTGTGCTGGAAGCAGAGTAGCTCGACGTAGGATACAACCAACTGCAAGTTACGTTTTTTTCCAAATGTATTTTATTCCCCTCTCCCTTCGTGACCCCTATTCCCCCTTCCCCTCTCTCCCCCACTCCACTCGTCCCAAATACTGGCCTCTACTCATACCCACGCCCCTCCAGATGCATAGGTTTGGCATTCCGGATGAGAATTGGTGCATGTTATGCGGGGCAGAAGGTGCTGACTTCCTGCAGCTGGCTTGGCTGTGCCAAACAATCATGGACTATTGGGACCCGATATTTACAATAATAAGGGAAGTAACTGCCACTGGGGTGCTTATGCTTCCTATGTGGTTCTTCTTGGGCATGTGAAAGGTGTCCCATCTGGTGTGCATAAATGTACTGCAGCACTGCTTCTTGCAAAGAGGCAACTTGCCATGCACTGGGGGCACACCTCTGTGCCCAATGCCTGCTGGTGGATAGCCGATGTTACCTTCTGTCAGGAGCAACTGGGGAATATTGGTCCTTCATGCAAGCTGCAAGCAGAAAGAGAGACATCTGGGCACCATTTGAATTGTATTTGGCAACCTGGACCGACCACTTGTGCCAGAGGGAACACTGCTCCAGGATGATGTTGAGATGGGGAAGTACCACTCCAATACATTGTATTGTTTCGGGAATGCATGCTAGTCTTTAGCACTGTAGCCACAGTGATAACCACTCCAGGTGAGCTCCCCAACTATGTCTTGCTGTATATGAGCTATGTTCTATCTGTTTGTTCCCTGAGCGGAGCTGTATGTGATGTTAGTTTATTTTGTATACCTTACTAAAAACTCCACTAAATAAATAATATATATTTTTAAAAGGGTGAGTTGCCCTGTGTTCTCAGCACTAATGTTGTGACTTCTGAGGCATGTAGTCTCACAGGCAGTGTCAGTGTCACAAGAGGGAAGCCAGGGGTCACAGCTGGTGGCACTTAGGTGATACCCATGCTATTGCCATCCTTGAGCATTTTCAGACACTTGGAGATCCCCGAGAACCTAAGGTGGTGTGTCTTGCCTGAATCCTATATTTCCTTACCTAGAAAGCCCTGAAAATGTCATGGTATGGGTGAAAATAACTCCGTTTTCTTGCATTGATGCAACAGAAAGCTACAGATTTTCCAGCCAACAGCAAATAGCTTAACATCCTACATATTTATTTCTGATGAAACCGGTACCCCACACATTTGTTGTGCCTATATATCTGGCAGGAATGAGCCAAACCAGTGACCGTGTGAAGTCACTGTAGTGTTATTGTGGCCTTCACTTGGTCGCAGGTTTGGTGCATTCTTTTCCCTGGTGTCCAGCAGTGCTTTCTGCCCCTCTAGGTGTGGCAGATTAGGGATAAACTCTCCACTCTACCGCTTAGGGGAAGAGAATGACTGTGGGTGCTTTGGTTGAAGAGACGCAGCCTGATACCAGTATGGGCCAGATCACCACCACACCAGTGATATGCTTTCTGTCCCCCCCCAAATCCACTCCCACCTCAGAATGCATGATTTTGGTGAACACCAAACTGCCTCTCAGTGTGGCAGAAAGGTTGTGGACCCTAGGGTTGAAGGTGCAACTTAATAACAATTTGGGCCAACGTCCATCAAATAAATTGAAATTATACTAAATATTCCTTGCGGTCTAGTGGTGTTTACTGCCCCCTGGTTGAGCAGATTAGGGAAGTTGACCCCCACCTCGCAGAGGGCAGAAAGACAGTTCCTGATGTTGAGGGCTGCAGCCAGAAGCCACTGCAGGCCACCCCGGCTCCTTTACTTGCAAAACAAACTTCCCTGGTGACTAGCACTGCTTTCTGCCCCTCTCCACACTGCCTTGGTCCCGGGTGTTGTAGATTTGGAGATGAATCCCCCAATTTTTCCACGGTAGTGGGACAAAGGCTGTTTTGGAAGCACTATGCTATACCTGGGGTCTGCAACCCCGCCCTTACCAAAACAAAATAGAATCCTCTGTTATTTTGTGCATGGTTTTGTCCCCTGCTTGGGGATCACCCTCCTGCAGCAATTCCAGATTAGCATTCACTAGGAATAGGTACCATTGGAAAGGAGATATTTCCCTTTACTACCGGTGTCTTTCCCTTTGTAATTGGTGCCTGAGGTCCTAAGTAGTGCCCCTGAGCCCCAATTACTGTGAAAGGCTGTGTCTGCTTTCACTTTCAATTTGATGATCCATGCGTGGTGATAGTCAGTCAAAGAAACTAAAAAAAAGCCTTGATCTGAAGGGGAATCGCTTCTCGTTCAGACTGAGTTGTGAGTTTGAAAATGAAATCCAACTGGTGTGAGCACCAGAGACAATTTGGGCTGTACCATAGATTCCTTACCATGCAGGTAAGTACCACAAAGGTATTTATTTATATCTTTAACATGGAGTACTTCAACATGCAGGTAAGTATTTTTTTTAAATAGCATAATTTGTATGTGATATATTTTTTTTTAAAGTGTTTTAGGTGCGGGTTGAGGTGATGGTGAGGGAAGAGTTATGGGGGTGATGGGGTAATTTTAGGGTTTAGGGGTGAGTAGAGGTAAAGGGAGGTTAGAGTGTTTTTAGGGTTATGGTGGTGTTAGAGGTAAAGGGGTGAGGGGGATTTTAGGCTTGAGGGGTGCTTGGCGATAAAGCCGGGTATGGCTGATTTTAGAGTTAAGTGGTGGGCGCAGAGGTAAAAGGAGGCGGTGTTATTTTATGGTTTAGTGGTGGGTAGAGGTAAAGGGAAGTAAGGGTAATTTTAGGATGAAGGGGTGGGTAGAGGTGACGAGGGTAGGGTAATTTCAGGGCTCGTTGGGTTGGAGGTAAGGGTAATTTTAAAACGTAGAGGTGGGTCGAGATGATGGGAGGTTAGGGTGATTTCTGGGTTTAGGGGTGGGTAGAGTTACAGGAAGAAATCAGTAATTTTAATGTTATGGGGTGAACAGAGCTAAAGGGAGTTAAGGTAGTTTCATGGTTCAGTGGTGAATTTAGGATTTCAGTGTGGGTAGAGGTAAAGGGAGGTAAGGGTAATTTTAGGGTTTAGGGGGTGGGTAGAGTTAAAACGAGGTAAGGTGTTATGGGTTCCCCCAAAATAAGGGTGGTTCGAGGGGTTCCCTGTCGAAACATTAAAGCTTTATTTATATTTGTGTGTATAGACAAACCCATATGTGTGTGTGTGTTTGTGTGTGTATGTATATATATATATATATATATATATATATATATATATATATATATATATTCACTGAAAAAACATAGGTCTCAGGCCTTATATAGTTAGGAATTAGCATTTAAAAAAACCTTTGAAATTCACTGAAAAAACCATAGGTTTCAGGCCTTATATAGTTATGAATTAGCATTTAAAAAACCTTTGAAATTCACTCAAAAAACGACAAGTTTTAGGGGTATTATAGTTAGCTGAACATTTCACTCGTACAAAACCATTGAAATTTCTCCTATATAGTTAGTTGTACTAACTATATTTCGCGCACCCGCAAACCACTGCTGATGATGTCACATATTAGATCATTCATGACATGGTCAGTGACATCACTGATGACATCTCAAATGACATCACTGATGACATCATCCAGTGAATGTGGTTTGCTTCGTTATTTAAATATGCATTATATATAGCAATTTGCATTGAAGAATGAGTGGATATATATAAATACATATTTGGATGGAGGATTTACTAGCAGTGTAATTGACTGTTTACTTGACCAATTTATAGTGTCACACTAAATATAGTGGATAGTGACTAAACTGTGTGATTATCTGTATCACTTTGTCAGTTGTTGTGTAAACTGGTTCTACAGTTGGTTACTATCTATATGAAAGTCTATATTTGTTATTGATTAGTTAACTGAGTATTTGTATGGGAGAGTGAAAGTGTGTGTGGTTCGGTGGGGGGTGTGTGACTGTCCAAAGATGTGTGAATAGTTGATTCAGTAGATATATGAAGTTAAAACTACATGTTCTAACAGTTGTTTGGGTGAGTGAATCTCTTTACGGGTGTGGTGATGAGCAAATATATTTCTCAATGGTACATGTCCAACAAACTAGAAAAAAAAAGGCAGTGTATGTGTCAGTTGTTGTATATAAATAAGTATACATAAGACTCAATGATTGTGTGAGTGACTGTATGGATAACTGTATACTTGTAATAATGATTTTATAATTCACTAAGTATGACTTATTATCTAAATAAATAGATGAAGTGGTGTTTGTATAAGTGTGTAGTTAAGTAAATATGTAAGTATGATCCATTGTTTGCATAAGTGAGTAGGATGACCATATGTGAATATGATGTGTGCTGGTGTGTAATGTCGATATAGGTGTATAAGTATTTTTGAAAGTGTTCTATTGTTCATTGACAGCATGTATGAGTGAATCTACAGGTAAGTGATTAGATGTGTGTATACATCTATGAATCACTGAGTGGGTTTTTAGATACTTGTATTGCTGTGACAATGGATTCAAATATGATACTCTGATGAAAGAGATGAAAGATTTTACTAGTGTATGAAAAGGTGTATGTGATTGTCACGTGGATGATGTCATCAGTGATGTCATCAGTGATGTCATTTGAGATGTCATCAGTGATGTCACTGACCAGGTCATGAATGAGCTAATATGTGACATCATCAGCAGTGGATTGCGGGTGCGCAAAATATAGTTAGTAGGGGCAATTTCAATGGTTTTGTATGAGTGAAATGTTCAGCTAACTATAACACCCCTAAAACGTATCGTTTTTTGAGTGAATTTCAAAGGTTTTTTAAATGCTAATTCCGAACTATATAAGGCCTGAAACCTATAGTTTTTTCAGTGAATTTCAAAGGTTTTTTAAATGCTAATTCCTAACTATTTAAGGCCTGAAACCTATGGTTTTTTCAGTGAATTTGCAAGGTTTTTTAAATGTTAATTCCTAACTATATAAGGCCTGAAACCTATGGTTTTTTCAGTGAATTTCAATGGTTTTTTAAATGCTAATTCCTAACTATATCAGGCCTGAAACCTATGGTTTTTTTCATTTAATTTCGAAGGTTTTTTAAATGACAATTTTTAAATGTATTAATTGTTATTTTTGTATGGTGATTTACAAAATGTTTGCAGGCAGGTGTTCAGAGGGCACACCCCCTTTTTACAACACTCTGCAGCGGAGCTCCATGGCGCTTACTGAAGATACCTGTTGGACTAGTTGCCCTATAGGGTACCTCTGGATTGAAGAAGAATTAATTCCCCAACTTAAAACACACCACAGGGAAGTGTAATAAAGCCACGCCCCTTTTTACACCTCTACAACGCAGCCCCCGGGCGTGTTTGCAGAGGGGGAACTAATTCCCCTTGCATAATGGGGGTCCTTGTGGGCCAACTAGCCCACCTGGAACCTCCAGTATGCGCCAGGGAGCTTCGTTGCAGAGAGGTGTAATGAGGCTACACCCTTTTTTACACCTCTCTGCAACGCAGCCCCCGGGCGTGTTTGCAGAGGGGGAACTAATTCCCCTTGCATACTGAGGGTCCCTGTGGGCCACTAGCCCACCTGGAACCTGCAGTATGCGCCAGGGGGCTGCATTGCAGAGAGGTGTAATGGGGCCACACCCTTTTTTTACACCTCTGCAACGCAGCCCCCGGGCGTGTTTGCAGAGGGGGAGCTAATTCCCCTTGCATACTGGGGGTCCCTGGGGGGCAACTAGCCCACCAGGAGCCTCCAGGGGGCTGCTTTGCTTTGCCCCGGAGGGCGGCGGTCCCCGGGGCAGTGTGGGGGGGATTGGGCACCCCCCACACTTCTTTATCACTATGCCCCTGCGATTTGGTCCCCCTGGGGGGTAATTTTTAAATAAACATACCGGGGTTTTTAAAAAAAAACATTTTTTCCTTGGGGGTCCTTGTGGGACCCCCTGAGCAGGCCTAGGGGGTCAGGGTGCTTCTACCCTGCCCCCCTTTTTTTCTACACGTTTGTTTTTCTGCTTCGGTCTACCTAGCACAAGATGGATGGCAACACTTCCTGGTTAGAAGTGTTGACAGCCAATGAGCATGCTGCTTTCTCGGGAAGGCATGCTGATTGCCTGCCACTGTCTGTCAACACTCCAAACCAGGAAGTGTTGGCAGCCATCTTATGCCTCGGTAGAACCAAGGCACAAGAAAGCAGTGAAACAAAGGTGGAAAACAGGCAAAGAGGGCAGGGTAGAAGCACCCTGATCCCCTAAGCCTGCTCAGGGGGTCCCACGAGGACCCCTAAGGCCCCAAAATTATTATATATTTTTTTTTAAATCGCGGGGTAAGCGCACTGTTCGCGTACCCGCTTAGGTACGCGTACGGTGCGCGCACCCCGTGATTTTAAAAAAATATATATTTTTTGGGGGGGCCTGGGGGTCCTTGTGGGACCCCCTGAGCAGGCCTAGGGGGTCAGGGTGCTTCTACCCTGCCCCCTTTTTGAGTTCTACACATTTGTTTTTCTGCTTTCCTGTGCCTCAGTCTACCGAGGCACAAGATGGCTGCCAACAATTTCTGTTTTGGAGTGTTGACAGACATTGGCAGCCAATCAGCATGCATCTCGCGCACGCGAAGGTCAGCGCACCGTACGTGTAGCGTGCACGGTACGCGTATGGTACGCGTACGGTGCGCGCTTATAGATATATATTTTTTCCTTTTGATTTTCTCAGGAACTACTGGAGGGATTTACACCATTTAAGCAAAAGGGCGGTCTGCGAACCGAACTCTATCTCTCTGCCAAATTTGGTGTAATTCCAGTCAGCCGCTCGGGCTGTAGCCGTGTCTAATCGTCCTATGGAAAACAACATGGGGAAAACATGTTTTGGGACCCCCCTTTTTTCTCAGCCCCCACTTGACGAATCCCCCCAAAACTTTCAGGGAAGGAGCGGAGCGGGCCATCTTCTTTGAGAAATTCGCGAAGATTCATCAACCGGCGCTAAAGTTATTCCCAATAGAATGTTGCGGATTTCCTATAGAAACTAGGTCCTAACTATATATACCTACTGGCGACCGCCAGTAGGTAATATATATATATACATTTCTACTTTAGCAATGTCCCAGACCTGCAGCCCTTGGTGACAGCAAGGCAGGAGGCGCGGATTTAAAAGCCTCTTCTCTGCCGAGAAAATACACTGCAATCCTGAAACCTGATCACGCTTCAAGCCAGCCTCAACAAGAGACATGCAAAGAATATGGCTATGAGGATCGCTGACCGTAACACAGTGATATGAACCAACTGCATACTGGGAGTTGTAGTCTCCACATGCTAAACTACCAAGCGACTCCTCCCTAATGAAGCCCAGGTGTGCCAATTTCTACTTTAGATGGGCCAGCAATTGAATATACACAGGACTGCAGTGTCAGTGGCGACGTGAAAAGAACAGCATCAGCTGAAATGCGTCATGCAAAAACCCTTTCAATAAAGAATACTTGCCTTTTATCCGTTGTGGCCCCTGGTCTACTTTGAAGAAAGGAAGGCTGGATATATATTTAGGGACCCCCGACCCTGTTTTTTTAATTGTGTGAAACCACAAAAATGAGTGGCAAAGGCCCACCTTGTAATGACACGCGTTCTAAATGCCAATGCGTAGAATAAAATGCATGTTGGTGGCATGTGTTGTAAAAACATACATCCGTGAGTGATTCCAAGCCTCTAATGCTGGGACATACTGCACATGTTATCAGAACACTAGATGCCGTGCTGGGGGCTTGTCTAGCATGATACTGTATCCATAATAATGCCTTGATAACGGGAATGCTAAGGTGGTATGTAATGTAACCAGTTATAACATCTATGTCAGTTGTGATGCCACCTGTGCTGTTGACTTTTCGGGGGCATTTCATTCACTTGCCTGCTGTTTTCCTGGTCCCGCTGTTGGTCTCCCTCCGCCACCGCAGTTCCTCGCGCCCGCAGCGAGGGGGGGACCACAATTCCCTAGAGCCTTTGCGGCAGGAAGCCGCTACCGCCCATTCCGCGCCAGGAGGCGCTTAAATTTGAGGACAACCCCGGTGGAGCGGGTGCTCTATTGACTTTTCGGGGGCATTTCATTCACCTGCCTGCTGTTTTCCTGGTCCCGATGTTGGTCTCCCTCCGCCGCCGCAGCTCCTCGCCACCGCAGAGCGGCCGCAGCGAGGGGGGGACCACAATTCCCTAGAGCCTTTGCGGCAGGAAGCCGCTACCGCTCATTCCGCGCCAGTAGGCGCTTAAATTTGAGGACAACCCCGGTGGAGCGGGTGCTCTATTGACTTTTCGGGGGCATTTCATTCACTTGCCTACTGTTTTCCTGGTCCCGCTGTTGGGCTCCTCGCCACCACAGCGCCACCAGGACCACAATTCCCTAGAGCCTTTGCGGCAGGAAGCCGCTACTGGCCATTCCGCGCCAGGAGGCGCTTAAATTTGAGGACAACCCCGGTGGAGCGGGTGCTCTATTGACTTTTCGGGGGCATTTCATTCACTTGCCTACTGTTTTCCTGGTCCCGCTGTTGGGCTCCCTCCACCGCCTCGCCACCGCAGCGAGGCCGCAGCGATGGGGGGACCGCAATTCCCTAGAGCCTTTGCGGCAGGAAGCCGCTACCGCCCATACCGCGCCAGAAGGCGCTTAAATTTGAGGACAGCCCCTGCGTCGCAGGAACGCGCCGGGCTAAGCCCGGGCAAAGGGCGGGCCGTCTGTGGCCGACCGGGGCAGAACGGGGCGGGGCAGGGCCACCAATCTAACATCGGGTTATTGGGGACATTTGGATTTGGCGTTTGGACTTACAAGACTTTGTAATGGTCAGTGACTTTTGATTCTTCAATTGCGCATATGCGAATACTGTTGCAAATATTGGTTGTTCACAAATTAGAGTATGTGCACTCGTAAAGGAATAGGGGGCCAAGAGGTAGTGGGCACCCTCGATGCCTTCCTTATTAGAGCAGAGTCGGTCCTAATAAAGGAAATTGAACTCACGCAACGAAGACTCTCTTGAACCGCGCAGAAAGTCTATAGAGCCCAATATAGTGGGGCCCTCTCTTGTTAACATTAACACTAATACTAAAGAAGTTATGCCTAACAACCTTAGCTCGACCATTGCACCACAAGTACCATTAGAATCCTTGATAGTCGTGGAACCCCCACCCATGCCCCACGCTACTGCCATAACATCGTCACCAACACCACCACCCTCACCAGTTGTAGCCAGAGTTACACAGCAAACACAGCGCAAAGCCAAGGGAGGTATGACTCAGGTGGCAGCAAGGAAAAGAAAGGCCGGAATGGCACCATTCACAGCACAACAAACTCGTAAAGCGGCAAAAACAATGGGCAATGCACCTGGTAGAGAGTACCGGGAAACACAAGCGGCTTCTGGCAGCCCCACCCTCCCAAACACATTGATAAATTCTAGTGATTATTGCCCAGTGGAGCTGGAAGATGCAATCATGGCAAAAATAGAGGGGAAGCTAACTGCATTGCTAAAACCGCTATTAGACAAACTTATGGCTATTGATATCCGCTTGAATGCCATAGATCAAAAACTTTCTCTGCCCACTAGCCAAACATCAATTAAGGGGCCTGTAATTTTGAGTAATCAAACAGCACATTTGACTGCCGAGGTAAATACTACCATAGCAGCTAGTAATGTTGCAACAAAAGAGGACTGCAGACCTTTAAATCAAAAAAGGTCAATACTCAACCGGTAGCTGCTAGCCCTCCTCGGGCAGGGCTGGAAATCGGAGGAAGTAAGGGTTTGGAGGGACAAAGTAGGGGAGGTCCTGTCACCGGAAATAGAAATAGAAAGGGACATTTTAGCCTACCACCGGAGTCCACGCCTTATACTGTGGTGCTCTTGAATGTTCCAACGATTGAATCTAACTCGGAGGAACATTGGACCACTTTAAAACACATGGCACTACACTTATTAAATATTAGAACTGGGCTGGGCAACCACTTGTTTTAAGAATTTAAAATGGTGCTTAGGGTCCCCTGGATAGGGAGTTCAAACAAAAACGTAATGAATGATTGCATAGTCCTGAATTTTGGCTCTCCTGAGCTAGTGAGAACAATCCGAGAGAGGGCAGGGACAACACACTTGGGAAGGGAGGGGGTCCACATTCAAACTTTGGGCTTCTTCTATCTTAATTCCCAGACAATACCCGCACACAGGCGTAACAATCAAACCATCGCCCAGAATCAGGGGAGGTATAATTACAATGTCCCGACCTATAACCGTTTTGAACAGGCGCTTTCCAACTTAGATGACCAAGATTGACTCCCGACTAAGTTGACCAGTGTAAGATGTCAAGAGGGAAGGCCAACAGTGGAAATTCCAGCCCATGAACAAATAATTTCAGTGAAGGGAAACACGGTGCAGGAACCTACACTAACATGCTCAGTAATGCAGTCTATTGATTGCCCCTATGTAGTGGTTGACCCATGTGCAATGCGAAATATTAATAACAGTAAACCGGTGAACCCCCGTAACTCAAAGAAAACAATCAATAATCCTGATCTTAACATTTTAAGTTGGAATGTCGCCGGTCTTGAAACAAGATTGGCAGACACTGATTGGATGCACATATTGTGTGGTATAGATATCATAATGCTCCAGGAAACATGGGCTACAGACGATCTACATATAGAGGGGTATCATTGCCTCAGGGTGACAGCACCTAAGCCCGATTTTGGCCGCGCATCTGGCGGCTTATTAACTGGTGTCAGGATAGCCATCGGAGGAAGCATTAAGGTAATACCTACCACCAGCTTAAATATTCAGATAACAGAATACAGGAGACGGGTGCCGCTTTATCTGATTAACTTCTATAATAATGATTTTAAGCGGTCCCTAATAAGAACTTTGTTGAGCTTTTTAAAGCTATATCAGACTTAGTCCAACACCAAGGCACAGATGACGATATAGGGATCCTCCTAGGGGGGATTTTAACTCAAAAATTTTAATGGCACATCAAGGTATGGATAAACCCCAAGCTGACTCCACAGTACGAAGAGGTTTAGAATTACATAGTTCCATTAGCGAATACATCCTTACTAATGTAATAGATTTGGGCCATATTCCGGGAAAACAACAGATACCAACCTTCAGAGGTAGAGATTGCTCATCAACCATTGACTATATTTTTATGTCCCCATGTTTAGTAGATCGCCTTATAGAGGCTAAAGCCCTTGCTACAACCTTTGGAGATCATAACCCGCTGTTAGCGGTTTTATGCTTAGGAACCAGCCCCGTGTATGCTACCTCTCATGAGGTGAGAGACATTACCCCCTCAACAGATAACTTAAGGCTAAAATGGAGGGGAGTAGACAACGGCAGTTTAGTAGAAACCGTGATAGAAGAACATGGGCATTTAATCAATTCCTGCATATCAATAGATGGAAATCATATAAGGAAAATTGAAGACTTTATTAAACTATGTTCTGTAATAAAATCTCTCCTGTTAGTGCCAATACACAAGATAGAAAAAGAACCCAGATGGTTCGACCACAGCTGTTCAGAAGCGAATAGGGCTCTACGTAAGGCCCTGACCTCCAAACCTAGGTGCCCTATGGAGATAAGGGCAGCAAGGAGGATATATAAAATTAAGATCGGTGAACGAAAGGCTGACATACTGACGGAGCACTGGGAGGCATTAGTTGATTCTGCAGTTGGGAAGAATGGAAAATTCTGTTGGCCTGCAGTTAGGAACCTGCGCAATATGGGTCAACATCTGACAACATTTAGTTGCACTATTTCGAGCGACCTATGGGAGAACCATTTCTCTAAAATATATGCTGCCTCAATAGAGGACAAAGTCTGCTACGTACCAGGACAACTATGCTGCTTAAAATTACGTTGCATGAGGTTGAAGTAGCCATCAGACAGAGCCTTGGAAATAAGGCCCCTGGTCCTGATGGCCTTCCAATAGATATCATGAAGTGGAAACCGGAACTTTGGGCCCCAATTTTATTAAATGTTTTTTTTTTTTGTAAAATTTGTAATTATTAAATGTTTTTAACAGCCTGCCCTCAGCTCCCATGCCTGACACTTGGACAACTACATCATTGTGCCGATATATAAAAAGGGAGATAGATCTGACTCGATCAACTATAGGCCGATTTCGCTGTTGGACAATACACTGAAGATTTTGGGTAGAGTACTTTATAATAGGGTTTTGGAATGGACGGAGGAAAGTGGAATATTGGACCCTTGCCAGATGGGATTTAGAAGTAAGGTCGGTACGGTTGAGCAATGTTTGAATCTCAAACTAGTAATTGGCAAATATACCATTGCTCGATCATCACCGATCTATTTAGCCTTTATGGACTTATCGTCCGCGTTAGATCTAGTCAACCGGGCTAAACTCTGGTCCATTCTTTTGGACTATGGACTAGACCACGGGTACTGATAGTACGGCCCGCGGGCCAGCAGCGGCCCGGCAAGCCTTCCGTGGCGGCCCGCGGACCATGAGAGATAGTACCCGTGTTTACAAAGACTGTCTGCAAACACTCTGCTGCTCTGTGGGGGCCTGGCAATTTATTCTGGCGAAGCCAGAGTGGAGCTGCAGGGGCGCCAAGATGGTGTGAAATACAGCAATGCCCCATTCACAAGCAAATGGTCTTTTTGAAGACCTGTGAACTGCTCGGGTGGGGCTGTGTGTCTGTGCGCGCTGGGAAAGCAGGCTGGGGAAGCTGTCTCAGCCCGGGTGACACAGGCAGGGTGGGGTGACAGAGGGAGGTAGAGGGACAGAGACAGAGGGAGGGAAATGGAGACAGAGAAATGGAGACAGAGAAATGGAGACAGAGAAATGGAGACAGAGAAATGGAGACAGAGAAATGGAGACGGAGAAATGGAGACGGAGAAAGGGAGACGGAGAAAGGGAGACGGAGAAAGGGAGACAGAGAAAGGGAGACAGAGAAAGGGAGACAGAGAAAGGGAGACAGAGAAAGGGAGACAGAGAAAGGGAGACAGAGAAAGGGAGACAGAGAAAGGGAGACAGAGAAAGGGAGACAGAGAAAGGGAGACAGAGAAAGGGAGACAGAGAAAGGGAGACAGAGAAAGGGAGACAGAGAAAGGGAGACAGAGAAAGGGAGACAGAGAAAGGGAGACAGAGAAAGGGAGACAGAGAAAGGGAGACAGAGAAAGGGAGACAGAGAAAGGGAGACAGAGAAAGGGAGACAGAGAAAGGGAGAAGGGCGATAGAGGGATGAGGGTGACGGAGTGCGGGAGGCACAGTGAGGGAAGGGGAGTGAGGGAAGGGGAGTGAGGGAAGGGGAGTGAGGGAAGGGGAGTGAGGGAAGGGGAGTGAGGGAAGGGGAATGAGGGAAAGGGGAATGAGGGAAAGGGGAATGAGGGAAAGGGGACTGAGGGAGGGAGAGGAGGAATAGGGGGAAGGGGAGTGGGGGAAGGGGAGTGGGGGAAGGGGAGTGGGGGAGTGGGGAAAGGGGAGTGGGGGAAGGGGAGGGGGGGGGGAGGGGATTGAGGGTGGGAGGGGAGTGAGGGGGGGAGGGGAGTGAGGGGGAAGGGGAGTGAGGGAAGGGGAGTGAGGGAGGGAAGGAGAGGAATAGAGAGGGAAGGGAGAGGGAGGAAGAGGGAGGAGAGGGAGGGTGAAGGAAGGGGAGGGAGAGGGAAGGAGATGAAGGGAGAGGGCAGGAGAGAGGGAGTGAGACAGTAAGAATGAGGGTGAGATAGGGAAAGAGAGGGAGAGACAGTCAGAGTGAGTGAGACAGAGGGAGACCGGGGAGGGAGAGAGGGAGATGGAGGCAGATAGAGGGGGGGAGTCAGAGAGAGAGAGAGAGAGAGAGAGAGAGAGAGAGGTGTGTATGCCGGGTCTGGTAGCTCAGTGGACGAAGGTGTCTGCTGCAGGGACCTGTGTTCAACCTCATGGTCACAGTTTTTTGTTGCTCTAGCCCCGCCCCCCCACTGACCCCGCCCCCACCGGTGCGGCCCTCGGACACAAACCACACTGTAAATTTGGCCCCCGAGAGAAAGTTTGTGAGTACCCATGGACTAGACAAACCCCTGATACACTTCCTGGCATTCCTACATACCGACCTCAAAGCACAAGTCAGGATTGGGATGGGTGGGGAGATCTCATGCGCTATCAGGGTGGAAAGAGGTGTTAGACAGGGGTGCGTCTTAGCACCCCTGCTTTTTATCATTTATATTAATGGGTTGAGCAATTCCCTAAGGCAGGCAACCTCAGATGTCCCAATAATTAAAGGGAAATTAGTTCCAGCACTTATTTACGCAGACGATGCTGTCCTTATGGGCCGGACTCCAAATTCCCTGCGTATTTTGATCAAAACCTTTGTACAATATATGGATGACCTGGACCTACGTGTGAATTTAAAAAAAATCTTTTATCATGTCATGCTGGCCAAGGAAACGCTAGTTTAATTCTATGTCAGTGGGGGCTGATAGATTATACTCCACTAGCTCATTCCCATATCTAGGGATGGTCTTTGCTGCAAACGGCTCGTGGACTGGACACTTGGCCCCCTCCCCGAGCAAGTTCTCAAAGGCCATCAATTCAATCCTCAGTTTACCACGCCCGAGGAAAATAGGCGCCACTAAGGCTATTTTAAAAAAATTTAAATTGCAATGCGCTCCAGTAGTTACATATGGGGCGGAGATATGGGGCCTGGCAAAAAATCACTGCATCCAATTAGAAGAAAACCGAATCTGCAGATAAATTTTGGGTGCACCGATTTCTACTTCTGAGTACATCTGTCACAGGGGACTAAATTTGCATTTTATTTGTGATTTTATTGGGACAAGACCAGCGTAATTTTGGCTTTCCATCTGGAGGAATAATTCAGCCATTCTTACGCAAGAAATTATAAGCGACTGTCTCAGTTGTGATAAAGGTATGGAGATCCCCTGGCTCTCAGGAGTCTACAAGAGCTTATGCTGCGTGGATAAAGGCCACCTTTTTCTGGACCCCACTAGATTTGAGCCTAGTGATAAGAAGGAGCTAAAACTTACACTAGATGCACTTTACAATCTAGATAGGACAAAAAAGGAACTCCCCAAATCTTCAGCCGCAGCATACATGAATAATGAGATGTACAGGTATCCATTACCACTTTACCTCACCCTGCCAATGTCTAATTGGGAAAGATCCCTCCTGTTTCGCCTAAGGGCTGGAAATGTAAGAGCTTTAATGTTTTCCCTTGGGCTATTGTTCAAAATCACACTGCAAACCATGTCCTTGTGATGGAGTGAGCACACAAAACGATCTGCACTTTTTCTTCTTCTGCAAATTTTACTTAAAATATGTCAAATGGTTTTTAACTCCGTATTTTAGAAAACATAGCCCCTTTCCCTGGGGGAATCCTACTTGATGTTGCTTTCTCTGGACACTGAAGAACTAGTCTTCCGCACTAGCACTTTTTTGAGACTTATCATCCGTACTCGCAAAATGATGGAAAATCCATGAACTGTTATTTCGTCTCAATTGCCATGATCTGTTGCCTAAATTTGGAAGTCTGTAAAGGTAATTTATAAAGCTTTTTAAATGGAATTTTATGATACTCTGTTTATGAGGTTGCTTTTATGAATTTTTAAAATTCGAATAAAGATTTTTGAATTGAATTCAGTGATTCCAGGACTTTAATGCTGGGACATACTGCACATGTTATCAGAACACTAGATGCCATGCTGGGGGCTTGTCTAGCATGATACTGTATCCATAGTAATGCCTTGATAACGGGAATGCTAAGGTGGTATGTAATGTAACCAGTTATATCATCTATGTCAGTTGTGATGCCACCTGTCGGGATATAGGTAAGGCAAGAACATTGCATTTGGGGTCTGACCCCAACATACAGTTTTTGTGAGCTCAATTTGCTTGTTTTAATCTCTTAATTACCGAAATAGAACAATGAAATGCCTTAAAGAACATTAAATGCTGCTGAATTAAAACATAATTTAATCTGTAGCAATCTAACATATTGCTCATCAGTAACAGTACTTGAGGAAGGTATGTTCTTAATCCAGGTCGGCATTGCTAGGAAGTCATAACATGTAATGAGTAATAAGTGTGATTGACCAATTATGATTTTGATCCATGGTGATTTCGGAGACTTCCACATAATATGTTTATCAAGTGATATACTTAATGTGGAATTCGTTGTTTTGAGTGCTAAGAGCTTTTTTAAAAAGCTGAAAAAGACATTCTGGTATAAATATAAATGTCATAGGAATTAATATTACTTTTGGTTGGTTTTACTCATAATGGCCAACATTTTATTACGTTATGAACACAGAATCTTTTGGGAAGTCATTACTAAAAGTGTGAATTCATTAACAAAATGACTGGGTACAGCTTTTCAGTATTCTACTGTATGAATTATTAAACTATCAGTTTGTTGGGAAGTCTTTGTGCTTGTTTGTAATTAACTTGAACTTTAACCATTTTCAATTTCTCTCACCAGATGGACGGCCGCAATGGGAGGTGGAAGGAAAAATAATTAGAGAAAAGTGTCAAGGGGTGAGGCATTTATTTTTCTAAGTATGTTTGTTTTCAATATAAATAATGTACTTTTGTATTGCTACTGTTATTGTGGTGTCTGGAAAACACTTGGTTATTTTTATGTTTTTGAAAAGTGCATCAGTAGTTCTCATTTACTAGTTGATTGATCTCTTGCAATTAATACACCAGACAAGCTAGATTACTTGCTATTTATTTTCAATTGGTACAACGGGTGCATGCTCAACGTTTAGTATTTTGTTGTTGCATAAATATAATGTTTACAACAACAGACCTAATGCTTACAGATGCATTACTTCCTTGCTAGGTACACGGTTGTAGTCAGTTTGCCTTTTCTGCGTAGTCCCCCTTATTTTTCACCTGAAATTACTACTCAGTGTGTTATGATACTGACATTTACTATAACACTACGCATATTTTACTCTAGGTATGCACTTTAAATTTATTTTCCCTAATTCGGTTATTTAACTTTCAAGTAAGGCTATGGTAGTTAGGGCAGAAGGCAACAGTGGTGTAGAAATTTGATGTCATCTGAGAATTCGTTTTTATTAAGACCATCAACATGTAAGGCGAAAGTGCATGGCTCAGGAGAACACAAATGGTTCCGCGCTAAGCAGCAGTTGTTAAACCACTGAAGTTAACATACGGGAGAGAAACATGCTTTGCATGTAGGAAAACTACACGGTACATTAGGTAGGCAAGTGTGCTTTCTAAGCCTAATATTGTGACTAATGTATAAAAGTGGGGCACACTAAATACTAAAGAAATGTATGGCCCCACAGTGAAGTGCTGCCAAAAGGTGGGCATTTTCCCAGATCAAGCCTAATTGTAAATTTAAAAAAATACTTTTACAATGCAACTTTGCAAAATAGATGCCTGCCAGTTATTTTCCCCTTTTTTCAAACTTCGAATATAACAGAGAAAGTAAATTGTTTGAAAATGAACTACTAAAAGCCGTATCTTGTGTTGCTTATGTGACTAATTAGCATCCCAGTTAGACCTGATGTACTGGCATGCCAGAGAATGCGTCAACGTCACAAGCTAGGAAGACTATTGGTCAACTGTAGTGCATTTACTGACCACTGAGCTTGGATGAGCCATTTGGTAGGAACAGAAGTAGATTGTATCACAAAGGACTACATCAGCTGCCTCTTTGCATTAAAATCCCAAATGTAGTCCCTAGGGACTAAAACCTTTTCAGCCGGAAGTATCTTGCAGAGATGTGTCTCTGTGTTACACATGGGCGGAAGCTGTTCTCAGACGAGGGAGAAGGGGTTGTACCCTCGTTTCCTGGACCTGGAAGAAGATTTGTAGCTCCTGACAGGGGAGCCTGGGTATTGCTGTCTTAAAGAGGCATTATGGCAAAGTTCACAGTAAAGTGAATAAGCATCAGCAAACCAAGAATGTCTGGTCTTCCTGCAGTGCATGAATCCTGATTGCTGAGAGCACAGTTGCTGGCAATGTTGTAAATAAGGAGCAAGAATGTGGACTGCAGGGGACTTTGCTTTTATGTCAATGAGCCTGCAGCCAAAAATGTAGTGCTGCCGAAGCCTGAGTTGCAGATCGCCCTGAGGCATCTCATACTGCAGCTTGCTTAGAGCTCAAGCTCTCACAAGTAAGGTGCGCACTGCCAAGACCGAGGATCCTTACCAAAGTACGGAGGAAGACAAACTAGCAGATGATTCTTGTTCTAAGATATAAAGGTTTGAACCGATACTCAGTCACAACAGATGCTCGGAACACATGGCAAACAACTGGCTTTCACTAGTGCCATTTATGAGCCTGACATATACAACTTAGGAATTCTGTACTGGATACTGAAGGCTCAATTCATAAACTGCATTTTGTGGTGTGCAGGGTACTACTTACTTATTACCTATTATGTTTCACAAACCTACAAGTGTAAATCTTCATCAAGTAAATGAACTAGGTGAGTGGCTTGAAAAAGGGTCTTACTTGCTACTAAGTGTGAGGAGTAAAAAGGGGTTAGGAACGTTGGGGGGGGGGGGGGATTTAGGGAGGAACATGCACGCACCAACAAAAGAATAAGACTATTGCTATTCACAAACTGCACTTCTAAAGCTACTGCAGCCAAAAGGGCACAAAAAGCTGGAGTAAGTCCAGCACCACATATGGCCACCCACTGGGTCTGCAACACCCTCCCATAAAAAAGAAAATATAGTTAGGGACTTAAAATAAAACACTGTTGGAAATAATGTTAAATTAAGTCATTTAGAAATATAAATAAATGTAATTTAATGTTACAAAAAGCTAACAAAAGAACATATTTATTATTTTGTTTTCAAATACTTTTAATAATGTTTTCTGAATTAAAAAAATAATTATAATTCTTTTAATTCATGAAACGCACTTCATCAAGCTGTATTACATAATAAAATAGTTTTAGGAGTTTTTTTAAGTTAAACTTCAGAAAAATAGTTTTGGTTTTAAATTGCATTTTTGGTTCAACATGAAGTTACTAATGCGGTCTGCTTTTTTATATTGCATTTTTTCAAACCTTTTCCTATACTTTCCATAGGTAGATCCTAACCACCATTACATTTTACTGTATATTAATGTTAGGACAAACTAGAAAAAAACTACAGCACTGACAAATTACAATGAATTAATTCAAATATATTACATTAAATTATGTATAAAAAATGTGTTAACCAAAAAAACGCCTAAAGTAAAACATGTATATTTATGTATTGACAGTTAAAAATAATGTATGTATAGAATTAATGTAAATGCTTTGATATAAATGATACATGTATTTTTAAATTAAAAAGTTTTATTGGAATATTTTGTAATAAAATAATTTGTAATTATATATACATTTTTTATTAAGTTACTTTTATATACCTAGATACATGTTTAAATAGTCGAAATAGTTTCATTTAACATTATTTCCTTTTGATATTCTATTTTAAGCCCTACCTCCATTATTTTCTATGGGAGGGTGTTGCTGTATCAGTGATTAGCCATGTATGGTGCTGTATATACTACTTCTCCTTTTTGGCTCCACCCCTATTCAGGCAGTGAAAACATGTAAGTCTACACTTTTGAGTAATTTTACACTCTAATTTTATGAATAGCCAAAGTAGTAAAGTTACTCAAAAGTGTAACAGTAAATTTGCACGTAGTACATCTACAAGTATAGATTAACCTTTGTGAATTAACTCCTGACTAATGTATCACTTCTCTTCATTGTACTTTTATAAAGGAATGACCACACAAGTCGACAGTTTCATATCGTATGGTGTGGAATGCATTGGCCTCTTACTCTTCACAATGACCACCTCCAGTGATCACCACTTTGGAGTGACAAAAAAGCTTATTTATTATTGCAGTTTTGACAGATCACCTATCTTGTAATCTGAACTATCAGAGATGAATAGATTATACCTGCAACTCCGGGATCATGGTGAATACATTTTGGTAGGGCAGTGTCAAAATGAGTGTGCTTTTAAAGAGTCTTCCCTAACTAACATACCTATTTGCTGTTCTTGTGGTAATGCTGGTAGTGCAGTTATATTTGATCGTGAGCTCAGGCAACTATGATTTCAATACAAAGCACCCTACTGTTGCCAATGTATCTGTTGTGAGGTTTTCACTGGAAATCAAATGGAGAAAAGTGCTCCAGTGTGTGGAATATGCTTGTAGACCTCTACCAATTCATTCACTCAATCAAGCTTCTCTGGCGTCTGATAAGAAAATAATAAGTGCTGAAATGGAATAAGGAGCTATTTCATTAAATTGAAGAAGGGTGTCTTTATTTTGATGTAGAAAAGACTGCATCAATTTTTACCTTCTAATGATGCGGCGAAATTCAAACAAAAGCTGTCCAAATAATGCTTTAGCCTTACATCCTGATGTACGTTCATTGTTTCAGCACATGTATTGCACTTGAGTGGTAACTGTGCATATAATGGGTACCAAATCTCTTGAAACCAAGACTGAGAAGGATCAAGGTTATTGCACAGTTGCCAAGATACCTGTGGCCAATCAGAACCCCATGTGCCATGAGGATGTGTGTGAACTGCGTTTTGGGAGTATTATTAGAGGATGAAACACAATGTCCTTTACTGTCAGAAGTGCCTGCTCCTTGAGCAGCATTGGAGACTTTGGCAGTGCGCTACCCATGAGGTGCAGAGGAATGCTAAACCTTCATCACCCATGTTCCATTAGCATTGGTGAAAGTGGGCAAATGTTACATAGCAGAAGTGGGATTGATGTACAACTCTTGATTGATAACGGGGGTTGGTTTTCAACTATTTTTCTGTTTCAGTTGGGTAGACAGTCTCTGAAGGCACATAGCAGCATGGTATATGAGGTGATACAGCCCAAAAAAAATCCCACTAAGCTGGTGCTTCAGAGGACGATGAACTTGGTATGGACTAAGGCAGTTATGAGTTTATGGGTTAAACAGGTTGAAGCAACGGTAGACTGTCCAGCCCTCATTTGCTGCTCAAGTGATTGTCTTAAGGTTGATCACCTTAGGATGTCTTAAGGTGGAGGCTTTACATAAGCATTTTCAATGCAATTGTACATGAAAATGCCTTTTATGTTTGTGTTTTAAAGGCCAACACATAAATATAAGGCATTGTCATTTACAATCCCAATAGCTCAAACTATCGCAAATGCCTCCCCCCTCCCCCCAAGTGCCATTTTATTTGAGTGCATTTTCACAATGAATACTTACTTGTCTCAATGGCAACGGCATTTTCTCGATGTACAGCCCCTGGCAAACAGCTGCTCTGATGGACGAACAGCCGTATCAATGCTTTGCAGCTCAAGTGGTGAGCCAGGCAAAACAAGATGCGCGGCCGCTATTTTTATATGACATTTTTAAAAAACTGAGTTGGCCGACCTGTGTGCAACAAGATGCGCTGCTGCCATGATTTATTGTTTCTTTTTTTTTAAGCGAGATGGGCGACCCACTGTAACGTGTTGTGCAGTCACCATTATTGAATGTTAAAAAAAAAAAAAAGATTTGGGCGAGCTGCGCACAAGATGCGTTGCCACAATAATTTATTGTAGATAAAAGAAGCCTCTCCACTGCAGGAGTATAAGGATATTAAAAGATACACTTTACTGTCATGTTTTTTTTCTCTCATTTTTATATAACACAAACTCAACTCAAAGGTATCCGCGTGCTTTACATAAGCACCAATTGCATTACAGAGGGACACATTTTCAGCACCAGGAGATTGTGATTTGTCTACAATCACAGGATATTTGAGGCCCCCTCCAGACTCGCACCTGGTCCCCAGCTTCAGAGTCAGCCGCCCTAGCCGTAAGCCACATCCTTTCCACTAGAAAAACGCTTACCCATTATTTCAACGTACGAAACATGGTTGAATGATTTCATGTGACGTCAAATTTGGGAAAACTGGGAATGCAAACTCAGCTTCACATATCAAAACAGCTCGCCGAATGCAGGGACCCCCAAATACGAATATGAAAGCGTGGGCCGTGCTAACATATAAATGCAGCGCCTGTGTATGTAATATTTATGCGCATGGCGGCTCCGCCTAATACAAAAAAAATGAAAACGGGCGCCGTGCTAAAACATCAAGCACCGCGCCCGCATATAATAAAGTTCTGCCCATGGCGGCCCATGATGCGGACTCCATGGCTAGCAGGAAATTGCGATTCTAATAGGTTTACTGTTTATAGAATCTGGATTTTATTAAAGACAAGTAGGCTAGCATTATGCATCAAACTTTTATTTCCCACTTCTGAGCAGCACCTTTAAAAACTCATGGAATCTTTTAAAAACATCACAATCAAAAAGAACTTTCAATAACATAAATACCATGAGGCCACCATCTTCTTCCTCTTTGTTTGCCTCTTCCAAATCTTCTTCAAAACAAAACTTTTTTCATCCAAAAAACGAGTATTATCCAAAATTAATTCTCTACAACAAAAACATATAATGAATAATACATTCTTCTAATCACACCTAAAATAAACTACATAACATTTCCAAAATATTACACACCCAAGGGAAGGGTAGGAGGAATAATGCTAGCCCCCTTGTCTTTAATAAAATCTTGATTCTATATTCAGTAAACCTATTAGAATCGCAATTTTATGTCAAGATAGGAGGCTAGAATTATGCATGTTCAAAGCTGTCTAAAACACATTTAGAAACATGTTCCACTGATTTAAAGTAGAATCTTCTGAACTTAGATGCAGAAGACCAGTCAGCTGCCTTCATGATATCTTCTAATCTTCCACCTAACTTGCTTACCTTTCTTGCCATTGATCCACGCACAGAATGTGCAGTAAACCTAGTCACATCTACACTAGCCTCCTTCATGGAACTTTTTACCCATCTAGCAATTGTCGCATTTGAAACCGCCTTAAATGGCTTCAATAAGAAATCAATATCTGATCTACTCCATCTCCCCTTTTCTCTAACATTCTAATGTCATACTCTTTTAAACATCTAACCACACACACACCTGGACATTCATCAAACACGGGATACAACACAGAACTTGACATAGTCTTTGTCCTTTTACAAATTTCAAATACTACACCATTTGGTTGAAAAATCTATGTGAAATTGCCAAAGCCTTAACATCTGAAACCCTTCTAAAGAAATCAGACATAATAAAATAGCTAACTTCCAAGATAACTGTTTAGAATCTAAATACTTATTACCAGACCAAGACATAAATAACTTAAGCACCAAATCCACATCCCATAAAGACTTATACTTTGATTCGGGTGGCCTTTTAGCCCAAATACCTTTCATTACCCTACAAACTAAAGGACTCCTACCAATAGTCATACCATGACTTAAAGAATGCCCAGCTGAAATTGCTGAGCTATAACGATTCACAGTCCTATAAGACATACCCTTTTCAAAAAGACCAGCCAAAAAATGTGCTACCTGAACGTCATTTGCCTCCAAGGGATCCAAACCCCTTTCCATGCACCAACAAATCCACACTTTCCACGGTCCTCTATACTTCCTTCTTCTACTTGGAGCCCATGATTCAAACAACAACTCCGCAGATGTTCCTGAAAGATCTGAGAATGCTCTTGAGCCCCTGATATCTTCCAAACTAGAAGGTTGAGAGAACCTGAAACCACTGGAGGATGCTCCTCCCCTTCCACATTCTTCAGAAGACCTCTAAAAGCCCAAATTGCAAGAGGGTCTGTCACCGCTAGCTCCATCACCGAAGGGAACTAAGCTTGACTCTTCCAAAACGGGGTTACTAATACTAGTTGACATCTCTGCTTCCTTACCTGAATCAGAACTCTCTGAAACATTGAAAACAGTGGAAAAGCATAGCCTTTCCACTTTCTTCAATCTTGCTGAAACGCATTCACTGCAATTGCACCTGGATCCTGTCTCCAACTCACATACCTTTCCAATTGATATGCCAATCTCGACGCAAACAGATCCACCTCTGGTGGACCCATTTCCTCCATCACTTGAACAAAACCTCTTCTCTCAGCTTCCAATTGCTGTAATCTATCATAGTCCCTGAATTTCAATCTGCCATAACATTTTGTGCACCCGGAAGATATTCTATTTTCAAACAAATTTTGTGTTGCAAACAAAATTCCCAAATTTCCTTTGCTAAATCCACCACACCTTTTGACCGAGTTCCACCCAATTTGTTAATATAAGTCGGAGCAGATATATTGTCCATCCTCAGAAGAACCGATCTTCTAACCAAACCTTCTTTGAAACTTTTCAAGGCAAACAATCCCGCTCTCATCTCTAAGCAATTGATATGACTCTTTCTCCCAAAGAGACCAAACTCCACCAGTCTCTTTTCCAGGACCAACTGCTCCCCAACCTAAGTTGCTCATATCCATCTCCAAAACAAAATTTTGGCAAACACCAAAAATTGCCCTTCCATTCCATGCTTCCATGTTTTCTCTCCACCAAATTAATTCTTCTCTTGCCTCCATAGTAACATCTACCATGTCTCCATACCATAAGCCTCTCAATAGCCCTATTTTCTTCATATGTTGCAATGCCCTGTAATTTAGAGGTCCTGGAAAAATTGCCTGAATTGACGAATTCAAAGGGCCAATTACTCTTGCCAGATTCCTCAAAGAGACCCTCTGATTGTTTAACACTTTCTGTATCTCTTGTTTTATTTTCTTTACCTTCTTCTCTGGAAGACACAACTGACATGCAACCGTGTCTACCAAAAATCCTAGAAACTCCACCTTCTTTACTGGATCTAAAACAGACTTTTCTGTGTTTAGTAAAAAACTCAAACCTCCCAAAGTTCTTATTACAAACAATAATTTTCTTTGACAACAACATAATCCTGATTCATAATCAGAATATTGTCTAAAAAATTATCATTCTTATTCCTCTTTCTCTCAAAAACCCCACTACTGACCTCATCAACTTGGTAAAACACCAAGGGGTGATGAAAGTCCAAATGGAAGGCTCTTGAACTGATATAATTGACCCTTTCACCTGAACTGCAAAAAATGTTGACTCTCTTCTGCAATTGGAATAGTGAAGTAAGCATCCTTCAGATCTAACTTCACCAGCCACACTCCTTCCTGCAGAACACGTCTCAAGAGATTGATTCCCTCCATGTTGAAATGACGATACAAAACATACTGATTAAAATTTCTTAAATGTATTACTGGTCCCCAACCTTTCCCTTTTTTCTCCACTAGAAAAAGAGTACTTACAAATCTTTTTCTTTTCTCTCCTACTTGAATAATAACGTCCTTTTCTAACATCATACGTACCTCGTCTTCCACTATCATCATTAATTCCTCCTGAAACTTTAACTCCATAGGTTCTTTTTCCTGAAAATTAACAGTTATTAACTCTACCAGAAACCCTTCTACAGTTTCTTGAACCCATGCATCTTTTGTTATCTCCTTCCACTTCTCCTAGAAATACTTTAATCTTCCTCCCACTTTTTTGGGATAGAAAAAATACCAGTCTTCGTACTCGCCCTGGTTATGATTCTGTGACTGGTTTTGTCCTCTTCCTCTATAAACACATGCTCTGCTTCTTCCTCTTTGAGGGAAGAAGTTGTAATTACTCTGTCCTCTTCCAAAATGTCCTCCTTGGTTTTGGTAATGGGCTGCATAGTTTCCTCCGCCGGTAGCTTGCCCCCTTCTACCGGCCTGACCATATAAACCACTGTTGTTACTGAAATCTCTACGCATGTTGAATTGTGCTCAATCGAGACTAGTGAAAGTATTAACACATTTAGATAGTGACTTCACCATTCCATCTCCAAACAGAAGCCCTCTTGCTTCTTCACTTAACTCTTTAAATGCCAGATTTCCTAATCTTGGATTTATCCTCATAAGGATTGTTTTCCATCTTTCTGCCAAAATGCCTGCATTTGAGTTGCCTAAAAAGCATATTGCCCTCTGGCACCATCCACATAATAATGAAAGATCCAGATCTAAATTCTTCAAATAAGCTTCTTCTACTGCATCAAAAATCTTTGCCAGTGGTCCTAGAATGTCAAGAATCTTATCTTGACACCCTATTGAACTGATTTGCTGCTATTGAGGGCGCTGACAGACCCTTCTCTCCACTCTACAACTTAAGGTACCCGCTTCGCTGGTCCCGCTGCGCATTTTCACCGCCTGGGAAGCCCGGACTGTGCACCCCTGCAAAGCGTGTGTTGGACAGAGCTGCGAGCGAGTGGGGCCGGACTTCAAGGTCCAGAAGCCTCGGCAACCCGCGCCTCACGACACCTGGCCGCTCTCCCTGTCCACCACGCCCCGCCTGCACTCTATAGGTCCACCCTTTTAAGAGAAGGTCTCCACCCGCGGCGCGGGAGCGTCCCGGGAGAAGCCCGGGACAAGGGCGGGACCGTCTAAGGCCGTCCAAGGACGATCAAGGTCGGGTCGGGCCCACTCTCTTTCATCGGGGACTTGAGGACTTCCTCCCATTGACTGGTATTAAGGTTTTGTACTTGTTTTGGTATAGACCCATCGTCCCTTCTGATCCCTTAAAATTGTACTGTTTATATTTATATGATGTCCTTACGATCAGGGAAGGGTAGGCAGGCAACTGTAAAGACGAATAATGGGAAAGCAACTGGAACCTTAGATGATTTTATTACCCGGGCAACGGGGATATTAGAAAAAGAAATTGCCCTCACAGAAAAGCGTTTGTCATTAGACTTAATAACAGGGAAACGCTCTTCTTTGGGACGAATTGGCTCAACAACTACCCCCGAAAAGAGTACAGAAAATAATTTGGAAGCCAGCCCAACTCTTGTAGTAATTTCTGACTCCCAGACAACTACTGTTGAAGATATAGTGGGCTGCCCAGATGAAGCCCCTATATCAACAAGCATTACGGGGGATAGTATCCAACACTGTAATTTGAGTATCAATGGGTCTACTCCTATGCAATCCCAAGTCTTAGATTGTGACCAAGTAGTCACACAACCCAATAAACGGAAAAGAGGGGGGAATCATAGGAAGGGAAGTAGAGCCAAACTAGCTAAGACAGTTGTACCAAGAGTTTTGGCAAATGTACCCAAGCAAAAGGGAATCCATTCAGATGTGGGACGGAGAACTCTTTCTTGCCCAAATAATAATGAAGAACTATTGGCAAATATTGAGAAACTGGTGCAAACCCTTTTGTTGCCCCTCTTAGAGAGAACGCAAATTGTCAAATTAAAATTAGATCAACTAGAACATCTCGTCTCACTTAATACTCACTCGCTTGAAATATTGGCTAATAAGAGTTAACCCCCTGAGACTGGGGGTAATAACATTATATCAAAGAAAGGGGGTCAGAAAAATCTAAGTAAAGCTCCCCAAACACCCACAATTGTGGACCCCCAGGTAGCACCTGTACCATCAGTACGGACTAAACCTGCAGTGGTGGCTACTGTGGGGTGCCAAAGTCAAAATGTGGCAGCCACAGCATCAACGTCTAAGGCAACTACATCTAAGCAGGCAGTCACCTCTGGGCCTAAGCCAACTCCATCGCAGGGAACTGTAGTCGATAGTGACAGAGTACCCAAAAAGAAACCACTTCCTGTAAATTTGCCTCCAGACTCTGCCCCTTTTATGGTAATCCTGACAGGAGTCCCAGCAGTCATGCCTAATAAACTGGAATCAAATCAGGACCTTAAAAATAAAGTAACATTCTGGCCTTATAACAATAGGCCACTTCCCCCTGACTCTAAAACAAAAATACTTAGTGTGCGAAGAGTCCCTTGGGTGAGGCCAAGTGAGAAGGATCTAGAGGGGGGATTGCATCCTGATTAATTTCAGGGACACCTGGGTAAAAGATATGATTTGCCGTAAACCAAGGTTTGCCAGAGTTGGGGATATTCAATGCATAGGTTTGGAATACTTTTACCCTAATCTGAATTATGTTCCCCCGAATCCATATCATAAGAATTCTGGGTTGAGCTTCCAGAGTGAAATATATCCCGGGTGGACACAGAGAAATATGGCTGCATGGCTGACCCAAAATCACCCGGGAATGTGGTACCAGGGTGATGGTTACTTTAGGGGACCGCCATGTAACAATAACAACTTTCTGCAACCACCCTATAATGACCCAAGATTGAGAATCCAGGGAGAGGACTATCTAGGGTGGATGCCAAGTAATATTCCCCTAAGAAATCGGTTTGATCCACTTGTGGGTATGGAGGGGCTGGACTGACCACTATTTAGCCTGCTTGGAAATGTTTTGCCAATAGTAGAGCTGAGCCAGAGGGAGAATGGGGAAATTTGTAATGATACTTTTGTGGAGGATGTCCCTGTTTGTGATGAACAGATTATTAACCCCCAAGACTCAGAGGTCCGTACCACCCAAGAAAGTGAATCAAATTTACCTACCCTAAGGCAAGATTTGGTAGCACAACCAGAATCAGTTGGAGATAAACTATGTGAATCAAGGCTGCGTCTGATCTCATGGAATATCGCTGGTCTTGCTACTAGATTGGAGGATGAGGCCTGGTTGGATTATGTGGGTGGTCATGACATTCTGTGTCTTCAGGAGACATGGAGCCGAACGCCCCAGAACATTGATGGGTTTCAACCATTTAATGTCCTGGCGGTGCCATCACCAGCGGGGAGGGCAAAGGGTGAGATAATGACAGCAATTTCCCTTAAATTAAATAAACTTGTAACCTCTAAGATAGTTGGCACCCCATGGTACCAATTGCTTATGCTAGAAAATCTGTTTCCGGAGCCGCTGTTATTGGTCAACTGGTATTATAATATCTTTGATGATAATGAGACATCTATAATATCGAGCTTGGAGGAAGCAATAGCCAAGGCACGTTGTGATCAGCCCCTACTTTTTATTCTTTGGGTGGGGGACTTTAATTGTTCATTGTGTAAACATGGTGATTCGAACGTGTGTGGTTTGAAGGGCTCGCATGAACAACCCCTGATACATTTTAAACACACACCCCTGGGGGATGCTTTAAATAACATCATTGTTTAAACGACCTATGTGTAGTGGAGCCCTGGGTTGTCCCAAATTCATCTCCAATACCAACCTGTCAGGGAAGTAGAGGCTCGATGAGTTTCATTGATTTCGCAATTGTGTCTAGTGGCTATTTTCATTATGTTGACAAGCTTGAGGTAATTGCAAATGCTGCCAGTGATCATAACCCTCTAATGTTATCCCTGCTTTGTCCTGTTAAATCCAAACATCTAGTTTGGGAGCAACCCATAAAGTATAACAGGAATCAAGGCATCATCCTTAAATGGGGTAAAATAGATGCTGCTGGCCTAGAGGCAGAGATCCTAAATGCCTATAGTTCTGAATTTGAGTCATGTCTATCGCCTACAGCCAACCCTGAAAAGGTAATTGGGAATTTTGAAATTTTATGTGGGCATGTGGCCGAGCGTCTTAAAAAACCAATTGGGAAAAACAAACCTAAGGGCCCCAGATGGTTTGATGCTGTGTGCTCTGCATCGCATAAATCATTAAAAATGGCATTAAAACAAAAACCAAGGGATAAAGAGTTGGTTAGAACGACTAGAATGGCCTATAAAGAGGCCATCAGAATAAGGAAGCAGGATCTAAAAAACCTCGCATGGGAAGATCTAGAGAAGGCCTCGGAACTAAAAGATAGTAGGTTCTTCTGCGAAGTAATCAATCATCCCCTTTTTACGAGCGATGGTAAGGATAATATTGTGATGCAGATCACAGGTGAATCATGGGAAGCACATTTTGAAAAAATCTTTAACCCAAATGCAATTCAATCTCAGGGTTCGCTGGAGGACTCTAGGGATCTGGTGGCCTCACAGACATCTTTGTCTCTGAACTCCTCGCTTATTCTGCAAGAGGTGGAGGATGCTTTGAGGAAAGGCATATTATTAAAAGCCCCTGGCCCTGATGCAGTACCTCTGGATTTCTTTAGGCATAACACCAAGGTATGGGCACCTTTATTGCTAAATGTGTTTAGGGCAGCTGTTATTGGCCGTATCCCGGCATCATGGAAGGAGGCAGTGGTGGTGCCGTTCTTTAAGAAGGGCGATAGATCTGACCCCCGATGCTATCGCCCTATATCATTAATTGATGCGTCATGTAAACTGTTGGGTAGAGTCATTTTGGCTAGATTGGAAACATGGGCAGACTCGGTGGGCCTCATTGTGAATTCCCAATACGGGTTCAGAAAAGGAAAAGGGACGGTCGAACAGTGTCTGAATTTGGCACTAATCATAGGCAAGTACATGAAGGCAAGGAATTCTTCCATCCACCTTGCCTTCATGGACCTTTCAAGTGCATTCGACACTGTGTGTAGAAGTAAGCTCTGGCAGATGATGGGTGATATGGGCTTTGAGGAACCTTTGGTCACATTGCTCCGTAGATTGCATGAAGCGACAACTGTAGCCATAAGGTTTGGTCCAGGGGGGGAAAAACCAAATCTATCCCCTCAACTGAGGGTGTACGACAAGGCTGCATATTAGCCCAATTTTTGTTCCTTGTGTATACAAATGGCCTGGAAAAGTATTTGTTGGACCATTGTTGTGACTTCCCGAAGGTTAATGGCAGGAGCATACCCATGCTTTCTTACGCCGACGACACGGTACTTATGACCCTTACAGGAAATAGCATGCAGATCTGTCTCGATGCCTTTAATACCTTCATGTTGGACCTGGACCTGAAGGTAAACTTCACAAAATCCTTTGCAATGGTCCGTGGCCCAAAGGGGACTAAATCTAGAAAGTTTGTGGTAAATAATTTTACCATTGAAAAGGTAGAAAATTTTAACTATCTGGGAAACCTTTTTAATAATAAACTGAGTTGGGCCCCATTAATGAAGACTCGAGTTCAGAGCGCTAGTCGTTCCATAGAAAGTCTGTTCCGCTTCTGTGGTAAGTTAGGTCAAAAACCGGTCACACATCTAAAAACCCTGTATAGATCCAAATGTCTGTCTGTAGCCACCTATGGGGCAGGGGTTTGGGGGACTGAAAGCCCTGCCTCGATACAGGTCATGGAGAACAAATTCATAAAGCGTGTACTAGCAATTCCATCAGGCTCATCAAACAAATTTGCTCATGACGAAATGGGATTGAGTTATGTGAGTGATATCATTCGTCTTTCACCCTTATTATTATGGGGCAAAATATGGTTATCTGAGGATCTCCAGTTCTCTAGAGATATTCTCCAGGACTGTATAAACCTGGAAAATGGGAAGCAGATCCCTTGGATATCATATGTTAATGAAATGCTTCATAAAATAGGCCTGGGTGATGTCTATGATAATCCTGAAAAAATCCAGGGAGACATTAAAACCGTTATCAAAACAAGTTACTGGAAATCCTCACATGCACTTTCTTTGGTTATGCCATCCGGATGTATGGTTAAATTACACCACCAGTTTTATTTAACTTTCACAACCCATGTGCAATGGCGGTTTTATCTCACAAGGTTTAGGCTAAACATTCTGCATTTTCTTTTTGCCTTTCCTAAACAAGGGGGTTGGTGTGAGAGGCTGCCCCCTTGTCCTTGTAATAACAAAGTCAGTCAGAGTACTATGCATGTTGTCCTCTTTTGTTCCTTATATAAGGATCCGAGAACCAGGTTTATTAAGCTAATTCTGAAGGGGAAGCAACCATGTAACTACAAAGAAGGTTATGACTACTTGTTATCATTGTCATCTTCTGGAGTGTGTTGCGCCATGTTAAATTTTATACGAGTGTCACTCCTGATTAGAAAACGGTATGACTAATTTGGCCTTAGACCTGTTTACTGTTGTGGGATGTTGTGTTTTCTATTTTTTGCTCTTTTGATGGCCATTCTAGTATAAATACTCTATGAAATAACGCTTGTTGACTTAAAGTGATCGGTACGGGTCCTATTGTCTGTATGTTCTGCCATGTTAAAGTACTTCTGAATATATTAATTAATGTTTTAACCTGTTCAATGTGTAATTTTAGATTGCTCTCTTTTAAAATATCTGTAAATCATGTTTTGTAAAATGTTTTACTTTTATGATTCTTTTCTGAATCGAATAAAGTTTTTGAACCGAACCGACACTGCTTCAATTTACGGTCTAACCCCTTCCGGGGATCTTTTCCCAACATAAAAAGATATGTTATTAATTCTGGATCAATATTAGGGGTCATTGTAATTTTCTCCTCTATATTCGGTCCTGAGCGTCCAGCTTTCATTACATTTCGTTCATCTATTTCTAAAGGTTTGCGCAACCTAGCTTTAATGTAATCCGCCACATGTTCAAGAGGCCACCAATCCTTCCCTCTAGGGTGTCTAATCTCTGTGGGATTAAACATCACATCACCAAAAGGATCAACCACTGTATCTTTTACTTTCTCTTTAACCTTTTACTCATTTTCTTCTCCTAGACCATCTTTATATTCCAGATCTAAAATGTATTCATCTAATTCATCTTCACTCAACGCATCTCCCGATGCGTTTCCTCTCCTTCCAGTGAATAACTGGCTCTCTTGTGTACCGCTTCGGATACCCATCTTTTTTGAGCCGTTTTGGACTCCATTCTGATCCTGCTTATTATCTAAATGTTTCTTTATCTTTAAACATTTTCCTCCAGGACCCCTTTCATTTTCCTCCTCTGAAATAGAAAAATATTCTTCTTCACTTAATTTTCTCTTACCTAATGCCTGCTTAACTGACTCTTGTATAGATTATTTCATCTCTTTATTTATTATTTCTGTAATCAACTTCTCCTGTTCCTAATTAGATTTCTCCATTCCTCCCCAAAAAATGTTTTTCAACTTAAATCTATTCTTAAAAACACCTTTTCCTTTTAAATAGCGCTATTTCCTCTTAATTCTCCTTTCTCATATGTCAAAAACTCACTCCCTCAGCTGTCTCTTCGGTGCGCAGCCGAAAATACTGAAACGTTTCCCCGGAAACTAGCCTCACAGAGCTATTTTCCATAGAAACAACTCCTCACGTAAAAAAAAGAGCAATTCCCTTTAAAAACAAACCCCAGCGTTAACCAATCCACATTCACGCTGCTGCGTGAGCATAGCGTCACTCTCAGAATACTCGAGCCACAACTCCTTGCACGAGTCTACTCGCACTACCTTTAATGAAAAAACATGGTAAGTGTGAGCTCTTTTAAAAATATACATATTGCCCATTGTGTGCGATCTCTATTGAGCTACTATATTTTAAAAATAAATTTGCTAGAGTTCGCGCTTGATTTTTTTAACGCGCCCAAAAGCTTTCACATTTAAAAAATATTTAACAAATGAAACCTCTTTTACTAAACATCCATTTCCTATCAAAAATGAAATTATATGGATGCGCTACCCTCACAACAAAATCAAGATATTTTTCAAATCTTCCCTTATTCAAAAAACAACTTTCATAAATTAGGAATCCTATATAAAGATTCTTCTACAAATGAAATACCTTTAACATATTGTGACGAGGGGGACCCGGACTCGGGTCCTCCAGGCTTACCTATTCATGTGTCCCCTCTTTTTGAACAGCACACTGACGCCTGGAAAACCACGGACGTAAACGTCTACAATCCCTTGCAGATCTCGGAGGACCCGTGTTTCTTTAATTGGGCGGACCCGGACCTGGGAACCGCCCTCCGTTTACCGGTAAAACCCAGCCCTGAATGCACACAGGTGTGTGTTACACCCGGAGGAGGAGGAGAGCGGCGACAGGAGGACGGAGCAGAGTGGAGGAAGGACGAGGAGAGCGAGGACGGAACGGAGTGGAGGAAGGACGAGAACGAGGACGGAGCGGAGGGGAAGAAGATCGAGGAGTCGAGAACACCGGAGGAAGACCGGAGGAGGAGCGAGACTGCAGCGACACGCCAGAAGGCTGACGTGAAGGCGCATCGCCCAGCCACGCTTCCCGGGAAGTGTGGCTAGGACAGGTACGGTCTCGTTTCCTTGGTTGGGCGGGACGTAAGCGGGACAAGCCCCCTTGACTAGCCTGATAATTCTATGCACGAACCCCCCCCCCACTTCACCTCACAAGTAGCGGGGTAGATATTGGGCACGTGTGACTCCTCACTCCCTTCCCTACCACCGTTAATACCAGACATCAGTATAACACTGGTTTCCCTTTCTTTTCTGCTGCCGGATACTGGTCCTCGTGTGAAAACGGCGGAAGCCCGGACTACGCCTCCCAGACGACACCGGGAGCTGAGACTGCGTGGAGCCATTAGAGAGGCCACGGAGGACGCTGAAAATCCTCTCCCTTACTATCGAATCCCTGTACAGAAAAGGCGTCTATACAAATCAATAAAACCTGCGCTACCTAAAACCCCTTTGTCCGTGGATTTGTTCGACATCCCACCTGAATCCCCACACATATTAGATACACATTTTAAATAATATACATCATAATGATTAAACATAAATTGAGTTTACAACTAAAAATCATCATTAACAGAATTGAAAAACATACTAATATTCTAATCAAATATATATATATTTAACTAAAACTAATATAAGAATACTTATCTGCTCAGAAGCAGCAAACAAAAGAGGAAGATGATGGTGGCCTCATGTTATTTATGTTACTGAAAGTTCTTTTTGATTGTGATGTTTTTAAAAGATTCCATGAGTATTTAAAGGTGCTGCTCAGAAGTGGGAAATAAAAGTTTGATGCATAATGCTAGCGTCCTGTCATGACATAAAACACATTTTTAATTGTCCCTAAAAGACCACATAAACATTTTACAGTGTAAATAAACTGTAGTTGGTCAGAACTGCTCAGTAAAAACGGAAATGATTTATTGGATCCACCTACTAATAAGGAACCACTAAAGAAGAGCAACGGGAGAATGAACCAATTGCAAGCAGGAGGTGGAATTACATTCCGTGTAGAGGTTACTGTAGGTCTTGCAAACAGAGCATGCGTGCTGCCTAGGCTCCACCTAAAGACGGGGAAATTAGATTTATAAACTCAAGCTACTTGGGGCCAGGCTTGCAGTACTCGGGAACTACTCTGACTTCAGAAAGTAGAACTGTGCTGATACTTTCTGCACCGGACATCAGTGAGAATTTGTAGCCTTTCTTTAGTGGGAATGGATTAAGCACCCTGACCTTCCCACTGTCAGAGTCTGTGAAAGTATTTTTCTGCAAAGCTTCTAATCGCTTTTGTGCTGCAGGACATAATGGAGCTTTATTGGCAGAACTGAGGATTTCAATATTGGGGAGAGGAGTTGGCCTAACGGCTAGGGCGTCCGACCTCGAATCTGGGGAACTGGGTTTGAGTCTCGGCAATGACGCTGAACATCCTGTGATTATGGGCAAATCACTTAGGGCCATATGTATGTAGGACAAGATTTGCGATTCGGAATTAGCGATTTTTACCGAATCGCTGATTCCGAATCGCAAATCGCGATGTATCAAAAAAATCGCAAATAATTAGCGATTCGGTAAAAATCGCGAATTAACTGCGAGAACGTGAAAAGCGATTCCTTAAACCGGAAAAAATCGTAAATTTGCGATTCCTTAACGGAAAAATCGCAATTTTGCGATTTTCGCTAAACAGCCAATCGGAATACTGGTGCAGTCTGATGACATCACCACCAGGAAGTAACAGCCTACCCATGCTGCAACAATGTTTGTAGAGGGAGACTCACAGAGAGGGAGTGAGTGAGACTGAAGACTGCTCCAGGCACACCATGGCAGATTGTGGCAGCAAGGAAATGGCTGGAACACAGCAGCAGGAAGGAGAAAATGCCAGAAAGAGGAAAATGAAGTTTTCTGAGGCTGAAATTGAGACCCTCATTCAGGAAATGGTGCCCAACCACGACTTGCTATTTGGCAAAAGTTCCCTGAAAGTTCCAGAGGCCAGGAAAAGGAGGATTTGGGCTGAAATACAGGCAAAAGTAAATGCCCTGAGAGTTACTCACAGGAGTGTAGAGATGCTACGCAAGCGCTGGTATGACCTGCGTCAGCGCTCCAATGAAAAGCTAGCTGCCAGGATGGAGCAGTCACAGATCACCGGTGGGGGAACATCAACTGTGCCAGAATCTACACCACTGGAGGAACTTGTGGAGGGTACACTTGCACCAGAGAGCGTGACTGGCGTGGCTGACCTAGACAGCTCTGACCAACCAGCATCCACAGCAGGTAAGAATCATGCCATCCCAACCTCAACCCACCCCCCCACCCCCTGCATCAACCTAGAGGGTAGGGGAAGCACATTCAAAGCCAAAGCAGTCCCAAAGGCAGTCAGAGCAATGCATTACGGGAGATGTAGTGAAATGTAAATCTAAGTTGTGTTAAGCAGCCACGCTAAGCCAAATTTGCCTGTGCAGGTCAGGAAAGGGAACTCAATCAGTAATGTAGACCCAAACGTTTTAGAAATTTATTTACAAATACCAAATGAAACAAATAATAATGTGTGCTGTTCTGTCCACAGCACCAGCAATTACCCAGCCCACAGGCAGTGGAACATTGAGGGACCATCCAGACTCCGGAGATGCAGGGCAGGAGCCAGATACAGATGGGGAGGACAGCCCTGTCAATCCTCCCAAGAGACGGAGGCGGCACGTAGTGAGGCCACTGCCACCAATGGAGGATGAGGCAGAGGACATTAATGCTAATCTACAGTCCCAAGAAGCACAGCCACAGCATGAGTCCAGGCCTCAGGACAGGCAACGTCCACAGGGCATAGGAAGACGCACACAACGCAGAGCCATCAGCTTGGCTGATCAGGAAGATGATACTGTCTTTGCAGGCTTGGAATTAAATATGCTCCTGGTGCAGCGCCTGCAAGCTAAAAACATAAAGTCATTACAACGTGAAATGAGGGCAGGGCTCAGGGGCATACAAGGAGAGGTGAGGGATGCCATGCACGAGCTATGTGGGGAGCTGCGTGCAGAACGTGCTGCACGGCGCAGGGACAGGACCGCTTGGACCATTATACACGGACCATCAATAGATTGTCCTCTGCCATCAACGTGTCTTCCAGGCGCAGCATTCTAATGCAGCGTGAGTTTGCACATGGCATGCAAGACATCGCCACTGCAGTCGTGCAGGCAACATCCGCTGTGGATGAGCTGAGGGCACTCCGTACAGCTGGCCCAGGAGTACTCACTCCCAGTGAGGAGGACGCACAGTCTATGCGGAGCAACAATACCCCACCACCCATCCAGGAGAGGCGCCGTAGTGGCCGGAGCGGTCGCCCTACTACGCACAATTAGGAAGACTTTGACATCACACAAGTTATATTTTTGCACTGTGACTGGAACATGTGCTCTACATTTTGAGTGTGGCTAGTTGCCACAGAGGATATGTGGCATTATTTATCATGCTAAATAAAAGCATTTTCAACATTTCAAGTTGTCGTCTTGTCATTATTCCTTACCTAGAAGTAGTGGAGAAGTGTGGCTCACTGGTTAGAGCAGGCAGACCCTGAAGCAGAGGTCAGACCCGGGACCAGGGTTCAATTCCCAACGTAGCAGGGTCTTGAGCTCAAATGTCCACGGACTTGATAATTCTCGCTTCGGTGCCTGACCTAATCATGGGTTCACACTCTGCAACTCTGGGCATTAAGCTTGCATAATCTCCACAATGGCCCCCGCGGCGGGATGCCTGGCTTTTACCTTGGGGATGCCCTGTAGGGGCTATCTCACAGGGAAAAGCCAGGACGGGTTCCCAAGGCAAGCGCTTAGAACCCCTGGGTGATAAGCGCTATATAAATCCAATATATAATACAATACAATACAGTTGCGCATGATCTCATCACGCCTCTGTCGGCCAGCTGCAGCACCAGCTACACCAGCTGCCATGCGTCCAGGTCCAGGCCCCTCCACGTCAGAGGAATCTGATTCTGTCAACACCACTGCCGTGCCTTTCCTTGTGGCGATGTTGTGCAGCATGGCACATGCTACTACAATTTTGCAGATAGTTTCTGGGCTGTATTGTAGCGCTCCTCCGCTTTTATGGATGCAGCGAAATCTGCTCTTCAATATGCCGAATGTTCTTTCAATGGTGCCTCTTGTGCTAATGTGTGCCCGATTGAATCTCCGCTCACCAGCAGTTGTAGGATTGAGGTAGGGTGTCAAGATGAAGTCCCGGACTGCATAGGCACTGTCACCTGTGGTTGGAAAGGTAAATGGTCAGTGGCTGAAATGGACATGTTAGTTAGTCAGTGGTAATGTGCCCTATGTGGACAAGCATTTACCTAGAAAGTATCCCTCGCCAAATTCACCTCTGGAGAGACTACGGTATAGCCCACTGTGTCCGAACATAAATGCGTCATGTGTGCTGCCAGGATACTTCGCTACTATATCAGTAATGATATTTTTTGCATCACACACCACCTGTATGTTTAGTGAATGGAACCATTTCCTGTTCCTATATATATACTCATTGTGTGAGGGGGTGAAATGGCGGTATGTGTCCCATCAACACATCCTATGACGTGGGGGAATTGGGCAATGTTGTGGAAGTCCAGCTTGGTCTGGGCTAGTTCCTGTGGGGTGCTGGGGAAGTGTATGTGGTGTTGCATTCTGTGTACCATGGCATCCAGGAATGCATGGAAAAAGCGCGACAGTGCACTTTGCGACACACCTCCTACTGAGGCTATCACCCCCTGAAAACTACCTGAGGCCAGCAGGTGTAGTGAACACAGGACCTGAATGTGTGTGGGGATGGCTTGTGTCCTGCGTGTGGGGTGTTCTCGATAGGGTCTGAGCTCTTCAATTAAATCCATTATACTGTCTTCCTCCAGTCTGTAATGGGTGTAGATGTCCTCCTCTGTGCGCTGGTAGATGGTGATGCGGTCACGGAATATCCTCTCCTGGCGCCTCCTCCTCTGCGCAGCAGCTCTCAGTCTTCGCCTCCTTGCAATGACGTACAGCCCAGCCATTGTGGAAAAGAGTCTGTTGCATTGTTGGATTCCTTATATACTTTGCACCTGGTTACCACCTGCTCCCACTTGGTGGTAATTGCGATTTCCTATTTAGCGATTTTGGTAATTTCGCAATTTGCGAATTTTTGATACATACCATTGCGATTCCTTATTAGCGATTTCTTTATTTACGATGTTCGCTAACTGCATGGTCGCAGAATAAGGAATCGCAATGGAAATCGCATATTTGTGGATCACGGAATTTCAGGAATCGCTATTATTGCGATTACCTAAATTGCGATGCTTTTTTCCTTCCTACATTGGAAAATGCTAGTTTTTGGTCGCAAATGCTATTTTTGTTGCGATTCGCAGCGTTTGCGACCAAAAATTAGCTTCATACATATGGCCCCATATCTCTCCGTGCCTAACAAAAATGAATGGTCCTCATATAATGCAACTGGTGCTATGTAAAGCGCTCTGATACCCGATTCGGGTCAAGTTCGCGTTATATAAAACTCTGTAAAAAATATATATATTGTTGGAAACCAGGTTTACCACAGAACATAATGCATAATCAAGATAAACTAACATATTTTCCCTCTCTGCACTCTGTTTTCACTGTAGAGATTCAGAAATGGTTTGATACTATGTGTATGGTTGATGATTCTATATTACTTGATATCTCGCTTGAAGTAGGAATTTAAAAATTCAACAGATCATATTTTCCAGTTCTTTTAGCTAGTGCACATCCCAATGGGCTGTACTGTCCACCTTACCGTCAAAAGAAAAGTTTCCAACTTTGATTCACAGCATATTCGGTTGCAGACAGTAAATCTGCTGCCTGTGTTATTTCTTCGTCACAGCCAGCACAGTCAAAGAGAAAATAATTAATGTATCTGGGGATGTTGCAAGTGGAGGCTAGTAAAGACATTGTAGTAAACAGATTAATATGTTGACTTCTCCTGTAGTCTTCCTGACTAAAGTTAAATAGGTCAACAAACGTAGTTCTTGGTGGTGTGCACAAACAAGGACAGCTAAAACTGTTGACCTTGTTAACTTTGAAATGGGTGAGAATGTGAACAGTGAAAATTGCACTGAAAATTAAATCATCTCACCTTTTGATGGCTTACCTAGATAAAAACTGCATAAAAATATCACTCTCTATCAGTTACTTTAACCTTCCCTGCCCTCCCTGTCCTTTGATGTCAGCATGTTGACTTCCTGCACGGCCTGTTGAATAAAAGTACTGGGAGAACAATCATGCTGACATCGCAGCTTACACAGGGAGCACAGACTTGTGAAATGACAAGATTCCACAGAACAGAAGGCAAGAAGAGTAGAAACAGAAGCACTATGCATGGAAAGACCAGTTGGCTACTTGTGCAGCGTGACTGAGAGCAGACATGTGAGAAGGGCCTCCTTATCTTGTCTGATCTCAGGACATCAATGGTGGGTGTTTTTTTATGATTATTTTTTAGTTAAAGTATTTGATCAGTTTTTCTGGGCGAGCAAATATACAGTATGACCTGGCACCAAGGCGTGTGTTTGTATTAAACATACACACATGTGCCACTATTCATTTACCACTATGGGGAGGCTCCAGGATGAAAGAGGGTATGGACAGATAGATAAACGACTGAAGAAGCACAGATCTCTGTCCTGCAGTAGGTATAGAGGAGGCATTGAACATGCACTTGCTAGTAAGTGTGAAAACAGTTTGTTCTGAGTAAGCTCAACCCTGCTATCTATACAAAGCACACCTTGCCCCGTGACGCAGTACAGCAAAGTGATACTTGGTTATGAAGTGTCCCAGAGATGCTGCTTTGGTGCAGCGTGCTGTAAATGCTGCTGCTGCATCCTGGATGTTCTGAAAAACCTATAAAACCCGAAATTACATTTAAAAAACAACAAGCATTTGCAATGCAATAGGTCTCGCAGCATTAAAGTTTGAGTTACTGGCATTGTAAATGACAATGCTTTGCATACATTTTTTTGGGTGTCCGTGTGTGCATGGCAGTGGTGGTGTCTGTGTGCATGCCACTGGTGGTGTCTATGTGTGCATGGCAGTGGTGGTGTCTGTGTGTGCATGGCAGTGGTGGTGTCCGTGTGTGCATGGCAGTGGTGGTGTCCGTGTGTGCATGGCAGTGGTGGTGTCTGTGTGTGCATGGCAGTGGTGGTGTCCGTGTGCGCATGCCAGTGGTAGTGTCTGCGTGTGCATGCCAGTGGTGGTGTCTGTGTGTGCATGCCAGTGGTGGTGTCTGTGTGTGCATGCCAGTGGTGGTGTCTGTGTGTGCATGCCAGTGGTGGTGTCTGTGTGTGCATGCCAGTGGTGGTGTCTGTGTGTGCATGCCAGTGGTGGTGTCTGTGTGTGCATGGCAGTGGTGTCACCAATAACGCTGCCAATTCCACACCACCCCCGCCGTCCATTTATTATAGTCGAATGGAGGGTATTCTTTTTATCACTTTCCCATTTTGTGACATATTTTTTATTTAAAACGGTGAAATGTATGAGATGTCTGTATGTATTTATTTGTTTAATTGTTTTATGGCTCAAGAATCCGAAATAAACAGATTTGGATATTACCACATCACAAGGGACAGCAACATCCAAAGAAAAGTCCATTGTTGAACAATCCTAAAGAAGTCTATTTACCGAAATAACACAAGGATCATGATGAATAATTAGACCATGCATTCATAAAAGAATAATTTGACACCCTGGAAAATAAGACGGGTAATTGAAGCTCAACCTAAATTTTTTTTTAAAATCTTTCATCGGAGGCCACTAATGAACCTTTGAGGCTGGTAGTATTTATACGCAAAGAGCATCTCGCTGCACGCGCCAGGACTCTTACCTCTGCAGCCGACGCCGTCAGGATGCATGCCTTGGCCGTATGACGGGGACACATCCTGGGTCCAAGCACCTGCCCACTCTCCTCGTGGTTTGGCAGAACGGCGGGGCACAGGTCTGCAGCTTCAGGAAGGAGTTCTGTAAACAAAAGCAGAACATCGAGGCGAAGACAGAGAAGAGCAGGTGTGTGCACAGAGGTGTGCCAGCTCCCTTTGCCGGTTTCGTCTGTGTCTAGTGGCCGCTCCTAAAGGGATTCTCACAACCAGATGAAATGTTCAGCATTCCATGTGGGCGCTTGGATTCTGCCGTTATGAAACTCCTCATTTAAATAGATTTGTGACACGCGTTAGTGGTGATTCCGTCAGCAGCACCCAAAGGCTCTTAGTGACCAATCGGCCCCTGGCGGGAGGGGGAAGTACAAAAGGCGGGGGAAGGCGTCCACGGAACTGTTGTGGTGAAGCGGTGGCATTCAACGCGCATTTCATTCAGTAAGCAGGCTTAGCGTCTAGCGGTACTCCCCGCCCACCATTCATAACCAGATGTTAGAAGGTAGCGAAAGCAACCAGCCGCCCGGCCGGCCAGCCAATTGCGTCGCGGCCCGGCCGGAAGTCCCGCCTCCTCGAGCACCCGAGAAAGAGGAAAAGTCTTCCCGCGGCCCGGGGCTCCCGTGAGCTGCGGAGTCCCCGGAGCCACCTGCGCAGAGGAGTAGCTTTTGTCCCGCGGCCCCGGAGAAGAGCTGCAGAGCCGAGGAGTCACACCGGAAGCAAAGAACAGTGTTGTGGAAAGAGCCCCGAGGGGCGGGAGCTCTCGTGTAGCCCCCGCCAGCAGAGCCCGGTGAGTGTTGTCAGGTATGGGGGAGAGCGGGGGCGGGGGAGGTGGGGGAGGTGTCTCTGTATGTATGCGGCGGCCGGGGGCGCTTCTGTGTATGCGGCGCGGGGGGGGGGGAGTGTCTCTGTATGTGTGCGTGTGTGTGTGTAGGTGCGCTCCTGCGTGTGTGCGGCAGGGGTGGGGGGGTGCGCGCGTGTGTCTGTCTCTTCCTGCCTGCGTGCGCATGTGTGTGTCTGTGGCAGGGGACGTGCACGGCGCCGGGCTGGCCGTGCGCGCTCACGAGCTAGAATCTCCGGCAGGAGACGCTCGTGACAGTCTGCTGTCTACATTCCCCTGAAAGTGATTACATTAGTTGTCTCGCTAGACGCAAAAGCGAAGCTTTTGCGTACGTCTAGCGAGACCTAAAAAGGAAAAAAAACGCCGAAAAGGTTTTTCACATGTATTCTCAGCAGTGTAGAAAGAGTACCATCACGTATTTAGTTCTCTGGCATGTTGACAAGACCAACAAAGTAGATTCTTTTTCAAGTAAACATCCAGTAATTGTTGCCAATGTTGCTGCTTTTATGAGACGTTTGTATTTCCTTCTCTTCTTTAGCTAGCAACATAAATCTCTGGTGTGAATTAGCAGTTCGACAAAGCATTTCTCCAGTGTCCAGCTGCTTGAGTTTGCCGAGTAAATGGATATTAAAGGTCCACAACTAGTCTTACTACTTAAGCTTAAACATCCACTCAATTATCCAATCTCTGTGCCACCTCTTAAAAGTTTTTTCATTACCCCATGAGCTTCATCAAATCTATAAAGAAGCATTGGTACTGAAACTAGGTCTAGCGTTTAACTCAGTGCCTCGAAGCTCACTACCATGCAATTACTCATCGATACATATGATCAGCCAGTCATACTTGCACTCATGCATTGGTTCATCTAGCCATTGACTCATTCTTGCATTCACCCATCGCCTCCCCACAATACAAACTTGCATATGTACCATTAAATGAAGAGGCACATTCACGTAGATGTCATAGCTATAAGCGTTACTGCTTGAGTTAACAGCAAGAAAACTCCTGGTTACTTATATCTTTAGGGACAAAATAGCTTTGAATCTGCTTGCGAAATTACTCTTGCCACTTTCAGTTTGTCCTGATTTGGTCCTAAAACAAAATTATCAATAGGGTCAGACATAAAATTATGACACCCATTGACAATACCTGTTGCAGGCAAAAATGCACAGGTTAATAAACAGTCACAAAGTGCTTACATACACCAAAAAGTAATTATATACTTTTATAGTGTGAGAAACAGTACCAGAATGATAAGCATCGACGAACACAATACACAGTTGTATAAAATGTCAATTTGTATGCCAGCTTTTGAGTAGAATGTTAAGTGGAAGGTATTATGCAGAGGATTCATGGCCTGTCACACTAAATGCATTACAATTAATCGCTTCCACTCATTCAGAGTGCCTACTACGTTCACTTACATTCCCACTCGAACTCGTAGGTGTAGTGCACTTCAGATAATTTGTACCTACTTCGTAAAATGTTTTATTCCTAAACTAGTTTAGAAAGTCCGCTTTTATTTTAAATTGAGTTTCCATCGTTTAGTAAAGTATCAAGGATATTGCACTATAATAGTTCCAACTCTATTATTCGATTCAACCCACCTAACAAAAGCAGTATGCTGCGCCACACAAAAGTGATACATGTGAAATGCACAGGAACGAACACGCACCTCATACATTCAGCTTAGCAGCTACACGCAGCTTATACACTCCGCAACTACACACAACTCACACATTCAGCTTAGCAGCTCGCCGGAGGCTTCTCTATAATAGAGAGAAGGCGATTAGGATGAGGAAATGGCGTCTGCACGACTGGGAGAAAGAGTATTGGTGCACGTGCTTTTTGCCAGATGCGTCACTACACAAAAAGCGGAATGGTGCAAATGGATGTGTCATGTTTCCTTTGCACTGGTGTAAAGTTAGCACAATACAGTCCTCGATAACCTCAAAATGAACCCTCCGGTCGGTTAAATGCCAACCTTCCGTGTCATAGTGGCATCATTCATAGTTACTTCAGTCAAGCGTTTGTTGGGGTCAATGAAATCACAATCACTGTACGAACTAAGGATCACTATCCTCGTTCCCATCTTTACACTCTCGCGCCTTACCTCCCACCGACTGACACTTGCTTGAATGTGTCATAAAAATCTTTTCTAATAATTTATTCATTTGTCAGAGCTGTGGTGAATGGGCGGCAAGACTCTGTAAATGTATTGTGGATGTAAGTGCAGGCCTAGAGCCCAGGACACGTGTGGAATGGTGAAAGCTGCTGACAATATGCAGTTAAAAATGAAATATAAACGGAAGTGTTCCTGACACTGATTACCTCAAGGGGCTGCACTGCCCGTGCTGCAGTCTGTTGTGGTGGCTTGCCGCTGCCTCACAGCTCTCAGTCAGATCAGTCATCTGATCTGGAGGCATAACACTGAGCACCTTGAACTCCTCAGGCCTGGTGGTGGTGGTGCTGGGTACTTAGCTGGGCCCCGCCGGTCCTGGGTCCTGCAGGGCGCTCGTGCTGGTCGTAAGACTTCTCGCGAGCCATTAGAACGACCATTTTCCGGGATCGTACGGCGCCATCGTGTCTGGGCAAGAGTCAAATGCCCATGCGCCACGCGCCACACCCAGCAGGAGCCCGGGAAAAAAGTGTAATTTGTAACAAACTGGGAACAGAAAAGACTCTTTCCATGCCGACCACACTCGCCTCTTCCTTAAATTGGGCCTGGTTTACAAAACTGGAAGGCACACACATTATAGTCAGATTAGCGCCAGAAGCGAAGTACCTCGACTAATACACAACTTGTCACAAGCGAGCACAAATGCATGCTGTCTCTTATACCTTACAAAACATTTACAGCTATTCGTTACAAGTTCAGAACTCACTGCACCAGTTTCCAAATGTGGGCGATACTTTTACTATCGGATTCCACGGAGGACAGAGAAATCAGCAGCAGCATCCTAAATGCCCCCGGAAGTCCGCCGCGGCCGCCCCGGAAGTCAGGCACGGTCGCCTGTGACGGGGCGGGGCCACGTCCAGACCGGAAGAGGAGGCAGGCGGAGTCGATGCGTCTCGCGGCCCGGGGCTCCTGTGAGCGGTGTGGAGACCCGGGGCCGCGCTAGCAGGAGGTTGGGCGCCGCGTGCTGAGAGAAGAGTCCCCGACATTGCCCAGGTAAGTTTCAAAAGGCTGGGGGGGCTTGGTGCACTTGTGTGTGTGTGTGCATGTATGCTCGTGTGTGTATGCGACGGTGACAGCGGGGGAGGGGGAGGGGGGGCCTCGGTGCACTTGTGTGTGCGCGCGCGTGTGTGTGTATGTGTCAAGGGGGTGTCTCTGTATGTATGTATGTATGTATGTGCGTGCATGGGCACTTGTGTGTGTGTATGCGCATGCATGTGTGGTGCTTGCGCTTCCCAGGAGACAGCGCCTGGCCACAGCGCGCGTTCCCGTTTCAAATCCACTCCAAGGATGCGCGCGCCCGAAACTGTCTCCTGGGAAGCACACTCGCTAACAAAAGATCTCTAGCGGAGACCCAGCGCTGACGCGCTGTGTTCGCTACGAGACCTAAAAAGTAAAGAGTAGGCCATTACAATGAAGTGTACTACATCATAAATGGCAGTGTACATGTGGTTAGCTACAATGCCGCCACTCACAGCGCAACAGAGTTAATTATTGAAGGGGGCTGGCCGGTTCCCCATGCTTTATGCTGCGGTGGGCGTAAACATAGGGTGAATGACAATGTAACTGACCAATAGATAAGACTCCTGAACCTGACTAAAAGGCCCTATATGTAAGTGTATTTTATATTGGGTTTTTTTATCAATAAAGTCTATTGAGACAGCTAAAGCTGAATTAAAGGCCAGACATACAAAGGAACTGATGCAAGAGAGGGTAGAGATATGGTGGGAATTCTCCAATCACTTGCTAGAGCACAGGATAAAAGCACCTCGCCACCCACTTCATATTGTGCAACTGGTAAAAGACCAGAGGTAAGAAAGAAGAACTATACCTGACTGCTGGGGACAGAAGCCTGAAGGTTTCCTGATCTCCATTGGCACCCAGGGATTGGAACTCTTCAAGTTTATGTGGCTAGACTTCTATTTATTGTAATGTGGACATAAACAGAGAAATTCCCTATCCTGTGAAAAAGATCCAGCTGGCCATTTGTGAATGGACAGCACTGGACCTTGTCAGAGTCTTGGCTGTAGATAGAAACGAGCCTAATAGTCCACCATAGTGGCTGAAGAGCTGTAGGATAGACCATAAGTGATTTTCCTAGGATCTGTAAATATTAGGTTTTTTACTTTAGAATGAGACTATGCTAAAGAGGTCTGTTTCACTCGTTGAGGTGTGACTGGAGCCCAGCAGTAGGTTGTCAAGAAGATTTAAAGGGTTGGGATGTGCCAGTGTCTGAGTTTACTGGCTCTGCCCTCCCGACCTCTGTGAGGCCAAACAGTTTGCTAAGAATTTAGTTCCTGGTACTGGAGCAATTGCAGATCTGAAAGAAACAGTTAGTTATAGAGTCCTTACATTAGAATTCCCCCCAGGTGTCAGACTGGATTCGGAAAGTTTTTTTCGTCTACAGTACCCTTGCGTGTCGGAAGGTGGCGTCTGTCAACTCCGCGTTCGGCGTTGTGGTTGCCAGGATGATGACACGGTAGCTACATAGATGCCGCCCTCGCACACTGACGTCAGTTCTTTTTTTCCGTGCCAGTAAGCACAGATCCAGAGAGCGGTACCTCCAGTCACTTTTTGACTGACTTTTTCTTGACTTTTGTCGACATTTTTTTTGAGTCTATCGACTCCTGGTGCATGAGGGATACGCGGTTTTAAGGCCTGTGGTTCCTGTAATAAACTGACATCTGTGACGGACCCGCGCGTGCCTCTACTGCCTGGACGCGACCATGACCCCGACCCCACGTACCATGGCCCCGAAGTCTTTGCGGGAGCAGTCCCGAAAGGTACGCGAGGCCCGACAGTCGGCTCCGCTTCGCTCGAGGTCCCAGTCCCGTGGGAGGTTGAAGGACCGGTCGCAGAACCATCATCATTCTTCTTCCAAGTCTTCGCACTCCGGGTCAGGTAAGTCGAAGCACAAGAAGAAGTCGAAGAAGCATCATGGCTCTTTGACTTCCCCTCAGCCGTCGGTCTGTGGTGCCCCTCCCGCGGCTTCACGTGCGGTGCCCACAGGGTCAACTCCGGACTTCGCTCCCGGAGTGACACCTGGCCAGGTTTGTCAGTTCAATGAAGCGATGCATACCATCTTTGGGCAGCCTGACTCCGCCGACTTGCCTCCGGACCCAGCCGACTTGGTTGAGGGCCCAAGGTCTTTGGCGCCGGCAGCTCCGGTCCCGGCACCACAGGGCCCCCTTGGACCCAGGCCTGGAACCGGATTGGCTCCGGTCGACCTGATTACGCCTCCACCGGCATCACGTCCGCAGCAGATGCTGGCAAGACCCCCAGCTGGCATCAACTCCGGCTTCCGCCCGATGTGGACATGGAGTTGGACCGGCGGTGACCAACGCCGGATCCAGTGCTGATGTCTCATTTTGTGCCAGTGTTCCACCCTGGCCTTTTTCAGCCAGATTGGCAGCCAGAGGAGGGTGAGGAAGACTGGGAAGGGTCTGGAGACCCTTTGACCGACCAGTTGGAATATGATCCAGACTGGAGAGAGGAACTGGGGGATGCCAGTGGTCTGGATACTTCACCAGACCTTGGCATGTTGTCTCCTCCTACCGTGGCTACAAAGGAGGGAGCATCTTATCCTGTGGTGCTGCCTAGGGTGGCCGGGGCTCTCCACCTCTATCTCAGAGGGCACTGCACGCCAACTGCAGTGGTGGCTCATGAACCAGGATTGGGTCGACGGCAGATCCCTCTCCCTTCCCCAACCAGAGTTCACAGTGGTGACCGATGCATCACTTCTGAGATGTGGTAGCCACATGGAGGAGGCGGAGATCAGAGGCCTCTGGTCTGTGGCAGGGTCCCGGCTCCATATCAACTTTCTGGAGCTTGAGATGATTCGTCTTGCACTCAAAGCATTCCTTCCCTCTGTCCGGCAAAGAGTAGTTCAGATGTTTATGGACAACACCGCCATGTAGTATTGCAACAAACAGGGCAGGGTGGGGTTGTGGACCCTTTGTCAAGAAGGCCCTCTGCCTCTGGACACGGCTGGAACATCAGGGCATATCCCTGGTGGTTCAACACATGGCAGGTTTCCTGAAAGTCAGGGCGGACAAACTCAGCCACAGGTGCATGATGGATCACAAATGGCGTCTTCACTTGGAGGTGGAGCAAGGTCTCTTTCAGCAGTGGGGAGAGCCTTGGTTAGATCTATTTGCCACCGAATAGAACGCGCAATGTCGGCAGTTCTGCACATTGAAATTTCCAAGGCGGCACTTACTAGGTGATATTTTTCATTGCGAATGGCATTGCGGTCTTCAATACGCCTTTCCATCTATACCACTTCTGCCCAGAGTGCTGAAGATCAAGTGCGACCGGGCCCAAGGCATTCTTGTGGCTCCGGATTGGGCACGAAGAATCTGGTATCTTGAGCTGCTCAACATGGCCATCGATCCTCTGTTCGGAGTGCCTCTTCGGGAGGATCTTCTGTTGCAGCAGCAGCGACAGTTGACGTCGTTTGACCTGCCTCCCGAAGTCTGTGATGTTATCTTGTCAGTGAGGCGTCTCTCCACTGAGATGGTATACGCCTGCAGATGGAACAAATGTGTGGCATAGTGCACAGCAAAGGCTGTGGATCCCCTTTCCGCCCCTCCATCTGAGGTTCTCTTGTTCCTCCTTTCTTTAGCAGGGTTCTGCTCTGGGCACTCTAAGGGGCTACCTTTTGGCCATTTCATCTTTCCGTAGGCTTCCTGATCAGCCTTCTCTTTTCAAGTCCCCTGTTGTAAATAGATTCCTTAAGGGCATTACTTATCTTTTTCTCTTGTTCCTGTCGTGAGACCTCAGTGGGACTTGAACTTGGTTCTTAAATATCTTATGTGCTCTCCCTTTGAGCCGCTACATGACTGTCCTCTCAGACTTCTCACTTTGAAAACTGCCTTTCTGTTGGCCATCACCTCTGCACGCAGGGTGAGTGAGCTACAAGCTCTTTCTTCCCAGCCTCTCTTTCTGGCAGTTCATCCGGACAAGGCCGTCCTTAGAATTAGACCTTCCTTTCCTCCAAAGGTGGTTACTTCTTTCCACATTGGCCAAACCATCACTTTGCCCACCTTCTTTCCGCCTCTACATCCTTCGAAGGAGGAAGAGAGGCTCCACCGTCTGCATTCAAAATGTGCACTTTCCTTCTACTTGGATCGCACCAAACAATTCCGGGTGGACAACCAGCTCTTCGTTGGTTACATGGGCTCCAAGAAAAGTCAGGCCGTGCACAATGGACCATCTCCAGGTGGGTCGTTCTGTGCATCAAAGCCTGATCTTTTTTGGTAAGGAAGAAGCCTCCAGTGGGGCTGCGTGCCCATTCCACCATGGCGACAGCAGCTACTACTGATTTGGGTCGAGGAGTCCCCCTAAATTACATCTGCCAGGCAGCTATGTGGGCATCACTGCACACGTTCACCAAATACTACTGTCTGGACAGCCAATTCCAGAGACACAGCTTCTTTGGACGTTCTGTTCCCCAGGACTTTCTGGTGTGAACTTAGTTCGCAGACCCACCTCCGGGGTTGGTATTGCTGGGGTATCTATTCTAAGGTAAGGAATCTATAACTAACTGTTTCTTTCAGATGAACAAGTTACTTGCCTTCGGTAACGATATATCTGTAAGAAACATAGGTTAGGTATAGATTCCTTACCACCCCACCTATGCTTCCCGTTCTGCGAATTGACTTCTAGGGTTTAGGACTTCTTTCCAGGGCCCTAGTTTTGTGCACCAGTGGTCAGTGTCTTGCATGCCACTGCGCTTCTGGTGTGGAAAGTCGTGTACAGAATGGACGTCAGCGCGCGAGGGCGGCGTCTATAGCTACCGCATAATCATCCCGGCGACGCCGATGACGAACGTGGAGTCGATCGACGCCACCTTCCGATGCGCAGGGGGTACTGCTGACGAAAAAACTATTTGGATCCAGTCTGACGCCTGGGGGTAATTCCAAGGTAAGAAATCTATAACTAACCTATTTTTCTTACAGATATATCAATGCCGAACAGGGCTCAACAAATCCACTCGCCCGCTCGCATTGCGAGGTAAAATTAATGAGGACGAGCTATTTTTAGGTCCAACTCTCCCTTTCTGGCGAGTAGGAAAACAAACTAACTTTTGTCCTCTGTCTTTGAAAATGGAGCAAATGTGACAAGCTCATGAGATTTAAAGGCATTTTTATTGCTCACACAGTGAATGAGCAATGAAGATAGCTTTAAATATTGTTATATTGTCATATTTGCTCCACTTTCAGAGACTGAGGCCAAGTAGGTTGCAGTTAGATCGAGGAAATTTTTTAAGGTACTAGACCTGCAGGACTAGTACCTTTTTTCGGATTTTCCGAGCCCTGCCAAAGGTAAGTAACTTGTTCTTTAAGGGTAAAGCACATACAATTACGTTGACTTTTGCATCTCCATTGCTCCAAGGATACTTTTTGACATGTTAGCCTTAAAACAGTTATCTGGTGTTCGAGTCTGTTTTCCATCCTCATTGTGGCCTTTTAATTTGATTATTACATTTTATTTAATTTTTTTAATTGGTTTGGGAGGTCTGTGTTGTGTTCTTAACTTTATTGTTGTTTGGTAAATCTTGAAATTAGCATACGTTATCGTCAATTAATATTCTTGAATCAATGTAATCTACATTGTGATGTATCAAGGCAATTGGGGCATTTATGAAATTGATGCCGCAAGTTGTTTGCCTACAGGGGCTAAAAATGAACTGCTGATTACATAGCGTGACATGACTAAGATTATGCAGATGTATAAAGCATTAACCTACTGTGATAAGTGATCTAATATTTATATCTGAGATTGATTCAAGAATATTAATTGAATATAACTGTATATATATCTATGAACTGCTTATTTTATTGGTATTTAATTGTGTAAAAGTACTCCTTTGTATTTATTGCATGATTATCACGCTACAAACAACATTACAAAATGGCCGCCAATTGTTGAAATCTTTGTACATACACTATATGGGCGTTTAGTCCTTCTTTGATTGTTACTAGAAGATGTGGATAAAAATCACGTGTGAAATGCGTATGCAACTAGAAGTGTGAACAAGGCGAAAGCCGAAACGTGTCGTTTTTTCAGCTATTAAAACTTTTTTGAGCATATTGGGGTGTCAGAGTACTTTCTGCATACTAGTGGAGAACTGTTGGAAAAACATATATATAAATATATATATATATATATATATATATATATATATATATATTCACTGAAAAAACCATAGGTTATAGACCATATATAGTTAGGAATAAGCATTTACAAAACCATATTTTACTCACACAAAACCATTGAAATTTCATATATAGTTAGTTGCACTAACTATATATCGCGCACCCGCAATCCACTGCTGATGATGTCACACATTACATAATTCATGACATGGTCAGTGACATCACTGATGACATCACTGATGACATCTCAAATGACATCACTGATGACATCTCAAATGACATCACTGATGACATCTCAAATGACATCTCATTTGACATTACTGATCACATCACTGATGATATCATTCATGTGATAATACGATGAACCTCTTCAGACTCTAATATAACCTTAGATACAATCAGTGTAAACAGACACTCACAGACTGCCACTCATCCATGGAGTTACTCACACACCTAGTCAGTCATGCAAAGAATCAATCACACCTCCATTTCCTCAACTATACAGTTATACAAACTTTACTTATTCAAACATATACTAACACATATTTACTCTCTTATATAATCCCTGATACAAGTTCACAATGATCCATACAGCCACTCACACATTCACTGGCTCTTATGCACAGTTATTTATATATGTCAACTCTCAAATGTACTGTGTTTTACATATGTACTTACTTTGACATGTAGCACTGAGATATCCATTCACTCACCAATACACTCATGCACACAGTCAACCGCCCATACAGCTGTTTCCACATGCACTTTTGAAACCATACATCTAGTGAATCAACTGCTCACACATCTATGCACAGAGTCATACACCTCCCAGCCACCCACACACACACTCAGTCTCCCATACAAATACTTGGGCAACCAATCAATAACCCATATAGTTACTCATATAGCTACTTATCAACACATGCAACAGTTTACAGAACAACAGACATAATGATGCACAAATTAAGACAGTTTAGTCACTAACCCATGCACTCAGTGAGACACATTTAATCACTCACTCATACAGTCAGTCATGCACCTACTAAATCCTTCATCCAGACACTTATACATCCACTCATTCTTCAAAATGTAAGACATATTTTAACTTTACAGAAACATACAGTCACTGGATGTTGTCATCAGTGATGTCATCAGTGATGTCATTTGAGATGTCATCAGTGATGTCATCAGTGATGTCACTGACCATGTCATGAATGATGTAATGTGTGACATCATCAGCAGTGGATTGCGGGTGCGCGGTATATAGTTAGTGCAACTAACTATATATGAAATTTCAATGGTTTTGTGTGAGTAAAATATGGTTTTGTAAATGCTTATTCCTAACTATATATGGTCTATAACCTATGGTTTTTTCAGTGAATTTTCAAGGTTTTGTAAATGCTAATTCCTAACTATATATGGTCTATAACCTATGGTTTTTTCAGTGAATTTCATTGGTTTTTTAAAAGCTAACATCTGTAGCTGTAAAATGTATTCTTCTTTAAATCCAAAAATATATTTTAGATGTTTATTAATAAATTTTTTTTAAATATTTTTTTTCTTCGCTTCCGGTTCGCGAACCGGGAAGCTTTCCGTTAGCTCATCTTGATGCCGTGACCTAGTCCGCGAACCGGTAAACGTTTCGTTTGCGCAACTGTGACGCGTCGCGGAAGCGCGACGTATCACTTTGTCGCGTAATGCGTCTTATGACGCGCCGCGTTAGCGCTCCCGGAAGTGCTCCGGACAGCGAACCGGAAGCGATCGGGGACGCGGCGCGCACCGCGTAACGTGAGCGGAACAAGTCATGTGACTTGTTTATAAAACTTTTCATTGGTTCCTTTCACTTTTGGTTTCCAAATGATGTAAGACTAGGTCATATGACCTAAAAATAACACTTTTCATTGGTTTAGAACTTTTGCTTTTCCCAAATGATGAAAACCCCTCCTTCTTTCCTCACTCTGACTTTCATCTTGGTGAGAGAAAGACCATTTTCCTATAGTTGAGCAATGGCTTCTGTAGTTGCTTCAGCTGCTGCACCCCCACCACCACCTCCACCTCCTCATGGGAAGAGAGGACCACCATCTCAGTTCATCACCAACACAGAGGAGGAAGAGGATGAACTAGAGGAAGAGGAGACAGAAGAACCACAGTTCTTACAGGAGTTGCCCCGTGTTTCCCGTCGGAAAACCAGTTTCATCTGGCAGTTTTTTTCAATCCCTCGAGGGGAGAAGAAAGTGAATGCAAAGTATGCCACCTGCCTCATTTGTAAACACAGGTTATCAAGAGGCACTGAAAAAAAAGTATAGCATGGGAAACTATACCATGCATCGCCATATGAGCAGGTGGCATCCACTGAACTACAGCCGTGCAGAGTTGCGTGACCTGCAGGATAATCCACCAACAACTCCTGTGGCCAGGTCAACTTCGCAAATATCGTTGACGGGAGGAGAGGCACAGGAAACCGTGCCAAACATTCAAAAGAACTTTTTACATATGAAAGTAACCTGTTTGTATTGCGGTGCATTGCTTTCATGTGGTAACATGAGCATAAAGTTAATGAACATTGCTTATGAAAATCACAATTGCCCTAACCAACCCAGACAGTAAATTTTTTTTTGCTCCTGTTGAGCCCTTTTCAATGCCTGTTTTTTGTTGTTTCCCCTCCATCAAAAACAAAAAAAAAAACATAAAACTGTTCAAAAAATACAAAAAAAACAAAAAATGTTTAGAAAAAAAAAAATAAAATAAAACAAAAACATTAAAAAAAAGTTATTTTCAGAACTACCTCCCCTTTCAAATAAAATTGCTAGAATGTTTAGCACTCTGGCAAGCTCTATTTCTTTTGGTTTGCTTTCCCGTTAGCTGCCCGGTTCGCGAACTAGGAGCGAACCAAAAAAATTTTTTTTTAAAAAAAAGAAGAGTAAGTATAAGGGAAGTAAACAGAGAGTAATGTTAAAAGAAAGACAGCTATAGGGAGTAAACCAGAGATACTGTTTAATAGATCTATTTACCGAAGAAAAGATGGAAGAGGGTATAATTGCGAAAAACAAAATGGATAAGGAAGTGAAAGAAAAAAAGAGAGTAGAACAATAACAAAGAAGAGTTTCTTGGAGAATGTGAGTGAATGTTCAAAATAAGATTAAAACATGTGGAATAACAGAGAGAAAAAATAGAAAACAGAAAAGAAAAAATAACAGAAAAAGATTAATTGAAACAGCAAAGAAATGTAAATAACATAGAGCCATATCATCAACATAGGCAATAAAAGTTTTGCATTTTTTATCAGCAGAAATATGTCGCCAAAGCATTCTAATTAGCTTGATACATATGACCCCAAGTGAGGACTGTCTTGCAACATGGTGCATCTTTTTCATCACTGCTGCATCGGTTTCATGTGGCACGGTTTTATAACAGCATGACACATTTGCCTAGATGCATCAATTTGTAATTTTGACGCCTCATAACATATCTTTTGCACCGCCACTGCGTCACAAAACTGACGCACAGTGGCGCAAAAGAGGCATACATATATCATAAATCTGTCCCTAACATCTTAAATAATTAATTCAGGATGACGATAAGGTGTGGTCTCTCCAGAGGTTTGTTTAAGGTGAGGCCTACTCAGGGTTGCAGATCAATTTTACGCTTGTTGAAGAATACAGAGGAGATAATACATGTGAAGGCCTACCAATGAAGTAAGTCATGTCCACTTATTACATCATTCATTGCATGGTCAGTGACATCATCAGCAGTGGATTGCGGGTAGAAAGAGTAGAAAACATTTACCTTATAATTCTTGTTAACTTTTTCAATTCTTTTTTCATACTTTCAGTCTGAGAAAGAGACAACAAACATTTCAAAAATATTAAAACATGTATTTAAAAATTAGAATAGACAAGGGAAAAGGTTCAAGAACAAACAGTTTTTCAACAACTTTAACATTTACAGAAGCCTCTGCTTCTCTACGTCCCCTACACAATCCTAAACATATATATTAAACAAACAGTATCTTGATGCTGATGAAGTGAGGCCTATTTTGGAACATGGTGCATCTTTTACACTGCTGATGTCTCACAATAATGATGCAATAGCAGCGCTAAAAAGATGTAAAGCCATCATAAAATTGTGTCTAACATTTTAAATGATTGTTTCAGGATGCTAATAAGATGTCCTTTCAAGAGGTTTCTTTAAGGTGAGGCCTATTCAGTTTTCAAAAAAAAACAGTACCCAGAAGTGCAGCACTGTAAGCATTAACTTTGACACTTACAGAAGCCTCAGTTTCTCCATATCTACCTCACATTTCTAAATGTATATCATAAGTACAAAAAGTAGAGAATTAATTATACATGTTAAATGTTTTTTTTTTGCTGTTCTCAGAATGTATCAAATTTCACTTAAATCAGTGACTTGAAGGTATTCATCATGTAACAGCGGGGAAAAAAACACAATCAAAATGATTGTGTTTTAAAAACCCATACAACCTAAGAAATCTGAATTCAAAACTCCTTAAAATTAACTTACTTTCCATAACGTCGAAGGATGTCCTATGAACAGCGTACACTCTGTTGTGCTATAAATATTTTCAGTCCGCCACTTTCTGAAAGAAAACCTCCATCGTTTTGAAAAATATGTTACATACAATAAAAGACTTCTCACATTCTACCACATGTTTCCACTTGGCCAAATCATGTTGCAGCGTTTTTCAACTCTTGTAATTCTTATAATGAAATCCCGTCATTTTCTATTTTCGCAACTTTCAAAAAGAAAACATTTGATTACTTTCACAATCCTGGACTACTAATATCTTACCCTTCTTTCTCACTCATGTTCTCCTTTTCCTATGACACTGATACTGCTTACTATGAAGCAGACTTACTTGCATCAGGTTTATATAGTTGGATTTTTAAATTGACATTATAATTAAAAGTTTTGGACCAATAATCTAGACAGCATTGCAGACTTACATTCCCTCTACTTCATGAACCTTTTGCAATTCCTCAGAGGCAATCCCGAGATTCTTTCCTTAAAATTTTGGTTTTAAAAACACCAGGTAAGAATTTTTAAGGTCAAACGGCAATTTTTTTTTGAAAGTTACAACAGAATCGTTGCAGAATGACCAGCCGTTTCGAGACTTTAAATAAGCTGTGTAATGTCCTGATGTTGTTGAAGGACCATCGTGATAGATAATTGCCACAGTTACAAAAGTCCTTCCTGATATTGACAGCTGAGAAGCAACACATTTTTTTATTAAAGTTGACAATTTTGATCCATCAGGCCTACATCGTTGGATCATTAAAATGACATACTGGCCATATCTTCTTATAAATAATGTTGACATCATTTCAGATTTACATTGGCTACACTCCATGTTGTGATCAGCTGCATTTACTAGCTTATTAAAGGAGACTGATTTACTGTCTGGCAAAGTTAAATATATAAATCTTTCTGAGTCTACACTAGTAGTACTTGATACCATACAGTTCTCGCAGTCATGCTGCCATTGATAAGAAAACCCAAACCGGTGATCTACATCTACACCCTCATCTTGCAATACATCAAGCATATACATTAAAAACTCCTGACAATCCTGCTGATTATTTTCAGAGAAGTCTGTTTGACCTGAACATTCATCTAACAGATAACGAACTTCAGACACACTTTCTACTTTTGTTCGATCAGTGCTACATTTCTCTAACACAGAATTCAACAAACAGCATAAACTTTGTTCCGAATTGAACACAATCTGTTCTTTTAAAGTCTCTAGTGAAAAGAGAACATTAACCACTACATTTGCATAGCAGTTGACACCAGAACTGTTTTCAAATTGAAAACCGACAACATCTTCAACAGAATCCACTTTCTTTCTGCTTACAATTTTCGGTTCATCGACTTTTGGGCTTTTTGCTACAACCTCCCTACTATTACTGATATTTCTTTGTTTCCGGCCTACCACACGTTTCTCAAACAAAGGATATTGAGGCAAATGTGGCGCATACTCTTTTCTTAACCTGTTGTATTCCTTAACACAATCTAGATCCGCACAAATGTTTGTGACATCACAGTCAATCAAGTACAATCCCGATAAAGTTCTAACTCGTGACAATGCCACATATGCCATACCCTCCTTGAACACAGAACTGCCAATATTCACCAATGCACTATCTACACTTAAACCTTGCGATTTATGGATTGTCACCGCATATGCCAAGCAAACAGGAAACTGTTTACGGCGAACATATAAGTCTTTTACAAGCAAAAACCTAGCAGAACAACGACCAATTAGCTGTACTTCCTCAATACCATCAAATTTAATTTTTAAAAATTCAATTCCATCTCTACTTCTGTATTTCTCAAAATCAACAACATTACCCATTGATCCATTTACCAGACCTCTTTCAACATGTAAATTCCTTCTCAAAATGATTCGGCAATTTAAACACACATTCAAAGTCTTTTCAAAACCCGCTGTTTTAGATATAGTCTTCTCTAATGAATCCAATTTTGATTTCAAATTCTCAGACAAAATAATTGTTGATCCCATATGCTCTATTCTGTCAATAGCTTCAAGTTTCACAATCTCTTGCTTTTCTAAATTCAACATTTTGTTGTTGAAGATGGCACATTCTGCAAGAGTTGGCATCAAACATATTCCGGATTTCTTCTCAGTAATTTTCTGAAAAATATTCTCAGGCACAATGTCTTGTTCGGGATATAAATTTGACAGTAATCGTGCATTTAAAGCTTCTTTACCATGCTCAGTCACTTTTCCAATTCTAATATCTTGTAGAATATTCTTGTAATCTTCATCCTTCGTCTGACGCATATTTTCATGCAGTTCAGCATAATTGAAATTTAACCATATATTGACGTTGCCAATGCTCCCTAGGCACTTCCTGGTATCTTCATGCGTGAGTATTTTGAACACAGGTTGTCCTTTTACTGGTGTCAGCTGCAGAAGATCTCCGAAAACAATGATGTGTTTGCCACCAAATAACACATCATACTCAGTTTTAAGAACTTCTTGCATTCTCAAATGCACAAAGGCAAGCATGACATTGGAAACCATGCTTACTTCGTCAATGATAAGAAGTTTCATTTTCCTCAAGACTCTTGAAACTTCACAACAAGCATCCCCAGATAACTTGTGGTATTGTAATTTGTTGTCATGCTCCACTGGCAGCATCAGTAGACGATGCAAAGTAATACCTTTAATGTTATGTGCTGCCAGTCCAGTAGGAGCGGTAACAACACAAGACAACGATGTCTCAGTCCTTTCCTGCAAATAACATGAAATTGCTTTAATGAGGAAACTTTTTCCAGTTCCCGCTTCTCCACTCACGTACAGTCGGACAGGCTTCAACGATGTACATGAGCACTCTTTCTTCTCATGACTTAATCCATGCTCAATTTGTTTGGTAACTTCATCATATATTTTCCTCTGCTCAACGTTGAGTTGTTTTTCCAAGTCTTCTAAGTTAACTGGAACCTCATGAGCATGTGCCATGGCTCTTTCCACTTCATTCATAGCAGTGGCAGCTTCATTTTCGATAATAGGTCCTCCTAGTGGATCCTGACTCAATGAAACAGAACTCTGACTGTCCTGAGAACTGTCTCTGGCAATCTCGGCTGCAATCGTTGCTTCCTATTCAATTTCCAAAGTCAATATTTCTTGATATTTGGGAAAAGCAGGACATTCTATGGTCTCCTTAGCAGCAGTGAAAGAGTCTTCGTAACAGAGGAAATCTCCAAGCAGTTCCTCTTCTGCACGCCAAGGCTTGAAAAGTTGCAAAAGTGCTAAATAGAAAAACTCCTTTTTTTCTGGAGATTCGCCACTCAATTTTCGATGGTTTACTAATTGCCATTTTCTTTGCTTGACTAGACATCCCTCACTTCCAATTACAGCATACACTCCTTTCTCAATATCTTCTTTGATGTTCCTCTTGAATATATAATTTTGTAGAACCTCATATAGACAAACATTCTCAAGGTGACTGCTTCGATTTGGATAATATGTATCCAACATGTTGGTCTTCAAAATGTCGGTACTGTTTGGTTCCTTTTCTGCCAAATACTCAATTTCCCCGACAGGTTTTAGAACTCGATTTCGCGTTGCAGCAAGACCAAGACTCGCCCAAACGATACTCCTGGATTTGGCATAGAGACTTGCTGAGGACAACCGGTCAGAACATTCGTAAGCTCCGATTTCTCGATGCGACAACATCTTCAGACTGAAACTGTACAACTTCTTGCTGAGGCTCTTTTCATGGGAAATGTCCTCCCACATATCCTTCAATTCTGTCTTTTCTTTTTTGGTGATGTAAGATGTCACATACTGAGCCACAGCCATACAGTTGTCAGCCACAAACTGTATATCCATGTTAGCATTCCACATGGACAAAATCACTGGGTTGTAGTCGTTGATGTACTTGGACTCTTCGTTCCTTTTCAAATTGTATGTATTTTTGGGTGATTTCCTCGTCACATTATGTCGCAGCGAAGACATCAAACTGTTCACTCTTCCTTTAGAAATCACCTGGTCGTGGAAAGTTGAAACGACATTTGGTGTAGAACTTGTCCTTGTTTCTGAATTTACGACGACAGTACTTTCCACAACGATGGCTTTGGAAACGTAGAACTTGTTCTCTTAGGCTTTTCTTCTCCGTTGCGTTTGGAACAGCACACGTAGAATACTGTTCTATGAAATTCATCACTAAGTCATCCGGATCTGTTCCAAATTTAGGTGCATCCTTGATCCACAACAACATATGTATATGAGGAGCACCTCTTGCTTGGTACTCCTTTCTCCAGAAGAAATCCAACACCTCTCCAAGAGGTGGATTCTTCTTATTTGTGATGAAAGACATCATAGCTTCAAATCTATGATTGAAGTACCTGCATACATTCACTGGATCCAAAGAACACAGTTCTCCAGGTGTCTTGAATTCAATGTTTTCAATATTTCCATTTGCCTCTCGTAGAAATTCAAGTAAGTCTTCCCAGCCATACTCGGCACAGCTCAGAGTAAGGAACCATGTTGGAGTTCCTAAGTTCCTCAGCATACATTTTAAATCACCATGACGACGGTACCAGTACTCATTAGTACCACGCTGACATGCCATGAGATTAATTAGGTGAGAATCCAAAATACTGTCTTGGACATTGACTTTATGCATAAAGTCACTTGCCGAGATGTTTCGCATCTGTATACCACTTTTTAAGATGTGGTTCACTGCATATGACAGTCCAGACAGATCGCTTTCAAACAGGAGATGAAACAAATAGGGAATGCATTGACGAAACCTAGGATCTTCTGCATACAATCGAAAAGTCCGGTATTCAGACGCAGGAATTTGATGAGGTCGCTCATCATGTCTTCTTCCTTGACCTGTTGGAAATAGCTGTGGGAAACACCGAGCTTCCAAACTTTCCTCCCAAACACTAATGGGACTCCCTTTGGCTTGTTTCATTTGAAACAACTCAATAGCATTCCCCATGACTTCCTTGGAATGCAAAGGATGAACACTATAATGTTCATATATTTCTTCACTTTTAGAGGCCTCTACTTTCTCAATTTGGCCAGCACACAAATCGCTATCCTCTTCATCACTTACTTCCTCTTCTGCAACATATACATTCTTATAGTACTTATTATTTTTCTTCAAATACAATGTTGCCTTTTTGACTTTCCTAACATCCACTAAATCTTGCCATATTTTCTTATTCTTTGTCGGAACCCCATTAACCAAGATAACCAGAGGTTCCTCTTCCACTTTTTCTACTCCAATTGTGTTAATGTTTTTGTTCAAATCTAGAGGCAAATAAACAACTCTTCCCTTTAATCTTCTCTGTAAATCTGATGGAGGCAACTTTCCTGTCTTTGGCTCCATTCTTACAATAGCCTGAAAGGGATGGATACTTTGAATCAAAATAGATTCATAAGTATTTAAATCCTTCAATTCAGAAGGAATCTCAACCAATTCCAGATTATTATGAACCGCCCTAGCAGGCATCTGGTTTTGGTTTAATTTGTTACAACAATAAGTACACACACGTTGATCCGATCCCAAATCAAAACAATTTTCTACCATCAAATATGTGGCAAAATCCTTCCATTCACTATTATTTTCCCTTTCACTTTTTGCATATAAATCCACTAACTTAATCTGATTCTTATAATAAGTGCGTCGACAACACACACAAGTGAAATTAGGCCTCTCACTTGATTTCATCTGAAACGTGGCAATTTCCTTCTGAAATTTATTTGTACTGGAAACCTGTACATTATCTTCAACATTACCCTCTACTTCTGGGTCAATTTGAACATTCTCATCTTTATTTCCAAAGTAACAAAACTCAATTTCTTCACAAATATTCTTGACATCTATTTCAGAACCATGCAAAAGAGCAGCACATAATTGTTTAAGCATAATTGCTGGACTCTTAGCATGATACAACATTCTCACTATTTTCCTGACTTTATTATGATGCACTGCTAGCATCCTGAAATGATGAAAAACACTCTGGCATACTCTCCTGGAAAGACAAGCCAGTGAATGACCACGCAAACCTGTCATTTGTCTCACTCTGCAAGGATCTAATTCTTGCAACAACTTCATTTTCTGCTTCAAACTTTTCTTATTAAATGTCCGTACAAAATCACAAAGCAAATTGATGGAATCCTGTCGCACACTGCAAATAGAACTACACTTCCAAATGTACACAGGACCCTTAGGTTGTCTTCCTAAAACCTCATTACCTAACACCTCGTCTGTCTCTGTTGTCACAAGTTTTTCTTTTTCAACTGGACAACCATCCTTCACTTCATAAGCTCGACCACTGGTGTCAACTGCAAACACCAAATCATTATCCTGAAAATAACTCTGCTCATTAAAAAATGCCTCACAACTTGAACTATGCATCCATTCTCCGGAAAAAACTTCACAAAAGTTACTACGATTTACTACTCTCTTCCATCTACTATTAGATTTGAAATCAGAAATTACCTTGTTTAGTTTCCTAATTCTATTAATTACCAAAATAAATAACTTTCGCTTAATTTCAAAAGCATGATCAATATTTTCTCTACATTTTTCTTCTTCTTATAAAATGCCACTTTCTGTTGGCCTTTCTTAATATTTTTTAATAAATTAACTATTATCCTGTTGCGGAACATTCGTTTTCGAATGTCCCTAAACTGTTGTTTCCTTCTACTATCATGCAAAAAGTTATCTCTTGCTCTACCAGTAACATTTTTGATTGGTCTTTCCTTTCCATTTAAATTGCTTCTCTTTTTCTGGACTGAAACATTTTTTGTAGAAATACTTTTTTTACTACAAATATTTCTTATGAATGATTTCGTGCTCTTACCCGGAGCTTTCTTGGTGATTTCACAAGTTTTCTGGGGAGAGGACTGCTGCATTAATAGATGATCCTGCTGTCTTTGACGTTTTCTAGCCTTTCTAATTCGATTCTTAGTTGGCATTTTTCTAATTTTGAAATGATCTGCAGTTGAATCTGTGGAAAAATATAATAAAAAATGTTATTAACCACAATTACTAAACAGTAAATGAATAACAGTCATCTAAAACTTAACACCCTACTTATTATTTAACATTGCAAATCTTTTGCACCACCACTGCGTCACAAAAGTGACGCACAGTGGTACAAAACAGGCATACACCTATCATAAATCTCTCCCTAACATTTTAAATGATTGATTCAGGATGACGATAAGGGGCCTCATTTATGAGGCCTTGCGTCAGTTTTGCGCTGCGGATGCGGCACTTTTTGTGACGCATCTGCGGCGTTAAACATGCGCCTTGTTGCGCCATATTTAAAATTGATTGCGTCACTTTTTAAACCCCTGCGCCACATTATACCTGCGTCAGATATAATGTATGCAGAGGGGGCGTTCCACTCCAGCAATGCGTCACTTTTGCGCTTACAGATGCGTCAGAAATACTGACGTATCTGTAAGTCCTTGCGACATGATGCGTCATACATTAAATATGACGCATAATTGGTGTCGCAAGGAGTGCGCAGTGAAAAGTGACGCATCGCTGTTTTCACGCAGCGATGCGTCACTTTTCATAAATGAGGCCCAAGCTGTGGCCTATCTAGAGGTTTGTTTGGGCCCAGATCTTTGGACTGGGGTGAATGTGTGTCATTGATCCACATTCAGTCCATCACCTGTTTTGTTTGTTTGAGGTGAGGCCAACACACGGTTGCAGATCAGATTTTCGCTTGTTGAAGAAAACAAAGGAGATAGTACATGTGAAGGCCTACCAATGAAGTAAGTCATGTCCACTTCACTCTTGAACAAAGGGCAGACCTCTTTTGAATCTGTGTTCACACCTAAACTTCATCACACAATGTCATTCATAAACTTAGGAAACACTAGTAATGTAATTGAAAAATGTGGAGTTTCTTTTCCTCATTTTATAATTACATCACCTATGTTTCCTCATTGACTTAAAATGTCCTTAATACACATGAAAGCGTATTTTTGATTGCCCTTGCACCATTTTTGGGTTATTTTTAACATGGCTTTGTAACTCTCATAATCAAAATCTAAATTTGCCAAGCACAGGTGGGAGCGTATTTACAAGAAACAAGCCCCATGAAGAAATCTCTTCAATTAAAATGGGAGCAATAACATCAGAGACACTCAAATGCCTTATAAATATGGCCCAAACAACCTATGAAGCTCTAGCAGTACATATCCAGAAATATTATTTATTTCATAAAAGTTTTAGAACACAACATATAAATCAATTGTATACCTACATTCAAGATGAAATGACTGAAAATGTCCTTGAGACACATGAAAGCATTTTTTTGAATGCCCTTGCACCATTTTTGGGACATTTTTAACATGGCTATGTAACTCCCATAATCAAAATCTAAATTTGCCAAGCACAGGTGGGAGCGTATTTACAAGAAACTTGCCCCATGAAGAACGCTTTCCATTTAAAAAGGGTAAAAATAACATCATAGACACTCAAATGCCTTATAAATATGGCCCAAACAACCTATGAAGCTCTAGCAGTACATATCCAGAAATGTAATTGATTTCAAAAAATCGTTTTTAAACACAACATATAAATCAATTGTATACCTACATTCAGTTGGAAATGACTAAAAATGTCCTTAAGACACATGAAAGCGTTTTTTGAATGCCCTTGCACCATTTTTGGGACATTTTTAACATGGCTAAGTAACTCCCATAATCAAAATCTAAATTTGCCAAGCACAGGTGGGAGCGTATTTACAATAAACAAGCCCCATGAAGAAAGCTGTTCAATTAAAATGGGAACAATAACATCAGAGACACTCAAATGCCTTATAAATATGGCCCAAACAACCTATGAAGCTCTAGCAGAACATATCCAGAAATGTAATTGTTTTCAAAAATCGTTTTTAAACACAACATATCTGTTTCAGCTTACATGAGAGACCATGGAATGGGCTCCATGTACAACAATAACTTGTGTTACTGCATGCCAGAATGCTACACCGAAAATGCAATTAAAATTTAAAACCAAAATCTATTTGTATATCACTTGAGACAAAGCCACATTTTAAAAACACAGCTTTCTTCATCATTTTCTCCTTAAATCATACTATTCTCTATCTAAATTAAATAAATCTTTTCTCACCTTAGCAAATACTTTTTGAGTTTCAAAACAGTCTCAGAAATACACCAAATTGTCTTCAGCAGAACAAAGAGGATGCACTCCAGAGGCTGCAGCTATTGAAAGCACAGAAATACAGATATTCATTACACATATCTCTCATATTAGCCAATCATAACTCTTCCCTCACTTTTTTCAAATCAAAACCCTTCCCCCCTCTGCCCTCTCTGCCTTTTTTGCTTAGCAACCACCTCCTGAAAGACCTCTCATGTTTGCAAATTCACACAACAATGTTTCAATTGAACTCTGAACTCTCAGTTCACCTGCGTATCCAGTGCAATCTTTCATTAAATGTTTTTTCCTTGACCATTCAAATTACATCTTTCAAAGAACACATCCATGCACCCTAACTTTCTGTTTTCAGAAATGGAAATCCACCAATCACTGCTAATGAATCATTAGCACTGAAACTCCACAGTTTTTTTTCTT